>NC_141065.1:17552971-17595471 GCF_041138505.1 Cibotium barometz | reverse complement strand
TCTATTATACACAAGTCTTTGGGAGAGGAGGGGACACCTGGCGTTTGAAAGAGGGCCAAGTATTGGGATAGGAAAAAGAGAGAGGGGGATTTTTTTGAGAGAGAGAGAGAGGAGAGTAGAGTGGAGGCCACATATTGGGAAAGGGGAGACAAAGAGAGAGAGGAGTGTAAGGATATGTTGAGAGAAGAAAATTTAATAAATAATATATTATATAAATAAAAAGATATATAATATATAATATATAAAACATACATAATACAAACATAAAAAACATATCATACAAATATATATAATAACAATATATAAATATATAATAAGAATATTAAATAAATCTATACTAATATATTATAATGTTATACATATATATAATCCATTAGTGTAAATAAGAAAATTAAAGACATACATACATACATATACATATATATAATCCATTAGTGTAAATAAGAAAATTTAAGACATACATACATACATACATACATATATATAATACTAATACTATTATATATAAACACATTCACACATGTGTACACACAACCACACACATACATGTGGAGGGGTGTGTATATGTGTATATGTGTATGTGTGTGCGTGTGTGCGTGTGTAAGTTTCTATGTGTGTGAGAGTGTGTATATGAGACGGGTGTGAGAATAGAGTGTGTATGTAAGAGAGTGTGAGAAGAGAAAGAGTGCATGTGCATGTGTACGCGTGAAAGAGGGTTCTCTATACATGTGATAGAGACATGTTTGTAATTAGGCTTCATCCTCCATAGGATTAGATTAACTTAAGCAATGTATTTAGGATTAGCTGTAGCTTTTATAGCTCCCATAAATCTTGTGAGCTCACTGCCCTCCCAACTCTTAGTGGTCTTATGATCCTTAAGAATGAATGTGAGAGACACACATAGATACACATCTATGTGAGCACTCGAACAACTCGTTGAGTTACTATACTAGAACCCAGCTCATTGTGTTATTATATGGACAAGAGCACTAGAACACATGATAGCATCAAACTTGACGCAGACATAAAATCAATTTAATCTCTACCATGCTCAGCATTCATGTACCTAGTGGTATGTCATGGTTGCCAAATATGTTAACATGAAAATTAAGAGAACCAATCAGCAATTTCAAACTCACTAGGTGCAGAGGTAATCAAACATTGTTGAAAATCTGACTTACATCACAAACAAAACTCCTGCCAAGTTAGGAAAAGTTGATTCTTCCAGACAGTGAAAGGTTACTTGTAACCAAAAAGAGCCTATATTGATAGACCCATGCAAAAGTCAGGTACACTCCTCCTTATCCAAGCTCCTGTCGGGGGTTTCCACTTGAATACACCATATCCATGCACACATTCTAGGGTAGAAGAGGTATATTTTAAAGCTGTAACCACTTTTGAACAAGAGACTGCCATAGCCTAACTACACCAGTGCAATGCTGCTCTCACCCCCTGGTGGCTTCCTGATGCCCCCCACGCAATCGCGCCCCACTGGCTTCTCGTCAGCAAAGATATCACTCCCACTCATTTCTCTCAGCTTGGCCACACTCACAGGCTTCTCAGAAGTGCTAGATGGAGAATCTCCTTTGAAGATGTTGTTCCCTGTCAACTCTGCCACCTTCTGATCATGCACTTTCCGTGCAGTCATCTCTGTAATTTCCTGTCCAAATGTGATCTGGCTCCGTCCTCCTGCAGGCTACATACACAAAAAAGCCAATTTTTTGCAGGTCAATCGTGGCAGTTCTCAAATTCAAAATGTAGCTCGTTTCAGAATAATGCATGCTTGGCTTACATTGGAGACTTTAACAGAAGTGCGAACATTCCGAGGTGCTGGTTCTGCTGGCCCCTTCATGTCTTTCACCTCCTCTCGCACCTCCAAGTTACGATTAAGAGAACGCGGGGGCACATCCGGAGGAGGGCCAAAAATATCACTGCCAACCAGCTCCTTTGCCTTGGCTGTTGAGAATTGCCTCCTTACATGGATATCTGCTATGGTCTCCTGGCTGCCACTTAGCTCACGCTGTTTAGCTACCTCAGGTAATGAGGTGGGTTTTTTTGGTGAAACACTCCCATCCACACCGAAAGATATTTGACTTACACCGCCTGCAGGCTGTCACCACAACTATTAAGCCAGTACAAGCCTCATTCAATCCCTACTATTTGAAAGCATATACCTATGTTTAGATTTTTTGTTGTTCAAGCCAGGGTCAGAGACGAGTGGGCTCGTTCTGAGACTCAAACAGAGAAATGCTTTTGTCATTAGCTTCGTTGTCCCCAGTCTCAAAGGCTGTTTCGCTACTTCCTTAAGGCATTACCCCGGAAGACCCAAGAGCTGGGCATGACAGCGAAAAAGTACTCCTGGAGGAGCCCAAGTACTGTGGGACTTGCCACTTGGCACACCCACTAAAAACTCTGTATACCTGGCGGATTTCTGGATAGGAATTACCCTACCCAAGTTGGGCGTTGGCTCGAAGTTAATTCAATCTAAGATGAGGAGAATCATATTTGAATTTGCATCATTAGTTTCAAACCTGATGAACCCGCACACTCAGTCGTTCTGGAGTGGATGCACCATTTACTGAATCCAGACCGTCACTTGCAGATTCGCTTCCAAAAATTCCACTTCCAGTCATTTCCCGTCTCTTGGTATCAGAACCAGGTCTCCTGGTGTACCAAAGCACCTTTGAAAGATTGATTTCTTCAAAATGTGGCAAAAGACTACCTACGATGCCACTTAGACAACACAGATGGTAATTACTCTACCTTTTCAGCATAGCATCAGTTTCCTCTGGAGTCAGATGGTCCCCAAACGAGATTGTGCTCACACCACCTGCCGGCTGCATTTTCACCATGAAGGTTAGTGCATGCAAGCAACGATCAAAACCTCAGAATAACAACAGCACACAACTGAAGACATGCTATGGGCAATTCCCTCACCTTACAAATTCTTTATGGACTTAAGAGTGCTCAACAAACATACACCAATGGAAAGTTCAGATTAGTTCCCAAACTTAAAAAAAAGAAAGAAAGAGTGCAATCTAGACTCCATGAGAATCTTCTCAAAGCTTCATCAACTCCATCATGCATAGCACAGACTACGTACCATGGCATCCCCATTCATGTCATCAGTGCCGAAGGGTAGGTGCAGATTCATGCATAAAGACATGTCTAACTCTTCATAGACAAACCAATGGTCTCTGGATCTTCAAGCTGTGGTGATCTTAGGGTCATCTTAGATAGACTGGCATCAGGGCGATGAGGGCAACACCTGCTGCAGCAATAGACCAGTCTACATGGGAACCCTAGCCATGGACACTTCGAACATGAAAATATTTCTCCCCGTGCAGATTTCAAGATTTCAAAGCCATGGTGAATACTTGACACATAAACAGCATTCTCCTGTCTCACTGTAACACTGCATCCTGACAACATCCAGGATGTAAGAAGGAGACGTACCTGATGCATACGAATGGTTGGGCGCCCAACTGGGCTGCCATTGGCGCTTTCATCACCGCCAGAAGCAAATGCATTGCTCTCTATGGTGGCCGAGACGCGGATAGGGGCGCGGATGTCGCTCGCATCAGGACCCTCTGACCAACTGAAGAGATCGAAGGTCGAAGGTCCTCCTGGGGGTGTGAGACCCCGTCGCGCAGGGCTGCTGTCTACCGGCATGGCTTAAGAAAAAAACAAAGCGCTAGGGCTTGATGAAACAGAGCTAGGGTTTGATGATGCAGTATGGAGCTATGATTTCATCCAGTAAGGGCGAGCTCGGGTTTCATGCGGCAGGGGTGAGCTAAGGATTTCGTACCGCAGAGGCGAGCGAGAGTCTCATGCAGCGGAATTTCATGAAGCAGAGATCCGAGAAGAGCCAGGGTTCCATGAAGCAGAGCCCGGCTAGGGTTTTAGGATTTCATGAGGCAGCGATCAGCTTGGGTTTTACAAAGCAGGAAAGAGAGAGAGAGAGAGAGAGAGAGAGAGAGAGAGAGAGTTTTTTATAGAGATGAGATGAAGCTAGGCTCGCATGAAACAGAGATGAGATGATTCAGAGGTAAACTAGGGTTTCAGGGAGCTGGGAAAGGTACGGTTTTCGAAATTTGGCTGAGAAGTATGTCTCGCAAAGGGGTTACTGCTGCTCCATGGACTTGATCTCTGCGATCGAAAGCTTGTGTGGGGTGAGCTTCTACACAGCGTTGAGGGAGTCTGGTCACACTGAGTGACAACAATGTGGATTGGGAAAAGCTGAGAATTGCATGACATGGAGTCTGGATAGAAAAGAGGTGGCAGATGGAGTAAGCTGGCAGTGGAAAGGTAGGGGCACAGGCACAAAAGTGAAGTCAGAGAGGTGGGGGGAGAGAGAGAGTGTGTGTGTGTGACAGAGCGAGAGTGTATGTGTGTAGTCAAACACAGAGACAGAGAGAGAGAGAGAGAGAGAGAGAGAGAGTGTAAGAGAGAGAGAGAGAGAGTGTGTATGTGTGTAGTCAAAGAGAGAGAGAGAGAGAGAGAGAGAGAGTCTGTTTTGGAGAGAGAATGTGTGTGTAGTCAAAGAGAGAGAGAGAGAGAGGTGGAGTGTGGACATTTGTGTGCTGCTTTGCTTCTCTGACAGTGTATAGCTGGCCTGCATGTGATGCCTTGAGCAGCCCCCTGCTCTTTTTGCATCTAGGAATGCTCAAAAGCATAATGAATCAAGGCTCCTCTACCCTTGACTCACCTAGAAGAGAAATCTTTACTTCTCAAGCTCATTGCAAGTGAAGCCCACCCTCACACATTTTGAGACCATGTTGAGGTCCCCAACCAAGTGTGCTCACACCTAGGAGGGATAGAGAGAGGGGTAAGCCTACCAGAAAAAGAACGGCCCCTAAAGTTGGACCCCAAACACCCCACCTAACGCCCAAAATAAGATACTACAATACGAATCCAAAGACAAGGGAGAAAAAATTTCGTGGAATCTTGGTGAGGAATGGTGAGATGGCTAGATTTGATCGGTCAAAAACTGAGTTTTCCACTACTTTCGTGCTCACCAATGATTCTTCTCATAAGTGACTAGCTTGTTTACTAACGTACCATGGTGGATTTACTCCAACCTCCCGTGTGAGACAGAACTTTCAAAAACAAGATTTCATGACTACTGTGTCAGTGCAAAAAGGGTTGTGTCATTTGTGCTTTTATTAAAGTAGTAAACTGTAGTCAAAATTGGTTCTTATAAATGTACTTTTACAATTTAAATAAATAAGTTTTGTAGCTTTTATATATGTCTATATATATATATATATATATATATATATATATAAAAGAATAATGCACATAAAATAATCCCAATATATGAAACAACATAATCAAATGCATATCATGTAATTGTTAAAAAATGTTCTTCAAATTTCACTAATTATTATTATGTATATATATATATATATATAATCTAAAATTTTGTTTAAAAATACATAATTTATTACATACAAATACATATGTAATATTAAATATAATCAAATTATAATTACTTTTTATTTAAATAGAACACAATGAACATAATATGGGGTTTCTTTTTCTTTTTCTTTTTGGGGAAATTGAAATTAGTATTAAAATAAGGAGAGATACATAAAGCTTTTTATACAAAAAAACTTTTCTTCAACTATAGACTTGTAGCAAAATATACAAAAAAAACTATATTTTAGCTTGCATCTCCACTAGAGCCAAGATATACTGTCTTTTAGAACCTGCAAACTATCATTGTGCAAGGTTTGAGGAATTCTTGAACTGTGTGGAGATTACTGACTTGGAGGGAGGCCAATCAAATGATCAAGATGGAAGTTCATTAAAAGTCATAATTTTGTTATTATTATGCATTTATTTATGAAGGGAGAAAAGGGGTGTTTGTAATTATTTGATATCTTTAGTTTAAAAACCCACTAGTATGGGCTACGATGAAGACCTACTATGGAATGCTATGTGGACATTTTTTCCATGCACTCAAATTGTTTATTATAGATCTTTTTCTAATATTGATATATGTCTGTGTTGGCTCTATGATCCTATACGTTTATCTATACACGGGTCACACCATTGTAATATTGATATACCTGTGTGATGGCTTTATGACCCATATGCCTATCTATACATGGGTCACACCACTATAATATTATATGCACTCAAATTATTCTCCTATTATGACTACACCTAATCTGATACACTAAAGATTCTAGAAGGCAAAATAGATTAAATAAAACCTTTTTTCCTTAAAGCTTTGAATTTCCACCCAATGACAAGGCAAGATAGATTAAATGAAACCTTATTTTTCTATGGCCTTAACTTCCTAGCCAATGATGAAAGAGCGTCCAACTCACCTACATAGGAGGGAGTAGGCTTGGGCTACCAGATAGGACAAGACACCAGTCATCTGCATTTACAACCACCCTTCAAGCCACCCTTCAATCAAACAACATGTACTACACATGCGATCATCATAACTCTGGTTACATTTCTTGTGAAAAGTTCCAAGTGAAAATGGTGTAAGATAAAATGCATGATCCCTTTAGATATTTGCTTTAAACCAATCGATTAATTTCCATGAAAATGTCTTCCAAGAGCATATTATATCTTTTGCCACTATTAGGATCTTCAAGTTATGTGTGCATATTACCTCTAGATTTTCCACCTATTTGTTATAAACTTTGGACAAGGAAACTTTTGCTCCCATTATATATTCCCACCCATTTTAAAGTCTGGACAATGAAACTTTCAAAGAGAAAGTCTCATGAGGCTTTGTTCAGGATAAGAATCATGAATCACTAGCTATGCACGTGCCTCATTTTTGAAACCCCTTCACTTTTCTCAAAGGGTACCCACCACAAGTAGGTGAACTAAAATTAAATGGGGGGTAATCGACTACTCTTCACACGGTCATTGTTGGGCATATCCAAATCTAATTAATTTTAAACTTGCCTTATTGTAAACTCAAAGTTTTCGACTTCATTCGTTGGGGTGCATGTTCATCGATTGGACATTGCAACAATCCCTCAAACCGGGCTTTCATCTCCTAGTAGGTAAAGGAGAGAGACCCTTATGCACCACCACAAGCACGACCACCCCCCCTTGGACACTACAACAAACCCTCAAACCGGCTTTCATCTCCCTAGTTTGTGGCCCTAAAAGTACCAACCAGGGGAGATGACTACGACAAGGTGCCACTCTAGCCTATGTATGGTTCTTGAACTTCCCATGTTAATAATCCGAGACACCTTCCAACCATTTCATGATTGAATTGCCTCCAATATCCTCCTCCATTAGATTCATGGCGAATAAAAGAGCGAGGACTACAAGCCTGAGCTTTGATACATTGTGAGAAGTCACAACAATGCTGCTAGGTCCAAGGATAATCTAGGCTATTAGGATGACCAGACAACGCACCACCACCAGCGTGACCCCCCTTGTGCACTGCAACAAACCCTCCAGTCCTTCTCTCCTCCAGATAGAGGATTTCCTCTTTCCTTTTTAAAGCAATCTCATGGGGAACATAGAGCAATTATGAATAATTTAATCTTTCCCAAATGCACCCTCCTTTCCTCTAGGGAAAGGATTCCCTCTTCCCTTTCCCTACTAATCCATAACAATATCATGGGGAACATAGAGCAGTGAATGACTTGATTTTTCCAAGATGCACCGTCGCTAGATATCCACGATGTAATAACACATCCTCTTTTGGTGATTTGTTGAGTGGGATAGCCAAAATTATATGCTTTTTGATGTGCGAAAGAACATCCAATTTTTTAGCTTAATCCTCTGTAATCATTAAACACCATTACGATTTTATATCACATAAACGATATTGAATTGATTATTATTATTTGATTAATAAGTGTTGCTTGGAACGCTGCCAAGGTGTTGTGCAATGCTCCTAAGGTTGAAAATTAATAGTTGCTCAAAACTCTGCCAAGGCTGAAAAGGTTTAATTGTGGTCATTTTTTGGTGGGGACTGTGGGCTTCCTATTACTTCAAATCTGTATTACATTGCAGCAATGCAATTTTTTCAAATATTTAAATAGAATGATAATATACTCATCATTTTTTATTGAATTAACGCATTTTTTACATAGAAATTCAATTATGTGAAGGCCATTTTACTCAATATATTTATTTTTCATCATTTGATACTTTTAAAATAGTATGTAAGGATGGAATTTGCCATAAAACCTCTAGTTTCTAAGTGTGTTAGCTTCTAGGTCATCATATTTGTGAACCCTCGTGATTCAAACGGATCCATGCAAATTGTATAAAAACAATGATGTGAACACCTTGATATTTTATGCCTTTAGCTTCAATCGAAGATTTGTAGAGAAGGTCACATTGTTGTTGGCTCACTTTATTAGGGGCACAAGTGTAAAAGTTTTAGCACCTATTCCCTAATTGTCTCCTCTACCCTAGTCCCCTATGAATGCCAATATATTAAATTATGTTATAGGGAAGCCTCCACACATCTACAAGAGTCATCTCCATATAATTACTATTTATATGTTCAAGTACCAATGGACAACTTATTATATGTGTGCATGATGGCTATGTGTGTGTGGCCTAAGTATGCCACTTCATTATTATATGTCGTCCCATCTGGTTAATATCATCTGGTTAATATGTTCAAGTATAGGAGCGTATATGTGTGTGTGCCCTAATTATGTCACTTCATTGGAATGCCCTTGAAGGCCATCGGTCCTCTAAGGGTTGCAATGATCATGATGTTGCTATTTTTTGTGATAGAAGGGGAGGGGTTCAAAAGAGAAAAGAAAAGGTGTTGTATGTGGTCATACTTACGTAAGCTCCACAACCTTTGCACAATCTAACTCTTCTAAGAACTCAATACTTTTTAGAGGAAATGTCTAAAGTTTCATATTAAAAGAGTTAAATATATTGACACAAAAATATATTGAATATAAATCAACACACAAAAAACATATTCACTACATTGACCTGTACATGACTAAAGATTAAAATGATAATCTAAGATACAACCACCACCCTTTGCATTATTGGGTTCTCTCTCTCTCTCTCTCTCTCTCTCTCTCTCTCTCTCTCTCTCTCTCTCACACACACACACACACACACACACACACACACACATTTCTCCCTTTGGCAATCTATCTATAGCAACCCTCTATTTGAATAGATACCAACTTGAATCCAAGAAACATTTCATTTTGTATGTGGTTCTTAGAAAGAGCCCGAGTAGATGGATGCATTCACTTGTATAATTTATCAAAAGTGTACATGATTTAATATTTGTGGATATGCCATAAATTAATCTAGAAACCAAGAACTAATGGTGTAGGACCAATGAATTAGCTACCCCCTCAAAACCACTTTTCACGAAGCATATAAAGGGTAAGAACCTATGCAATTGAAAGTTGTCCACCTATTTATAATAAAGTTAAGTATCTACATGTATTTTATCCCTATATAAGATGTTAAGTATGCTTGGGTTTTTCCGTCAGGATACTAGAAGAAGGTGTAAATCAGCTAGCCAAATTTTCTTATCTATGACATTTAAGACCCTCCTTTTTTTTAATGAGAGAGGTTCAAGATTTCAAATAACCTAGGATCCAACTAGGAACACTTGCCTTATCAACAAATCAAACCTTCTACACATTTTTTTTAAAAAAGAATAAGAACCTTAAACCCCCTAAAAAGAATAAGAACCTTAAACCCCCTAAAATTCTACATTATCAAATAGTGTAGTTAGAATCATGATAAAGCCTCACTTCCATATTAAACCAAAGATAAAGTTACTTTGTCTTCAAAGTTTTTGTTGCACTTTTACATTATTGAGTTCATCTTTTAGGTTTTCTCATATCCTTAAACAAAAGCAAGGGTAGTTGCATCATTAAACATGAAAAAAAGAAGTTGATTGAAATGATTACTGGGCCTTCCCTTGCTTTGTTTAAATGAGATAATACTTGATACTTCTTTGAGTTCATGATCTTGTCTATACAAAATTCCTCTTTAATAACAGTAAAATGTCACCTCACTCAAAGTATTCAAAATTTTCAATCTTTTAAAATGAGATGATAACAATTCATTATGTGCCTAAAGATCATAATCACTGAGTTCATCTTTTAGGTCTTAACATAGCCTTGAGCAAAATCAAGGGTAGTTGCATACTCATACTTTTAAACATGAAAGAAGAAGTTGATTGATTACTCTTCCCTTATTACATTGTTCATAAGACTTGAGACTTCTTCGAGTTCATGATCTTGTATTTACAAAATATCTTTTTGATAACAATAAAATGTCACCTCACTCAAAAGTATTCAAAAATTTCAAATGAGATGAGATGATTAAAATATGTTTCATTATGTTCCTAGAGATCATAATCATGTTTTGAATATATATATATTAGGACTTTAAGGTCACTTCATGTCAAAGTGCAAAAAATATTTTTCTATTTTTAACCATGCACATACTTTAGTGAAAATATATACTACATTTAAGGAAATGGAGAACTACCACATGATAATGCATGTCATGCCTCCGTTCCTTTATTATTGGTCTAGGAGTAGCAACATGCTAACATGTCAAGAGATTGGTGGTTATTTTTTTTTGGGGTGAAATTACAATCAACATTTGTGTGTTTGGTGCATTTGAATGATTTTGAAGCAAGTTTAGGGAGTAGATGCTATGAGATGTAGTATTATGTTTAAATGGGTATGTGATTTCGATTTGCATCAATGGTTTTCACTTGAATGTGTTACAACTTTAATCATATGAAAAGGAGTATATTTGTAAAACGAATTGCAGGGTGTTACAACTTTTATAGTATATACTTGAAACGATAAGGACATATAAGTAGGGTAAACAAGATGAAGGGTAGTTCTTAGGATTTTTTATAACGTGGGATTTTTTAGGTAATATTATATATTAATATTTTGAATCAAATAATATTATATAGTATACTAAATATTATAATAGTGATAAAGTATATAATGCATAACATCATATATTTCATATTATAGTTACATAGAAAAACATAATCTATAATAATAATTGGTTCTTGCAATAGGATTACCTTGATTTTTTAATGATAATTAAAAAATAATAATTTTAATAAGGCTTGGCTTATTTTTTTCATGTCATATGAGAGAAATACATATATATATGTATGTATGTATGTATGAGAGAGAGAGAGAGAGAGAGAGAGAGAGAGAGAGAGAGAGAGAGAGAGAGAGAGATTAATGTCCACAAAAGGCCAAAATGATGTTTGAGATCAAATACATAACATGAAGACCATATAAATCTGTAGTCCAGAAAAAAACATTCAAGAAAAAAATTCATGGAGGTCTTGAACTAAATATGGAGGTCTTGAACTAAATATGGAGTCCAACAAAAGAAAATAACCAAAAACAAAAGTCCGACTAATCAACTAATAGAGCTATGGTGTCAGGTATGAGAGATAAATTCACCTTAAAACTCTAGTTCTATTTGGATTTGCAAAAACATCTCAATGAGGACTCTACATTCATCTTAAAATTTAGTGAGTTCTCAACCTCCTACTCATGTTGTGGTTTAACTTGTGGTTCTGAAATTTCATCCACCCACTCTTTATGTCCTCCACAAGGTAGGATTACTATGAACCAAGGGTCCAATAGGCATTTTTACCTCTGACGTCATCAAGAATGCTGTCAATCTGGCTATGCCTCGTGGTCTCAACCTTCTGCTTGTGTTCTAGTTTAACTTGTGGTTCTTAAATTCCTTCCACCCACTCTTTTATGTCCCTCCACAAGGTAGGATTGCTACAAAGCAAGGGTTCAATAGGCATTTTTACCTATGACATCATCGAGAATTCCATCAAGCTAGATATCTCGTGGTCCGTATGCTACCTTGCTATCCCTAACCAAATGTTCTAGACCCCATTTTCAGATCGAGGAGTATACACCTCTTCCATTATTTCAAACATTCTATTCATGAGGTTATCCTCTGACTCGTTCATGGAGCTAAGCTCTTGGTCCTCCCCTTGTTCATAAATTGGCTCTAGAATGGCCAATTCTCTTTTTTGTCTTAAGTCTTGTTGGGGCTACACTGTTCAAGGGTTTTATTACTTTTAGCTTTTGTTCCAATTTCCCCCAAGCTTCCTGAATCAAGGGTTTTATTACTTTTAGCTTTTGTTCCAATTTCCCCCAAGCTTCCTGAATTAAGCCCTTTGTTGATTTTAGTAAAAATTATAATCCATTCCAAGTGTAGACAAAAACTCCTCTTGCTTGCCCTTGATTCAAGTACATTGTTATTTGGAGAAACCAACTTCTTTAGAAGTCTACAAAAGAAGGTAGAGATTACTTAGAGAACAAAAGAATAATGGTCATTGTAGGTTACATAAAGTGGAAATCACTTCTTAAAGAAGGATCATAACACTAGCATCCATACATGGATTGCAAGTTGAGTAGTTCCAAGTTTTCTCTCAAAGGGTTGAGTATTGACACCCTTGCTACCCTCTTATTGCAATCTTCCTTTGTTACATGTCATGTCAGACTATGCATCTTCTCCTTCCACATCTTCAAAGTCAAAAAAATCATCAACCATCTCCTCCGTAGCAAGATCCTCCATGATCTCATGTCGTAACATTAGTGGAGGCAATTCCTTCATGAGAGGGGGGGTCATCACTCATCGATAGCGTAAATATAGTTAGGGTTTGTAGAATGTCAAGTTGGGCTTTATAGCCAAGATTAAGGTTTAGAATAGCTTTTGGTACACCTACCTAAATACCAAGATTAGGATTTAGAATAGCTTCTGATACCTAAACACCAAGACATTAAAGATTAAACCTACGGACAAGAAGGATTAAGACTAAAAATGAAATTAGATCTCACATTATGTGTTGAGAATGTAGAATGATATGCCATGAAGGAGAGAGAGAGAGAGAGAGAGAGAGAGAGAGAGAGAGAGAGAGAGAGAGAGAGAGAATATGATAATATGTGTGAACTCAATCTACTAAAAAGAATTAAGGATGAAGAGTAGCTAAGAGGAACTAAGAGGAGTAAATGAGTGGAACTAAGAGGAGAAAATGAGTGGACTAAGGGGTATTTATAGGCCATGAGGTATCTTGAGGAGTAAATGAGTCAACATGACCAGATCTTTCTGCATTTGCTTGGTCATTTCCTTTACTACTCTAGCTCAATGTGAAGACCTTCTTCCTCTAAAGCTTGAATAGATTTTTTAGACTGACAAGATGGGTATGATCAGGAAATTTTCTTTTAAGGTCTCCAGACTGCCTTTGTTAAGCAAGGAGATATTCTCCCACTATGTTCTTGTAAGCTCCTCTAGGCGATGGTTCTTGAATTTTAGTTGGTCCATTTCCTTGATGGCTACTTCTAGGGAGGCTTCCTTCTCCTAGGTTTCCGAGCTCTCTAAAGCCTTCTTGCCTTGCTGAGCTCTCTGCTTCCATTTTTTTAGTGACTACATCATATGTTCAGCATTGAGCATTGTTGTTATATAACCTTTCTCTTTCTCCTTTAGTCAAGGTTCCATATGATCTTGTAGTCCATTGAGATGCAAGCATCCTTCTCTTAATTAAACTTTTGTACATCTTCATAAGGATGATTATTTGCTAGAAATTTTTCTCTAGTGCTAGAGTACCCATTTGTGCCCGGGTTGTTGCTTCAAGCTGAATATTTTGTGGTGCTCCTTCACGGGCTTCTACATGTAGACATGGAGCCTCCAAGTATGGTACAGCTTCGAGCAGGCCTAAAATTTACAACCCTACCTTGGACTTCAAAATTTACAAAATTGAAGGCCTTAAAGGTACCTTGGCCTTCATTTTAAACCATTACTCAACAAAAATCAATTGAGGTGGCCTTCTTTAGAAATTAAAATTTATAGATAGGCTTCATGTGAAGCATTGGGGAGGGTAATGATGCACGTTGAAGGCTACAAATTTAAACACTGGCTAACAACGAGTCATGAAAAATGTTCACAAAATCGTGCAAACGTTCACTCAACTCCTTTTTTAGAAAAAAACCAAAAAATGTACCTTTTTTTAAATTTATGGAGACAAAAGACATACATTCATGTTAAACATTAAAAAAAAACCACTACTTTTGTGGAAAAAAATGCATAAAACATTACTTATATTTTACTCTAAACCCAAAAACATCCAATTTGAAAAAAGAATTACAAAGGAGAAGAAACTCTTTCAATCAACTAGAAGAGTCATTGGACCTTTTGCTTAAAAATATCAATTGTTTTCTGGCGTAAGTGTCCATAATTTTTTAACTTAAATCCATACACAAGAATTTCTATATTATAAAAATTAAGCATGTCCACATGTTGATGAATTACACTTTTCTTTCCTTTTTTACTTTTTTTAAGCATCTCTAGATCATACTTTCTCTTGAGCACAAATAAGTTTTGTACCAATACACGTTTTTAAGATTGCATGTTGTATGTAGCGTGTTATCTACAAGCTGATAGGTGGTAAAATTGACGTTACTTTTAGACCCAATATAATTTGATGAAACTCTCTTACATGGGACTAGTGTATTATCTAAGAAAATAAAATTTCTTTGTATACAAATTTGATCCAATGGTTGAATTTAAACATATTTTGATATTAAAATAGGTAGGTATATGGAGTCCATGGCCTTAGAAGAGGTTTATTGAAGGCAAAGATGTCTCTAGATTTAGATAGAAATCCAACGATCCAAACAGTCAAATTTTAGACGGTAGTGAGTACTACAATTTATCACTTTACTTTATTTTGATCTAATAGTTCGATTGTGAGTTATAGTCTTTGCAAAAACATAGTTTTTAGTTTATAATAGTTAAATTTTAAGGCATGAAAATGATAATAGTTATTGTTTTGAAAAATTGATGAAAATTTGGATTCTAGAATCCACTTCGTTGATTCTGGAATCCAAAATTCCGTGACAAACTGACATTTCTATCGTGATAATGAAATTTTCATCCAAAAAAGAGAAATTTTGGTCCATAATAATTTTACTTTTATTAAATAAAAAATTTAGTCCATCGGTGGAAAACATTTTCATCGACAGAAATTTTTTCGTTGATGGAAAAAATTTCCGTCGTCGATGAGAACTTGGATTCCAGAATCTACTTTTTTCATTGATGATTTGATTTTTTTGTCGATGAAAATTTTTTCTGTTCAAAACTTTCGTCGAGGAAAACAATTCCATAAAAAATTCCATCGACGGAAAAAAATTTCGATGAAATTCCATCGAGAGAATTCAAATTCTCATCAACAAAAAAAAATTCATCGAAAATTTCATCGACGAAATTTTTTTTCGTCAACGAAAATTTATTCCGTCGAGACATAAAAATTTCATCGATAAAAATTTGGATTCTAGAATCCAAATTTTGTCGACGAAAAAAAAAATCCATTGATGAGAATTTGGATTCTAGAATCTAAGTGGGTTCGAGAATATGAAATCTAATTTTTTGTCGACAAATTGAAATTTACGTCATCGGATTGAAATTTTCGTCAACGAAAATTTGGATTCCAGAATCCAAGTGAATTGTGGAATCCAAATTCTCATTGACGAAAGTTTTTTCCCCATCGATGGCCTTTTTTTATCGACAAAATTTTTTATCGTCGACAAACTAAATTTTTCGTCTTATAAAAGTGAAATTTTTATTCAATATGGACCAAAATTCAATATGGACCAAAATTCAATAAAGTGGATTCTATAATCCAAATTTCCATCAATTTTTCAAAACGACAACTGTTGTCATTTTCATGGTTCAAAATCTAAATGTTATAAACTAAAGTGCATGTTTTTGCAAAGACTATAACTTTAAATCGAACTAGTAGATCAAAATAAACTAAACTAATAAATTGTAGTACTCACTACCATCTAAAATTTGATCGTTTGGATCGTTGGTTTTCTATCTGAATCTAGAGAAATCGTTTCTTTCAATAAGCCTCTTCTATGGCCATAGACTCCATATACCTTCTTATCTTAATATCAAATATATGCTCTAATTCAATGATTGGGATAAGTGCAATGATTGGGATGAAGTTAGTTAAATTCTTGTAGAAGAAAAAGCACATTTTGTAATTTTAAGTAAAGAATGTATTATATATTACATAGACATACATGAATTATTAGTAGTTTTAAAGAATATTAGATCTTGTCATTGACCTTGTTTTTTCCATTTTGTTATTTGACATAAAAAGTGAAAAAATTTTCACCTTTAAATTAACAATATGTACATTTTTTAAAAGAAGTTTGAAACTATGCTTATTTTGCAAAAGTTATAAAAAAGATCTCTTTAATGTCTCCAAAAGATTGTAAAATTGATCAATATTTAGGACTAGTGAAAAATCAAGATAGCCATTTGCAAAACGACTACTCACGACTCGTGAGCATTTTTCATGACTTGCTGTTGGCTTTGAGTGGTGATTCTTTCATTCTTAGTCTGACACTATTTTCTTCACTGCCTTCTTCCAAAAACTTATCATATCAACATTCTTACCATGGCATCTTCCAAAACCTTATAATATCGACATTCTTACTCTTGCACTATTTTTATTTACTGACATCTTCAAAAGCTTATATTACCAATTTGTAATCAATGGCTTAGAAATGTCATCCACCGCCTTTCCTTTCCCCTTATACTTTGGTGGTTTCTCTATCTTCTTCTCAAGCTACTCTATCTTCTTAGGTTGTTATGGCACCGATGTAGTACTGGCAATTACAATGGTAGTGGTAGTACTACTGGTAGAGGTTGATGCTATGTCTTCTTGGCTTCTTTAGCTGCTTTCCTTTCTACATAGCTTATCAAGCTTAGTTTTTGTGTCATCTCAGGTCAGAGGTATACCCGCTCTCCAAACTCCTTTAATTGATTTCTTTTCTGAATAGCTCCTCAAGGTTAGTGTGTCCTGAGTCAGATGTACCTACTTCAGACTTCTTCTTGATCTTTTGGTTTTCGGCCTCGCCTTTCTTCATGGCCTATGGTCTCTTCTTCTTGGCCTCTTTGTGGCTTCTTAAGTCTTTTTCCTCCAAGATTCTTCTTTTACCTTTATTCCACTGTTTATGATCAAGAAAAAAATTTCTCCCACATGTTGCTCTAAACCCAAGCTAATGATATTTTTGTTCCTTGGGTAACTATGGTAGCTCTGGACTATTTGTGAGGGGCCATCGATAAGTTGTCTAGCTCTTGAATTTGATGTTCTCTGCAACTACAACAACATCTACTCATGTAAGAGTTGGGCGAGATTGAATTTCCCCCCTGACTTGATTTTAAGAAGCCTTTGTATTATATTCCCAAACATGGTGCTCACATCCTTTTTGCAGGTGGATTCGAGATGCCACAAACCATAGGAAACTTACCTCCTCATAATTGGGTACAATCGCTTATGTCATAACTTGTATAGTTTTCACACTAAGCTGGCCAAACTTAAAATGGTATGGCCTCTATTACTAGTCAGTAAGCAACTATATACATGTAGTTTGTAGACTTTTCTGATTTGACATTAAGCCCATCTGATTGATCCAGGTCTGGTCTTGGTAAGGCTACTTTACCCCCCTTCTTGATGGTGATCGCGTCCTTACATCACCCAAGTCGGTGGAAGTGGATGGTTCAAGATACACCATGGAGTTGGTGATTGAGATTAAGTGGTTAGTTGGGGATCGATCTGCAACCAGATGTAAGACAGTGATGGGAAGCTTTGGGTAGCCTTGATGGAAGCTTGTCGAGGGGGCATAGAAAGTGATAGGTGATATAGAGGTTCTTCATGTTAGGCCTTTGTGAGTCATAGAAGTGGCACGGACTCTTCAACCTTAGGTAGTTGGTAGAAGTGGTCCACATCTTGCGATTGGTAAAATGAGCACTAAGACCCCATGGAATGATGAGTAGATGTGAGGTATGGATCTCATAGTTAATGTCTAGAGATTGGGCTTTTGATTGATGAATATATTTAAGGTGAGGTTTTGTTGGTGTTGAACTAGAATTGAAGTAGAGGAGGATATAGGCTTGGAATCTCGTTATTACGGGTACCTGAAAGGTCGAGGTTTATGCCCTAGGTAGGCTCATTTTATAGAAAGGAATTATGTGAGCCGAGTTCATATAAAAAAGATGTAAGCCTGCAAATGTGATCCTAGAGGCATGAGACTAGCAACATGAGCCCAAACACGTGAACCAGACGTGAGCCTATAAACATGAGCCTCGAGACGTGAACCTATAGACATGAGCTTGGAGACATGAGTTTATAAGTATGAACCTGGACACATGAGCTTGGCAATAGCTTTAAAAAAAAACTTATCTAAAACCATTTTCAGACCTAATCCAAAAACACTAGGAACCTTAGATGTGAACCCAATCTAGACTACTTATTGGAAATGATAACAAAGTCAATTGCAACACATCAAACCACACTTCCTCAAACCCACCAAGCCTTTGATCCCAACAAATGACCAGTACTCAATAGAGTGCTCCCCTGTTAAGATTCCCCCCAGATCCATCTCAAGCAAGGAGCTTTGGAAGGAAATGAGCCAATGAAACACAGATGTGTGGGGAGGAACATCAGAACCCCTACCAGAAATAAAAGCCACCCCACTAATGGGCCTCCAAGCTCGAGATTCACCAATAGGCTTTGTTAATAGAACCTTACATTTTATGAAGAAGGTATTCAACCACCTTATTTTTGGATGCATCTTTAGTGAAGAACTGGGAGCAAGACCTAGAACCTTAAGGTTTGCTCCTAAGAAGCGGTCAAACCATGTCACACCACAATGTTTCAAATAGTTGGAGTTGATCTTGAACTGGCTTTATCCCAAGCAGAACATGGCCAAGCGGCCCAAGAATTGTAGTTATGGTGGCAAACATTACATGTCTCTTTTTCTATACCACCAGGGATAAGTGTTTCATAATACAGACAATAGTAAAGCGCACACATCGCAAGTCATTAGGACCTCAATGGAAGGCTTCTTGGGCCCTTTTATTTGGCAGTTTAAGGGAGTCAAACCTTTTCTCTTAAGAAGAAACGTTTTCTAATTAGAAGCTTCAAAACGGCTACTTTATTCGAATTTGAATTTTGGGGAGAAAATGGAATTTAAAATCTAGCGGATAAAACCATATCATGTAACATATCTATGGAAAGCTCTTGATGCGTAGATCACGGATCTATAATCTCCGCTCAAATCGAAGCTTGTATGTAGAAGTTATGGAGGTCCGAAAATTGTAAAATTGCCCCCCCTCCCCCCTTTTTGGGGGGAAAAAGTGCACCCTTTGACCACTCTTACACCTCTCTTAAAAACCCAACATTTCAGTCCACATGGCAACCCCCCATTTGGCTATTCCTTAATCACCTTGATTAGGCTTGGGCAAATTAAATGGCCCAAGAAGACCCCATTCACTTCCTAATGTAGGATTCCTGCTCTCCCACGGGAGCCTAGAAGCGCCTTTACCACGTAACCAAGTTCTAGTAATTCTTCATTTGGACTAAGAATATGAAACATGGGGGGAGATAATGATCTAGTTTCTCGGACTACCTCATCTCACAAGGGATCTACAAGGGCATTCACATTACATGTTTTGAGTCTCGATAGCCACAATAAGCCTGCAGACTCAAAGCTGGGCTGGTAAGGGAAAAGTGCCATTATAAACCATACAGTCCAACCCTATAGGGCAAGAGATCTTATACCCTAAAACATAGGGTTTTATGCAACCACGTCCTCATGTTCCATCGCCACATGATGTAGAAGACATGTTGAGGTTGACATTCGAAATGGGAAGGCGATTGTGACCAATATAGCACCTAGAGGCTCAGAGTTGGGCAAAAGCAAGCTAATCCACATCTCAAGGATGATGACCAAATTTGATGGAATTGAAGATCCTATTCAATACCTTGAGAAGTTTGATTAAATTTATGAGGCCATGGGAGGAATGATGATCCAACCAAGATCTACTCATTCAAACTTCTCCTTGAAGGCAAACCATGCCATTGGTTTAGGTCTCTAAACCCACTTGAAAAGACAAGGTCTTGAGACACACATTCATAGTGGGATTCTCACCTAATGGAGTTAGCCCCATCATGTAGTTCTATAACCTCAAGCAAGAGGAGGGAGAAACAATCTGGGATTACATTGCTAGAACCAAGTATCTCCATATACAAGTTGCAACACTAGCAAGAGACTAGATGACTTATCACTCATCGATCAATTTATGACCTGTCTCAAGAGAGAGAGGCTTAACAACCATCTCTATAGGTCTAGGCACTACATCTTTGCTGAGTGCTACCATCACGAGGGAATAGACTTGGTAGACAACACATAAGACAAGGATGTAGAAGTCTTCCACTTGAACTAAGAGATAGGGGACACATCACGCCTCATTGTAGGGTGTCCCACACCAGCACCAACTAGAGTCCTAGTCAAGAGGACATGAGCATGGATGAGTTGGAAAAGAATATGCTCAACCGTTTAGGCCAACAATGATAGGGCCAGTCCCAACCAACACTTCAAGCAGGTCACCCACATCTACTCCCTCAAAGAGATATGGTGTGGTGCACAATTTACTACCATAATTCTACAAGTAGAAAGTGTCCAATGCTGAGGCCTAGATAGCAACAGTTTTGTACTTATTGCCAGTGCCATGGGAGCATAATACAACTTATTATTGATACCAGGGAATCTCGACACCATAACCTATGCTCTCGGTCGGTGACCACTAGCCTTGCCAACTTGACTAAATGCTCCTCAATAGGCACATGTTCTGGGTCTACATATCAAAAACACTTACTGTGAGGTACATATAGACTGCCACCACCCAATGCTATTCCACCTCTAGTATTACCACCCCAACTGGTTCCTCTTGGAACTACACCAATACAAGGGCACTCGCGGTAACATTACCAGGAGACTCAGAGAGTCCAGAACATGAGAGCTATGAGTCATATGAGTAAATATGATTCATATGGATATCTAGATTAACCTTCAGCCATAAACTATACCTCTCTGTTTGCGGGGCCATGGTGAAACAAAGGGCAAGAGACCTTAACAATATGGTATGTAGACCACAGATGCAATGTTTCCATTATAAAGGCTTACACACCGTGTTATCGAGTATTCTTGTAGAGCCATTGTACTTAGTGCCCCAACTCTATCCCCGAATATAGTGCCAAAACAAAATGTCATTCCATATGGAGGCACATGTTACAAGTGTTGATTTGAATATGCTTTCAAGGATTATCCCAATAGAGTGATAATCACCCCAATGGCTGAAGCATCAGTCACTTTGGTGAGCCTTAACTTGTTAAGGTATACAAGGTGGACTTATTCATATAGTCCCCCTTAATGCCATCACAAGGCTCTAAACCAAGTCGAGGGCAAGGATACCAAGGCAACGAAGAAGCAGAAGGCTTAAACTTCACCCTCAAAGCCAAAAGCCCAAGAGCCAGAGATGCAAGTCCCAAAATGCCACATCAGCCCCTAAAAAACTAATGAACCAAAATCAAAACTAGAATCAGAGGTCTAGAAGAAGAAGACCTTGAAGAATACGTAGAAACGCAATGCACGATCAGTTACCAAGGGAAACGATGTCGTAACCATTGATAGCTCCAAAGCTATACCTCCCTTACATGGAGACAAGAAGTAATCTCCTATTTAAACCAGCTCTTTCCAAAGAAAAGAATCCCATTGACTATGAAAACCTTCCAAAAAACAGAGAAAGCGCCCCAAACCCGTGTTGGAGAAAGAGTGAATGAAACAAGCCCAAGAGCTTGTAAGATAAGAGGCTGAACTAGAGCGAATACTTCTACAGTTAACTCTTCAAACAATTCTAGCTATAGGGTAGTCGGCTCAGTTTATATAGATGAATTATCAAAAAAGGTCGAATCATTCAGTCTCACTTTTCAATTGTGTCACAACAAGGGATGCGTGGTCCATTTTTGTGCTCGTTTTTATCTGCAATCGTTTTTTGAGTGCAATCACCCAATTTTATGATCATTTTTAGGCTTATAGTTGGTCAATCGATCAATTTCACATTTTGATCATGATTCCCATTTTGGAATCGCCCCACGATTCCTAGTTCAATCAACGATCCCAAAAATCGGATCGTTCTCAACGATCCAACTCCGATAATCCTACCTTGATTATCCCACCACCTCAGCGATCCTAATACCAGGGGTCAGCCTACCTTGGTGATTTCACTTTTTTTTTAATTGTCTAATTTTACTTTTTGCGATCGTCCAATTCTACTTTCTATGATCGTCCGATTCTATCTTTTGTGATTGTCCAATTCTACATTCTATGATCGTCTAATTCTACTTTCTGTGATCATCCCATTATACCTTTTGTGATTGTTTGATCACACTTTTTATGATCGACCAATTCTAATTTCTTTGATTATCTAAATTCAAAGGCAAATCGCCTCATCCACCAACAATGATCCAAGACTCCAATCAATGATCCTACTGCTAATTTTTAACAGTTTACAGAATGTTCTCAACAACAACCTGCTGCTGGCTTCAGTTTTAGCTTTCTTTTCACATCTTTCCTTCTCAAATTCACTAGCGTGTTGACTTTAGTTTAATCTTCCTTTTCACATATTTTCCTTCTCAAATTCATTAGTAGTCAGGTATGGCCAACAACTCTGCTAATGATTTGTTTGGTATTCTTTCTAAAGAGAATAAATTAGATGGGTCAAATTACTCCCTATGGGTTTTATGGCTAGAAATGTCCTTGTTGTAAAAGGCTTATGGGGTCATGTGGGAGTGGTGATAATCACTGCTCTGGCACAATTGCTCTTGCTACTTCTCACAAAGAGGTAAGGGCCAGCAGATCTAGCCTCAAGTTCCTCAAATTACTGCTGCTGACCAAAGAAGATGGGATTCACATGACACTCGAGCTTTGGCATTGATTTGCCTTGTTAGTTAAACGATTTATTGTTCCGTACATTTGGTCTTATAAAACGTCCATGCTTGCTTGGAACACTCTAGAAATTATGTATCAAGCTAAAAATAACGCATGAGATGCTTTTCTCAAAAGGCAGCTTGATAATAAGAAAATAAAAGAGAAGGGGTCCATGGCATGCTAGGTTTGTGCACACTTTTATGGGTGGTTTAATGCTTTTATAGAAACATGGGATGCTAGAGGATCTTTCTCAACTTAATCCACCACCACGATATGTTTGTAAAGGATACATCCTTGGAAAACTTTCTTGCCAACCTTTCGTAAAGAAAGCAACAGATAGAGCTAAACATAAATTTTAGCTCATACATAGTGATATGTGTGATCCAATGCAGACTACTTCTTTGGGAAGAAACTTACACTTTGTTACATTCATTGAGGATTACAACACAATGGTTGGCCTTACCTTATGAAAGAAAAATCAGAGGTATTTTCTCATTTTCAACACTTTTTGCTATGGTTAAAGACGTAATTTGCTTAAAAGTTAAAACTCTCTGTTTTGACAGAGGGTGGGAATACATGTCTAATACTTCATCAGTGTATAACTCCTTATACACCACACCAAAATGGTGTTGCTAAGGGTGAAAGAGGACTCTCATGGAGATGGTTAGATACATGGTTAAAGGTTAGTAGCTTCCACACAAGTGTTGGATACAAGCATTTCTTTGTGTCACATATGTATTGAATAACACTAAAGCTTTGAAGACTATCACTATTTATGAGGCTTGGTTCAATAAAAAACCTAAGGTTGAACATATACATGTATTTGGTTGTTTGGCATATACACACGTGCTAGCACAAAGCAGAACTAAGATTTATGAGAAGGCAATGAAATGCATTTGTATTGGTTATAGTGCTAAAAGCAAAGACTAACAACTCTACAATCCTCTCACAAGAAGGCAATGAAATGCATTTGTATTGGTTATAGTGCTAAAAGCAAAGACTAACAACTCTACAATCCTCTCACAAGAAGATCATTATTAGTAGGGATGTCATTTTTACAGAGGATTTTGTCTATCCAATGATGGAATTCAATAAGCATGCCTATTGCCAATTCTTCGAACATGTTTAATGGGTTATTAATTGTGCCAGAATCTATTGATTCTAAGTAGATTTTGCCTATTGATCCTTGTTTATTTTAAGGGGGAAATGCTCACAAATTTGATACATCAACTTTAGACTAGCTAGATGATGCAGTAAATGTTGAAAGATTAATAGTCAATGAATCTAGGCTTATGCCTAGAAGGGTTAGAAGCACCTTGCAGGATACCAAATTGTATGCTCCTTTGCATAGTAGAACTAGGAACCACTTCTTTAGTAGATATTACTGAGTTTGCATTTTTTAGTTCTCTACATGATGTAGATGAACCTAAGTCTTTTAAAGAGGCTCAAGAAGATCCAAATTGGGTGAAAGCCATGAAGGATGAAATTCAAGCCATTCAAAAAAATGGTACTAAGTTTGCATTTCTTAGTTCTCTACATGATGTAGATGAACCTAAGTCTTTTAAAGAGACTCAACAAGATCCAAATTGGGTGAAAGCCATGAAGAATAAAATTTAAGCCATTCAAAAAAATGGTACTTGGGGATTTAGTAGATTTACCACTTGGCAAAAAAGCTATTAGTGCTCAGTGGGTTTTCAAAATCAAGAGAAAGGCACATGGATCCTTTGGAAAATTTAAGGTTAGACTTGTTGCAAAAGGTTAAGCCTAATAGATAGGAATTGATTATGATGAAACTTTTGCCCCCACCTTCTATATGACCACTATCCGATTTGTGATTTCTTTCACAGCCCATCATGGATGGAAAGTGCACCATTTGGACAAAAACAATGTTTTTGAATGGTGACTTACAAGGAGAAGTTTATGTAAGTCAACTAGCTAGATTTGCCCAAACTGGTCAAGAACAAAATGTATACAAGCTTACTAAAGCTTTGTATGGTTTGAAACAATCTCCCAAAGCTTGGTACCAAAAGATTCATGCCTATTTAACTGGACCTGGATTTTAAATCAGTCTTGTAGAAAGCACTTTATATATGAAAAAGGACAAGCATGATTTTCTTGTTGTCATTCTTTATGTAGATGACATGCTAGTGACAAGCACCAATGAGGATTTTATTATAGATTTTAAGATTGACCTTTTGGTCTTTTGCACTTGGTCTTTTGCACGACTACTTTGAGATGTCAGCTCTTGGTCTTTTGCACGACTACTTAGTATGAAGTTTATACAACAGGATGATGGTATAGTCATTAAGCAATCAAAATACATAAAGGCACTACTTGAGAGATTCAATATGAAAACTTCCAAATCAATCTCTCTCAAGGGGTCACTTTATTAACCCCTTATGTAGCACATGCATTCAAGGGGTGTTTAAAAAACCCCTACTTTTTTAATAGATATTTGAATTTTAAAAACACCCCTTCTGTAACACTTTTTACAATAAAAGTACCCCTTATGTACCAAAAATTTCACCATTTCAATTAAAATTTTCCTTATGTTTGTAAATTTTATGTAACTCCACAAGAGAAAAAAACCCTTTTGTTGAACTCACCTGCTATCTTACATTTTTTGAGTGACCACCCCCCCCCCCACCCTAGAGAAATATCTACACCAATGGAACCTAGGGTAAAGCTTAGTTTATAGGACGTACAGTGAGCCATTCGACATAAAGGGACACAAAGATCCTCTGTCAATCTAACTGATAGTTAGAGTCCAATGGTAGTTGCAAAGAATCATGTCTTTCATGCCAGGACCAAACACATTGAAGTGCATTACCACCATGTCAAAGAAAGGCTCCATGATGCAGGAGAGATCAATCTGATCTATTGTTTTGCAGTACACACATGATAATGTGGTAGATCTTATCACACTAAGCGTAAATGATCTACGTGTTCCTTTCACAACTTATTGTAAACAAGTATGTCATCTAGGAAAATCATTACGAATTTTCCTAAATATGGACATAAAATGTTGTCCACCATCAGTGTCGTAAATTTCGCTAGCATGTTAGTAAAACAAAACAGCATGACCAAAAACTAAGAATGCCCGAATCGAGTTTTAAATGAGGTCTTAGGAACATCATGTTCCCTGATCTTGACCTGGTGGTAGCTTGACTTGAGGGCAATTTTAGAAAAATAACATGCACCATTGAGTTGGTCCAACAACTCATCGACGCAGGACATTGGGTACTTATTCTTAATTGTAATCTCATTAAGAGTATGGTAATCTATGCACATACGCATAGAACCATCTTTCTTTTTCATCAAAAGAACACGCGAAGCCCATGGTAAAGGAACTAGGTTTTATGAAACCTTTTCTCGTATAATCGGCCAATTACCGCTCGACCTCGTGTGCTTAGGAGTGACTAAGCACAGGCTTTATGAAACCTTTTCTCGCATAATCGGCCAATTGCCGCTCAACCTCGTGTGCTTAGTGACTAAGTCTATAATAAGTAGGCTTGATTATAGGCTTAGAACCTAGTAGTACATCAATGGAATGGTCCACCTCCGTAGATGGTGGTACACCATCATCCAACAAATATTCAAGAAAAACATCCTGATACTCTTGCAATAAAGAATTGAAAGTATCTACGTAGTTAACATTATTTACTATCTCATTTTTTTCAAGTTTTTCTCACATAAAGATTAAATAGGGTTTACAAAACAGGGGTCTCATCCAAGGCCATTTACATTTATTGTTTCATCTACGGAAACATTATTCACTATTGTTTCATCTATGGAAACATTATTCACTTTTGTTTCATCTATGAAAACAAAATTATGCAAAAGGTTACAGATGTATACCAGCTGAATCTTGTTAAGCTCATAGGCATGACACAACTCCATGGACGATTTCCTCCTCACCACACACTGAGTGGACCACTTAAAACCCTCGCCTGCATCCATCAATGTGTGCCTGTGAGCTGGGCTGAATACCTCCACAAAGAACTCCACGCCGTCTATTCTAACCCATAGGGAAAGCTGACAGCCTCATCCCTCCTCACCAAGGTACCATAGAGCCAGTTGGGAGAAGCTACCCCCACCACCTGTCCATCTACAAGGAAGAGCCACCATCCCTCCCCACATCCTTGCGCCACAACCTTCCCCTACAATGCCCCCCTCCAAGCGCCACCATTCTTATCTTCATCAGGAGAAGGCGGCACGCCGCAAAGCGGCCGAGAAGAGGAGCTTTGCCAAACTTCACAGTTCCTCAAAGATACCACCCTACTTCACTCGACACCCAACACCCCCAATGGCCAACCCCTCCCCTCTCCCTCACCAGCTCACCTCGACGAAGGGCCGTGTGCCTCAGCCTCCACCTCTCAATGCCACACAATGGGTACATGCCGACTGCTTCCATTCCCAATAGGCTTTCTTCAAAGGAATCTGCTCATCCCACAACACCCTCCCCAATTTTGTCGAAGGTTTTTCTAACCTCACGTAGGAGCTCCTTATCTTCATGGCCAATTACATGCAGCGCAACATGAGCAGGTCACCACCTCCCAATCGGCCATGCTCCGAGCTCGGGCTAATTTAATCCAAAGCCAGCAAGATTACCACTCTACCCTTTGTTGAAAAATAGGTAGAGGGAGAGGAGACACACACACAGGAGCAAACCCTAACCATAGAGGGAAGCCATCTCCCTTCTCACACAATGCATAAAGCCATAATCCATAATACACAAGACACACTATGAGTTGTGTCCACACACATCTAACCCTAGCTAATGTCCACACACTATGACCAGCTGGACGCGGTCATTTATGTCTCACACATGCTGCTACCTAACCGGCATAGATGAAGATGTAGATGAGCTTGGACTATCAAAGCTCTCGACACTCCCCCTCAAGCTCATCCCACGTACTCCCAACATAGTACGAAAGTACTCAAACTTCTCCCTGCTAAGTGGCTTTGTAAAGATGTCTGCCACCTGCTCGTCAGTCTTCACATACTGTAGATCCACTGTACCATCTAGCACCTTCTCTCTGACAAAGTGATAATGGACCTCTATGTGTTTGGTCCGCGCATGAAACACTGGATTCTTTGCCAACTATATACTGCTCATGTTGTCACAATGAATGACAACTTTGCCATCAATAGGCTCACCCAAATCTGCCAAGAGATTCTTTAACCATACTCCTTCACAAGTAGCAATGGCTGCACCTCTGTATTCAGCCTCTGTACTAGATAAAGCAACTGTAGGTTGCTTCTTGCTACTCCAACTCACCACGGCACTTCCAAGTGTAAAGGCATAACCACTAGTAGACCTCCTGTCATATGAGCTACCTGCCCAATCAGCATCTGTGTAGCCATGTATATCCAAGCCTTTACCATGCTCATATAGAAGACCATAATGTGCAATGGTCTTTACATATCACATAATACGTCTCACTGCATCCAAATGAGGTTTTCTGGGGCTTTGCATAAATTGGCTTACTAGCCCCACAACATAACTCAAATCCGGGCGTGTGATAGTCATGTAAATGAGACTACCAACCATTTTTCTGTACATAGATGGATCATCCAACTCCTCACCAAAATCAGCCCGCAACTTCACATTCTGCTCCAAAAGTGTACTCATAGGCTTACACCCTGTCATCCCATATTTTGCCAACATATCCAATGCATATTGGCGTTGCACTAACCATGTACCTGCATGGTCTTTGATCACTTCAATTCCAAGAAAGTATCTCAATTCACCCAAGTCTTTCATGTCAAACTGCCCACTCAATGCCTTCTTGACATGCATCACATCTGTGTACCATGATCACCTGTGATAATCAAGTCATCCACATAGATGACAAGTAAAACAATCCCATGATCTGTTTTCTTCACATAGAGTGAAGAATCTGCTGTAGAAACTTGAAATCCAAGGGAGATAAGATATCTGCTCATCTTATCACTCCAAGCAGGAGGTGCTTGCTTCAAACCATATAATGCCTTTTTCAATCTGCATACATGAGCGGGATACTTTGGGTGTACATATCCTTCTAGCTGTGCCATATAAACCTCTTCTTGTAGATCACCATTTAGAAATGCATTTTTCACATCCATTTGATGCATTTCCCAACCATTTGATGCATTTCCCAACCATTTGCTGCAGCCATAGCAATGACTGCTCTCACTGTTCCCATCTTTGCCACTGGACTAAATGTTTCATCATAGTCCAAGCCTTGGGTTTGTGCATAACCCTTAGCTACCAATCTCGCTTTATGTCGTTCAATGGAAACATCTGACTTGCATTTCACTTTGTAAACCCATTTACAACCAATAACATTTTTGTCCTTTGGTAATGCAACCAAATCCCATGTGTCATTATGAACCAATGCATCCTTCTCAACATCCATTGCTTTCTCCCATACATGCTTTCCAATAGCTTCTGTATAGCATGTAGGTTCCACATGCTTCACCAAAGACGTCATATATGCATAATGCATAGCAAAATCATGGTATGTCAACTTGTCAACTAGATATCTGACCCTTTGGGATCTCCGCAATGCATGCGGATCACTCTGAACACCTGTCACTCTAGCATATGGTGGCACATATCTATCCTACCTTGCACCAGGTGTGCGTAAAACGGGTATACCAAGTTCCTCATCCAAACTCTCTGAACTTGATGACTCATAACCTGTAATTCCAATTCCTTTAACCTTCTTCTTGCCTTTATCCATAGCACTACTCCCAGTGCTCACACTCTCATGCCTCAAACATCCTGACCATGGATGTACAATACTACTCTCAGCCTCTGTTGGCCTAGACATAGAAGTAGAACTAGAACTTGCTTGTGACAAGTTCACAGGCACATCAGCTTCAAGTGACTCAATGACACCCTCATCCTTTGCTTTGTACCAACTAGCAAGCTCATCAAACACCACATCTCGTGAGATAACCACTTGCCTAGTTTGTGGATTGTAACATTTGTATGCCTTACGATCCTGTGCATATCCAACAAACACACACTTTTCTGCCTTAGGATCCAACTTCCTCCTTCTCTTGTCAGGCACATGTATATAAGCTATGCAACCAAATACTTTGAGGTGTCCAATGTCTGGTCGAAAACCTGTAAGCCGCATCTCTGGCGTACTTCCATGTATGGCTACTATGGGTGTCTTATTAAGTATATACACCGCGGTAGCACAAGCTTCTGCCCAATAATAATCTGGCATGCTCTTTTCATTGAGCATCGCCTTGGCCACTTCACAAATGACTCTATTCTTTCTCTCAGCCACACCATTTTGCTGAGATGTATACCTGCAAGTCAATTGCCTTCTTATTCCATGCTTTCTCAAGAAATGCTCAAAAGCATTTGAGGTGTATTCACCACCTCCATCTGTCCAAACATTTTATCCAAGAACCATATTGCTTCTCTGCAAAAGCTTTGAAATCCATAAACTTTTCCAACACTTCACTTTTCTCTCTGAGAAAGTATATCCATGTCATTCTGCTGAAATCATCATGAATGTCACATAATATAAATTGCCTTTAATAGATGGGTTTTGTGCAGGACCCCATACATCGCTATGTACTATCTCAAGTGGCCTGCTACTCATGTTGCCTTCTCTAGGAAACCGCAACCTTGCCTGCTTTCCAAACTGACAGGCTTCACAAACATGCATATTCCCATCATACTTGAATCTAGGCAGCCCACTAACAATGCCTCTTGCGTGCATGTTCTTTAACCTTTGTATATTGACATGTCCAATCCTCTTATGCCACATATCAATGTCCTGTACCACATTTTTGCTTTTAGAGAACATGGCTGATTTTAACTCAGGAATCCCAGCATCCAGCTTAAACAACCTGCCTTCTTTCTTGCCTTTAGTAATGACTCTACATCCATGTTTGAAATCCTCAACGAAGCAACTATGCTCGTTGAAATGAACCTGTAATCCCTGTTCCACCATTTGACCAACTGAGGCCAAACTTTTTGTAATAGAAGGCACGTACAATACATCTGACATAGATTTTGTTAGACCATTGTGCATAACCAATGGTACACTTCCAACATGTGTAATGGCATGCTAAGTATCATCTCCTGTCTCCACATAGCCTTTCACATCCATAGGCTTCATATGCTCAAACCATTCACCATGACAAGTCATATGGTTTGATGCTCTAGAGTCCATATACCAAGTGTCATCACTTTTAGCATTTGTCATCATAGATCCCACAACATGTTTCATGGCAAACAAGTGATTTGCACTGCCATCATTACTGCTTGATGCATAATTTCCACCACCATGTTGTGCATAATGTCCACGATGTTGTGCTCTACCCCCTCTCAAATCATTTTGTTTGCGGAAACAATCACGTGCCATATGACCAAATTTTCCACAGTAATGGCATTCCACATCTTGCATAGATGTTTGTTGGCCTTGCCAACATCCTCTACCACGAGGATTACCTCTACCTCTCTGAGGTGTATATCCATGACCACCTCTAGCACCATATGAAGGCTGAAAATTTTGTTGTGGTGACCTGTCCTGCCATCCACGACCATTACCACGGCCACATGATGCGAATCTCCCCCTGCCTCTAAATCCTCTTTGGGAATAGAAAGCCTGATTTCTGCCATTATCATCATGGCTAGTAGATACATCCTGAAAGGAATCACTGAGTTTGATTTCCTCAACAAGCAAGAGTGAAACCAACTCATCAAAGTCTGGTAAACCTGTACTCCGGACCGAGATGGATGTATCAAAAGATTTATACTCCTTGCCAAGACCACGCAAGGTAATGTCTACCAAATCATCATCAGGCATGGGCGCATTGATTGTTGCCAATGCATCTGCATACTTCTTTATCTCTTGTACATAATCATGGATGCTCCTTCTATTCCGCTTCACATTATGTATCTGTTATCGCAACAACAACTGAGACTTGCGAGCACTCGTGTCTGTATCAAACAACTTCACCAATGTATCCCATGCATCCTTGGGATTCTCAGCATCATGTATGTGTATGAGCATAGCATCCGAAATACATATAGACAGATAATGCAACACTTTGAATGCTCTTTCTGAGCTATAACCTGCCTGCTGTGTAGGTTGTCGGGGTAGTTCCGCCTCTGGCTCAGCACCTATAATGAGATTCCAAAAACCTTTTCCCTTCAGAAAACTTTTGATCCTGTACTTCCATGCCTGGAAGTTCTTCCTATCCAGCTTTTCACCAACAATTTGTACTGGATTATCCGACATATTGCTCAATGCAAATACACCTTCCACACACGTCCAAATCTATAAACGAGCCTTCCTTAGCTCAACCACACTCCAATGGGTGTTCCAGATACTCCAAAGTAGTCAACAAACTTCAATTTTGATGTAGAAAATCAGCCTGTATGCATCCAAAATGAACTGGCTCACGCAGTCCAAGATACCTTATTTTGATGCGCTTTCCAAGGCTCCAAATTACAATGTAGTGATTCAATCAAGTGTGCATAACTTGCATTGACACCTAAACAACCTCAATGTTGAATATCAACACCATCCGAGGTGTGTACATACCAATTTTTCAAACCCCCTTCTCTATTCTGAGAAAAACCAGAAAAACTAGTAGTAAATTTGCTCTAATTTCTTCAATCCTTGTCCAAATTTAGCAACCAGGAATTCATTAGCTTAGAAATGATGTCCACTAACTCCATGTAAAAGGAATTAGACCAGTTGTTTAAGACCAAAGAGTAATTAGTCGATTAATCACACTATGTTTCATTGCAACCAGTAGTAGATAGCCTGTTTAATCAGCTCATTTCCAACTCCATAGATGATAATTGCTCCAACAAATCATGTAGCCTCCTTCTCAAGTATATGTATCAACCAATTGCTAAGTCAATTGTGGAATTAATCAAGCACACAAGTGGTATTCGACCTCCTCGCATAAAAAAGATGAAAATTCTACCCTATTTCTTTGTATGGACTGCGCCGCCTGTTGTAGAGAGATTTAGGAGTGATTATGTTGCTAATTGATGATGTAATTAGATGCCTAACACACCTAGGCAAGTGTGCAATCCATCAATGCTCTGATTTTTGCCAAAAACTTGCTCCAAATTCATCAAAATTTGACCTCTTTTTCTCTGTTTTGTGAGAGCTCAAAAACCAGTAAATTTCACACATTCAAATGCATCAAAATTGCTCCAAAATCAGTGTAGGGCTTGTACATGAGTTGCCAATACATTCTTGCTTGTCACATACATGTTTCTTTACCAGATTTGCATCTATTTCACCATACATCACCGCTTCCAAGCTTCAATGGAAAGCTTCCAAAAACTAGAATTTTCTTTTGCTTTGGGCAACCCTAATTTGCTTTGTTTTTGCCTGAATCACCTGCAATCCGCTCAAGGATGTTTAGAATACCTTACCCGGTAGGCCAAGCTCTCAGATTTGACAGAAATTTGGTGTGCTCCAAGCTTCACAGCTTTTCTTCACAGCTTCTTCTCCCTCTTCTCTCACTCACTCATAAACCCTAATAGAGAGCACCAGGCTCTGATACCATGTTGAAAAATAGGTAGAGGGAGAGGAGACACACACACAGGAGCAAACCCTAATGTATATTGCAAACCCTAACCATAGAGGGAAGCCATCTCCCTTCTAACACAATGCATAAAGCCATAATCCATAATACACAAGACACACTATGAGTTGTGTCCACACACATCTAACCCTAGCTAATGTCCACACACTATGACCATCTGGACGCGGTCATTTATTTCTCACACATGCTGCTACCTAACATGCCAGCACATAGCATAGCTGGCACACACTGACATCGAGCTTGAATCTCAACACCCTTCTAGCCAACACCCAATTGTAGGCCTCCTTGAAGGACCGAGAGCATACCCTCCTTGAAGCACTACACGCTGTCACCCAACTACAGGAGCAACTCCACATGGCCCAAGTGGCCCAAAGTGCCCATAATGCCCACTCCCTAGCCTAGAGGGGACCCATCATATGCGCCACTTAGCCCAAACCGCCCAAGATGGTCGCAACTAAATCCGTGCGTCCTTCAAAGCATATAAGGTAGTCACCGAGACTGTAAAAGGAGCATAACTACGAGCGGCCAAGGAACACGCACACAGCTCTGAGGTAGACATCTAGCACCATCGAACGCAAAGTTGATGCTTTGATGGATGTTGCCCCACTGAGCTCCCCAACCTCTCCATCCCACCCAAAACCCTGCTCCTAGATCTTGGAGTTCCACTTCCATGCACTCTAGGTCAACCTCCTATAGCGTAACATCTTCTTTGATGACCCTCTCACTGCCTCCACCCTTTCCTACCTCATCACCAAAATCCCTCCCTCCTCCATTAACCTCCTAGTCACCCTCTTCTTCCAAACCCAACTTTCCTTCGATGACCCCACCATCCTCTTCACCCTTCCAAACGCAACTTTCCTTCGATGACCCCACCATCCTCTTCACCCTTCCCGTTCATCCTCTTACAGCCAAGATCTCCAATTGGGCCAACCTTCTACAGTACGGACATGCCACATACATAGACGCCTCCATCAAACATACCATTCCCATAGGCCTCTGTCCGTACCCCCATGCCTTGTCAAAATCCATTACCACTCTTGCCTACCTGGACTAACATAACTGGATAAATCTCTACCCCGCCTATAAGGCCATGCGTTGTCATGCCCTTCGCACCCTATTCCCCGTATGGCCTCCTTGTACTCTTCACCTACATTTACCACCAGTAGCTGGAGGTCATCGCCACCACCGCTATCCTGCAATTCGACAACTCCCAGGTCGCTTTCCCTCACTCTCAATTGAGGCATGCCAAGCAAAGGTCTTCTTCTCCAAACACTTGGACACTGCTCTTGTGGGAGATGTTGCCGAGACGACGAGAGTGATGGCAATGATGATGAAGGCAATGCTCCCTCAAACCCCCCACCCTCCACGCCAAAATCCTCTGAGGCACCAACTTCCCCCCTCTAGCCTCTTCCCCTGCCAACCTTCCCCTTTTTTCCTCACCCCATACCACACCACCTCACGTTCCCTTTCCACCCCATTCCCCAACACCACCCTTACCTCCTCCTACCTCCATTTGGGATTGGGCCCATTTCTCCCCATGGACCTCCCTTCTTCATCGATGTGCCCACATCCTCTCCTTGATGCATCACTCGGCGCACCACCCCCTCTACGTCCAAAATGCCTTTGCCTCACCAACCCCACCCCCCGACAGACCTTCCCCCACCCCCTGGAATAAGGCAAGATCCCACCCTAACCCCCATAGGAGTAGGATGAGGTGGATCCCCCCATCAATCTCCTCAACTAGCATAATCCTTTGGACTGCAAATAGTTTGAGTAGGTCATCTGTATCCTACTAGGCCGACAGCTCCAACAAGCACCGTTAACGAAGATCACTGACTTTATGTCCTCTGGCTCTACATCGACACCAAGTAGGACACTTGGAAACAATAGCACCTACACCGACCACATAGCCGCTACATCTGACCCAACTTAGATGCTCAGCCCCTCATGTTTAATCATATGGGCAAGCAGTTGGTTTGGTGGCGTCCTTTTCTCCTCAAGCCAAAAACCTGGGCCGAATATTGCAAAGCCCCACGCCATCTCCGCATCAACCCATTCTACCTCCCCATCCATCGTCGTATAAAATAGAAGCAGAAACCTAAGCTACAATTCAACTTTCCCTGGTTCTACCCTCCTACATCCCGAAGCCCATTCACAGAAGAAAGTATGCTTGCCCAGATGCATGCCTTCAAGGCCAAGTATAATCAGGTCCCTGACCCCACCATCATTACCGCCATCCTCTTTTTCAACCTCATCATCACCCTCTTGGCAGAGTTCCTCACATGGCACCACCACTACCATGAAGGAGCCTAAGGCCTCACCTTCAACATAAAGGCCCCACACTCCAACAGTTCTTTCTCTACTACAAATGCATCCAATGGATGCCACCTAGCATCTCCAAACCTTCAAAGATATGATGGAGACGCTTTTGGACAAGCTATAAAGCTTTCCATCACTCTCCCCAGTACCTCAAATCACGGTACAATTTTGTTTGCACATACTCCCTCTACTACAGCTGAGCTTTCTTGCCAGTTTTGAGTATGGACCTAAATCACGGAGGGGATATGTTAACCACAATGGTTAACATTATTCAAAGCATGGTTACGCTTTATATGTAATTCATTTTTATGCAAAACCGTCTAAGTGCTTCATGTAAAAAGATATGGGATGACCAAGCTTACGACATGTGTAACGCTTGTTGAGATATCGAGCTCATCTAGTGAGGTGGTGGACACTGATGACCCGCCTGGGGGATAGGCCCCACACTTACACCACTGGCATGGTTGGTGAGATCATGGGTGATATGCGGCTAGTGGGATGGGCTGTGTGACAGCCATTCTAGAGACTGGCATAGTTATAGCACCAGCTCATTTAGTTGGGTTCACACTATAGAGAACCCTAGTATGTATTTGGTTGAGTACCTTTCATATGGTGTTCATATGGTGTGTACTCTTATCTTTGTATATGGTGTGTTGAGTGTTGAGTGAAGAAGAAGAAGATTTTCAACCTCTCACCTTGTGTGTTCTTTATTAGGGTTTTGTGAGTGTGTGTGTGCTTGCAAGAGCTCAAGCTCTCTTCTCCCCTGCATCTTTTCATGGTATCAAAGCCTGGTTCATGCTAAGGGCTGAGCTGCAAGCAAGAGAAGCACATGAAGCGGTACGAGGGTAAGAGCTTCAACTACTCTTCCCTATTTGTACTGGCGACTACACCCTTGTCAGGAGCTCTACGGGAGGCACCTGCAAACGATCTTTGATTGAGGAGCTTTCTTCGTGGGAGTAAAGCTATAGGGAAACTATATTGTCCTATCGAACCATATTTTTTGGGCCGAAAACGCGTTTCGGGCACGTCTGGACCTCCGTTTTTCAGAAAGCAGACGATTTCGTCGAGCACTACGGGTAAGTCATCGATTCTCTGCAGAACTCTGTGTTAAGAACTGCAGGAGACAGATTGGCTATGCAGACACTGTGTGTGCTGCAAGGAGGTCAATAGTTGCCATTGGGTGTATGTATGCACATTGAGGTCACTGGTGGTTGTTGTGACATTTGAGTGTACTACAGTACCGCTGCAAAAAATACAGCAGTTTGTGCAGGACAAACCAGAGTGCTGTTTCTGGTAAATTTGTATGTCTGGTAAGATGTCAAATAATGGCATAAACCAGATTGTTACGGAGAAGCTTGATAAGAACAACTTCCATGCTTGGAGGTTCAGGTTGACGAATTTCCTGGGAAAGGGTTACTGGGACTACATAGAAGGTGAGCATGAAGAGGCACCGGAGATACCAGAGATCAATCCGACTACTGTAGATGTGAAAGAGTTCAAGGACTGGAACCAAGGAGCTAGAAAATTTATGTATTGGCTCTCTATCAGTATACAGGATACCATGATTGGGCACATACAGGATGCCAAGTCCCCTAAGGAGGTGTGGGACACCTTAGTAAAACTCTATGAAACGAATACCAAGGCACGAAAGATACAGTTGAAGAATGAACTTCATATTGTGGAGAAAAAGAGTATGTCTGTGAATGACTATGCATTGAAGATAAAGGGTATTGTGGAGTCCCTTGCATCTATTAGTGTTTCAGTAGATGATGATGACAAGGTGGAAGTCTGTCTACGTGGTCTCGGGCCACAATACAAGGCGTTCAAGATGTCTATTCAGACTCGGGAAAACATTCCCAATTTCACAGATTTGGTGTCTATGTTGATTATAGAAGAGAAGAGCTTGGGCGAAGACCAACAGTCTTCACAAAACAAAAACAATTCAGAGCAACAGGCCTTCTACACAAGTTCAGGAAGAGGACAAGGTAGAGGAGGCCGTGGACGCGATCAAGGAGGTGGCCGAATAGGTAATCAGAATTATGGCCAGCAACAGCAATAACAATAGTCCCAGAATTCACAACAACAACAACAACAACACGCAGGTGGAAGAGGTCAATTTAGAGGCAGGGGGAGTCAAAGAGGTAGTGGAAATTGGCAAAGGCAATATAATGATACACGTGGATGCTTTTATTGTGGTAAGCCTGGACATGTGCAAGTAGATTGTTATAAGAAACACGCTGACGTGCAAAATGGAAAATTGCAGCAAAACAACTATGCATCCTGGAGTAGAAACAATGAGGATAATAAAAAGTTATTTGTTATACAGCATGTCATAAATACCATGTCTGAAAATGTTAAGGCAGCACACAAAGATGATGTATGGTACGTTGATTCAGGTGCTTCGAACCACATGACAAGTCATGGGGAGTGGTTCAAGGAGATGAAGAACCTTGAAAGACCAGGTTTTGTGGAAAAACAGGGGATGACACTGCTCATCCAATTGCCCATGTTGGAGATGTACCATTATCTATGCTGCAGGATGGCAAAGTGAAGTACCTTGCTTCATGTTTCGAACATAACAAAGAACCTGGTTTCAGTTGGCCAAATGATTGAGCAGGGTTTGCAGGTTTGGTTTAACCCTGATCGTTGTTATGTCGAAGACTTTAAAGACAAGTGCAGGTTGGTTGCAAAAGGCAACAGAGTGGGCAGAATGTTTACGTTGAATGTAAACATGCCTGAAGTGAGTGCTGCGATGTTTGCAAATGGTTCAAAAATTGTTGCAGACATAGACATTTGGCATAAAAGAATTGGACATGTGAATGTGCAGAGAATGAAGTCTAAGTAGACTAAAGGATTGTGACAGGACTGCCAAAATCAAAAGTTGAAGGTATGCAAAGAATATGTGAAGCATGCCAATTTGGAAAGCAAACAAAGCATGTATTTCCACGTAACAGATATGTGAGCAGAAATGCACTAGATGTTGTGCATTCAGATGTCTGGGGTCCTACGAAGACCATGTCTATGGGAGGCTGTAGGTATTATGTGACATTTATTGATGACCACACAAGGAAAGTGTGGGTATACTTCATGAAGAAGAAGGGTGAGGTGTTCACTCACTTTCAGAATTTTAGAGTTATGGTTGAAAAGCAAACAGGGAAATATGTAAAGTGACTAAGGTCAGATGGAGGGGGAGAGTACTTCTCCAATGAGTTCTCTGAATTTTTGAAGAAGAATGGCATTCGGAGAGACAGTTTACATGCAGATACACTCCGGCAAAATGGAGTTGCTGAGCGAAAAAACAAGCACATTGCTAAGATTGCGTGAGCATTGATGGAAGAGAAGAATATGCCGCATAGCTATTGGGCTGAGGCTGTTTCTACAGCAGTTTACATCATGAACAGGACTCCAACTACAGCCATACATGATGTAACTCCAGAGGAGAGGTTTACTGGCAGAAAACCTGATTCGTCTCATCTGAAAGTCTTTGGATGCATTGCATATGTGCATGTGCTAGATGAGCTGAGAACTAAGCTAGATCCAAAAGCTAAAAAATGTGTGTTTATTGGATATTCCCTTAAGCAAAAGGGATACAGGTGTTATAACCCTACTACACGTGAGTTGAGGGTAAGCAGGGATGTTGTTTTTTATGAGATGAGTAGCTGGTATGCTGTTGAAAAAGAAGCTGTTGGGGCTGATGTAAGTGGAAATGTGGTTGCATAGAATGCAAGTCAGCAATCACAGTCTTTGAGTGGACCGGGAGAGTCCTCATCTAGTGGTTCAGTTGATAGACCATGGAGTGGCAGGCTACGTCATAATACCAGTCCTGCAAATGTGATTAGTACATCACAGAAAGGCAAAGAGAAAGTGGTTGAGCCCCTTAGTATGCCTGACATTTTTGCAAGGCATTCTCATGTTGATGGAGAGTCTAGTGGCTCAGAGATAAGCCTTGATGAGGAACTTGGGATACCAGCTATGAGAAAACCTGGTGTAAAGGTGGCTATGGAAGCCATGAATGCAAAGCTGCGAAGATCTGGAAGAGTAAAGAATCCTGTGCAGAGGTTTACCTATGATGGTTATGTGGCACATCACTATGCATACATGGCAAAAGTTGTGCAGGTTGTAGAGCCCACATGCATTGATGAGGCTATTGGAAATGTGTGTTGGGAGAAAGCTATGGATGAGGAGATGGATGCACTATATGGAAATGAGACATGGGATTTAGTGCAATTGCCTGAAGGCAAGAAAGCCATTGGATGCAAGTGGGCGTACAAAGGAAAACATAACAGTGATGGAAGCATACGCAGGTACAAGGCTAGATTGGTAGCCAAAGGATATGCGCAGACATATGGCATTGATTATGAGGAAACTTTCAGCCCAGTTGCCAAGATGGTAACAGTGAGAGTTGTGATAGCAGTGGCTGCGTCAAAGCAATGGTCTTTACATCAGATGGATGTAAAGAATGGTCTTTACATCAGATGGATGGTCTTTACATCAGATGGATGTAAAGAATGCATTCTTGCATGGGGATTTGCAGGAAGAAGTGTATATGTTGCAGCCACCTAGTTATGAGGATGTGAGTCACCCCGAGCATGTTTGCAGGTTGAAGAAAGTCTTGTATGGCTTAAAACAAGCACCAAGAGCATGGTCTCACAAGATTTCTGAATATCTTGTCACTATTGGCTTTCATGTAGCCAATGCAGATTTCTCGTTGTATGTGAGACACACTGATAGAGGGATTGTGCTTGTTGTCATCTATGTAGATGACTTGATCATTTTACGGGGGACCATGATGCAGAGATCCTTGATGTAAAGATCTTGCTTAGACAGAAGTTTGAGATGAAGGATCTGGGGGAGCTCAGATATTTCTTGGGCATTGAGGTGATTAATGGTATTGGATTACTGCAGAGACAGTATGGCTAGGAAGTATGGTATGATAGACTGTAAGCCTATCTCAGTGCCATTGGATCAGAATGGCAAGTTGAGTGCAGATTCAAGAGAGATTTTAGAGGATCCTACTATGTATAGGCGCATAGTAGGAAGCTTGATCTACATGACGATCACCAGGCCAGATTTGAGCTATGCTGTTGGGTTGGTGAGTCAGTTTATGCAGGTTCCTCGAAAGTCGCATTTGGATGCATTGAGACGCATACTGAGGTATGTGAGGTCTACTTTGCATTGTGGACTATTTTATGAAACTCAGACAAAGATACGTGTACATGGGTACACAGATGCTGACTGGGCTGGTAGTATCTCAGATAGAAGATCTACTAGTGGCTTCATGTTTTCTTTGGGGAGTGCTGCTGTGACTTGGAGCAGCAAGAAGCAGCCTACGGTTGCTCTATCCAGTACAGAGGCCGACTACAGAGGTGCTGCTATGGCAGCATGTGAGGTAGCTTGGTTGAGAAAGCTACTTGCAGATTTGGGTCTATCAGTGGATAGACAAGTTGTCATTTTTTGTGACAACATTAGTAGTATACAGTTGGCCAGGAACCCAGTTTTTCATGCTCGCACAAAGCATATAGAGGTCCACTACCATTTTGTCAGAGATGGCAGGAGACCTTGACCTTGTTTATGTCAGCACACAGGATCAGGTAGCTGACATCTTCACCAAAGCATTGGGTACAGAGAAGCTCCGCAGATTCAAGGCTTCACTTGGTGTACATGAGATGGAGTTGAGCTCGAGGGGGAGTGTTGAGATATCGAGCTCATCTAGGGAGGCGGTGGACACTGATGACCCGCCTAGGGGATAGGCCCCACACTTACACCACTGGCATGGTTGGTGAGATCATGGGTGATATGCGGCCAGTGGGATGATAGGCTCTGTGACAGCCATTCTAGAGACTGGCATAGTTATAGCGCCAGCTCATTTAGTTGGGTTCATACTATAGAGAACCCTAGTATGTATTTGGTTGAGTACCTTTCATATGGTGTGTACTCTTATCTTTGTATATGGTGTGTTGAGAGTGTTGAGTGAAGAAGAAGAAGATTTTCAGCCTCTCACCTTGTGTGTTCTTTATTAGGGTTTTGTGAGTGTGTGTGTGCTTGCAAGAGCTCAAGCTCTCTTCTCCCCTGCATCTTTTCAACGCCTGCCCATGAGAAACAAAGCCTAGGTGTACATAGAGCTAGAGAACCAATTTTGGACCCCCAATTATCAAATGGGTAGCCATTGTAAAAAGAGAGCTCATGTATATATGTGACGTATGAAATATGAAAAGGATACAATCCCATTATCACAATTGAGTCTTCTTCTTCTCCCTTCTTGCTCTCTTGTGGCTATGGTGGTAAGCTTGTGTGTTGATGCATGCTTGCTTGTTCGATTGTTAGTGTGTGCTTGTAGGTGATTCTTCCTTCCTTCTCCCTTCTTCTTCTTCTTCTTCTTCTTCTTCTTCTTCTTCTTCTTCTTCTTCTCTCTCTCTCTCTCTCTCTCTCTCTCTCTCTCTTTCACACATGATGGCATTGAGATAGGAGTAGATCTTTCCATAGCTCCCTCATCGGTCCCTACCTATCTCAAGGAAAGCTCCACTTGGGTGACACAACTGGTGGTGGCGTGAGCCCCTAGCGGCTTCACATTGCGGAGTTAACCCTCTTAGGGTTGGCCAAATGCATATTCCTGAACCAACCATCACATCTTCTCTCTTCTTCTTCTCTCATGCAAGGAGAATGCTCATTTAGGTGAACACACATTATGGAGCATCATAATCGAAGCATTTGCACTATAATTTGAGTTTCTCACAACACATTATGGAGCATCATTAT
>NC_141065.1:17457971-17547971 GCF_041138505.1 Cibotium barometz | reverse complement strand
TTTCCAATTGAATAGTTTCGTTGTATGCATTTGTATCATAATTCCATAATTGAGTATCTACAAAACTTCAAGTCGCATCATTTAACCAAAGTAACACTTCTACTTTCTAAAGCTGCTTCTGAGCTCTTTCCTCTTGAAAAGAATTGATAAAGATTTGTGGTTGATAAATGTTCCACCATGGGATGAAGAATGTAAGGATGGGTCCACTTAAAGATCAATTCAAGATCATTTAACAAAATCTTGAAAACAGGAAAAGTAACAACCAAGAAACATTGCATCGCTTTACTATATCAAATAAGGAATTGAGATTCACTCTCTCATTCTGATGATTGTGTCAACGTTCCTTTAGACCCCCCCTAGTCTCTTATCCTCCATTGTTAAGAAGCCTTTGAATCACTACTAACTTGAAATAAAAAATGTAAACCTACTAAGGATTTCTTGGGAAAAGAAAAGAAAGAGAAAGAGAAAAATTTATAATCCACTTGTAGAAATCCTTACCCCGTTTACTAACTTCATCATTCACTAACTAGCCTTTCCCATCCCTTTCTGAGGAACAATGACCATTGATCATTCATGTAGCATCGTAAGCATCAACAAAAGATTCTTAAAAATCCCCGACAAAGTCTTCTACTCAATCATGATGCGATCACCATTAGATGTATATGTATATATGTACACACACACACACACACACACACACACACACATATACATATATACATAAATATGTATTTACATGTGTGTGTGTGTGTGTGTGTGTGATCTCTTGTAAGTATATAAATTTATAAGACAAATATTAACATTCTCACCTTAATTTTAATACATTAAAAGCAATAAGCAACACACATCCCATAATTGTAAAGACTTTAAATTAGAAACTTATCTAATGCACTCATGCGATATCAAACATTTATTGTTTCATGACGTTATAGTGCCAAAAGAATTCAATAAGTCAATAATGTAACATATCATTACTCATAATTATGAGAATATTCATTTATACAACGTGATGGTTCAAGATAATAGGTGGGCTTTCCATCATGGGCCATGGAAGGGTTAAGAAAAACTATAGAAGAGGTGTCAACTAATTATAAAATCATCTCATATCAAGACTATAACTAGAGCTAATTAGAAAATCATATGTTATGTACTCATGTGATATCAAACATTTATTGACATTCAAAGCACTATATAAGGGATTGTTTAGTGCTAAAAGAATTCATGAAAACTTTATTTCAATAAGTCAATCATGCAACATATCATCACTCATCATCATTATGAGAATATTCATTTATACATGTATAATGAGATTAAATAAGTCTAACATAGTCTATCATGAAACGTATGAAAAACAAAAGTAATTATTCACATGGTTCAAGATAATAGGTGGGTTTTCCATCATGGGTTGTGGAAGGGTTAAGGCAAACTATAGAAGTGATGCCAATTGATTAGAAAATCATCTCCTATCAAGACTATAGCTAATTAGAAAATCATCTCCTATGCACTTATGTGACATCAAACATTTATTATTTCATGAGGTTTAAAGCACTATATAAGGGAATATTTTATGCCAAAAGAATTCATGAGAGCACATTATTTCAATAAGTCAATCATGCAACATGTCATTACTCATTATGAGAATATTTGTTTATACAACGTGTATAATGAGATTAAATAAGTCCATCATGCAACGTATCATAGGGAAACACTCATGAAGAAGAAAATTAATTAGTCACATGGTTCAAGATAATAGGTGGGCTTTCCATCATGGGTCGTGGAAGGATTAAGGCAAACTATAGAAGAGGTGTCAGCTCCGGCTTGCTTTGCCTCATCACATGCACTCAAAAACAATGACAAGGCCTTTTCCACATACTTAGCTGCCTCCTTCACACCCATTTTAATGAGCTCTTCTGCTTTATCCTTTTCACCATTTAAATGTGTAGCTAAATGCACAAGATCCTCTTGAAATTCATTCAATATATTCCCATCTCCCTTGACAAGTGTGCTCTTGCTTGCATTTACATCTTTTGTAACACTTGGGAGAGTTACTGTCAACCAAAAAAAAACCTAATCAATTATGAATTGCATACCTTCATTAGACATTTCAAATTCTATTATTTCTTATTTATTCTATCATTCCCCATTCCCCATTAAGTCTAAGATGTTAAAAGAAAAAAATTATTGAATCCATATAAAAAGGATAGTTTTATTTTATGAGTGATGTGTATATAATATTTTTCTAATGGAGTGATACTAATGTAAGTGTACAACGTTAAAATTTGGTTCAAGTACGTAAAAACAAGTTATGTATAAAATGTATGTGTTGTAAAAACAAGTTATGTATAAAATGTATGTGTTGTAAAAACATATATGTTTTTACAACACATACACATAAAATGTATGTGTTGTAAAAGCATATATATTTACATATGTGCATCAACACAATCACATATGATTGTGTAAAATACCCAAGTTATCATTTAGTCTTTCATCCCTACTACATAGGTAGCTACATAGGTAACAAGTTCTCTACAAACTTATCAAGGAATAAAATATTATAACAAGGAGAAATACCTTTAGGATTTTGGGCATAGATAATAAGTCTTTCATCCCTAATACATAGATAAATACATATGTAATTTTCCCTCTACAAACTCAAGGAAGAAAATATTGTAACAAGAACCAACACCTTTAGGATTTTGGGCATAGGTAACTTGTTATGTACAAACTGAAGCAAGAAAATATTATGACAAGGATCTTGACAATTTTGGGCATTGTAGATTACATCTTAATGATATCATGCATGCATGTGTGTGTGTGTGTGTGTGTGTGTGTGTGTGTGTGTGAGAGAGAGAGAGAGAGAGAGAGAGAGAGAGAGAGAGAGAGAGAGAGAGATCTCACTTGGGCAATCTGTCCTTGGAGTGCTTCTCAATGATACCACAGATTCAAATGTCCCTGCCCAAGCATCTCGCTTTGTTAAGAAGCTTGAGGAAAGATTGAATAGCTTCTTAACAGTGGCTGGAATCGAAGAATGTTCAAATTGAGAGGAAGATGTAGGTCCATTTGGTGTATGGATAACTGTAAAAGCAATACACCTTCTCAATATTTGACTAGTGCATGCTTTCATTAAAAACTTCATGTTGTTAGATATACTATGGAAGTAAACTAATATCACTAGTTTACTATGATAACTATAAAACCAATACACCTTCTCAATGATTGACTACAACATGTGTTCATTGAAAACTTCATATTGGTAGATATACTATGCAAGTAAACTAATATCAAATTAGTCGTTTTTGTGCCACATGACACTCTAATGGTTAATAGAGGTCCAAGCTACATTTCTTTTATTAAGCGCTCTTTGCTAAGAAAAATGACATTTTGGCACTTATCATATTATTATTATTATCTCTCTCTCTCTCTCTCTCTCTCTCTCTCTCTCTTCTTTACTTTAAGATCATGGTCCAAGCTTTAAACTAATCCCATAGGAGGTACTATTTGAGAGTTATGATTCTATCTACTTAGATATCGAACGGTACGTGTTTGTACAATCTTTTTAAAAAAATGTGCCTCAAATCGTAGCTCAAATTGAAAAGCTTCGAAAAGTAATGAAGCTTGGTTTATTTAGCTTTACACAAGTGTCTACTCTATGATGATGCTAACAAAGAGCCATGCCATTAATAAACCACTCATCACATTGCACCCTCATGGACATCATGATAGTATAGCTGATTACATAGAGCTCAAGAATCTATATAGTTTCTCTTTTGGAGCTCCTCAACCCAAGCTATGGTTCAAGATATATATCGCCTTTCTAAAAATTGAAAGAGATTGTGGCATGCATGTAGAGAGAGGGGGAGAGACGGAGAGAGATATTATGAGTGGTGGGGAGATAATGAAATAATAGAGAAATGGATGTACAAAGAAAAGAAGGGACAATTAGAAAGAGACAAATTTGAGTGGTAGAGCTAGCCAAAACTCAAAATTCCTCACAAAGAAATGTTTGATAAAAAAACATAATTTAAATTTGCACGAGATATTATACAAGCATAGGAAGTTATTGATGGTGTATATCTTTGGCATAATAGCTTGAGTTATAGTAAGGAAGAAGAAAAAGAGGAGGTGGGGGGGAAGAAGAGTTGTGTGATTAGTGGAGTGGGAAAGAGACAACAATGAAGAGAGAGAGAGATGGATGGATGGAAAAAAGGAGAATTTTTCTTGCCAAGAAATGTTTGCAAAAAAAACACATATTTAACTTTACATCTAGTATAATTACTATGTTTCCTTTTTTGACTTGCTACTTCTTTTAAGTCACTCCTTTTTTTGGTGAGAGATATTGCTTGAATATAGATGCCAAGGTTCAAGCCTTGGATCTTCACGTATGCACACCAAGGAGAGCTAGAGCCCTATTTGCATTTTACATTTAAAAAAGGAGATAAAAGCAGCAAGTAACTTACTTGTTCCTTTGTCGACCCAAGGAGAAATCATGATTGTAGGCACTCGAACACCCAGTCGATCAAACTTGAAGTAATAAGGTGATGGTCCATCGATGCCATCTGGGTTAGGCACATTAGTTACAGGAGTAGAAACATGATCATAAAACCCACCATGCTCATCATAGGTGATGATAAGCAGAGTCTGTTCCCATTGGGGGCTAGCTCTGAGGGTCTCGTAGACCTCTTTAACAAGAGCCTGGCCGAGGCTGACATCATGGGGAGGATGGTCATCATTGCCGGGGGGAAGCTCGTGGTTGAAGAATCTAGGCTCGATAACGACATAGTTGGGAAGTTTTCCCTCTTGAGCATGGCGCTTGAAGGAGGGGTCAAAGGGGTGGAAATGAGGTATGTATTTGAGTTGTCTTAATCTTCGATAGATGAAGGTGGAAGGGAGGCTTTGGAAGTAGATGGCAAAGGTGAGGTGGTCATCATAGAGGTGGTCAAAGATGGTTGGTTGGGGGAGGCCCTTGAGCAACTCACTTCGAACGTTACTCATGAGGCCATGGGATGTGGCCGAGTGCACATAAAGCCGATTGGGCTGGGTTGATGCGGGCACGGACGCAAACCACTTATCAAAAACAGCAAACTCCCTCACCAGCGCTGTGTATATGGGGAGCGCCTCCGCCCTGAACCCGCTCATCACCGTCTCCGACAGCCCTTGCGACACTGCCTCAGCTTGCCTTGCAAAGCCGCTCATTAAGGGCTTCTTAATCGCTTCATTATCCGCCTCTGATCCAAACACTTGCTCCCTAATTGCTTGAAACGAGTGGCCCGGATCGCCCACCACGTACCTTGCATCATCTGAGTAATAGATCGGCTGCGCATTAGCGCCGTTAATCGTGATTGTATTAAACTCCTTACCTGTCACTCCATCTATCTCGGGATGCAGCTTCTTCTGCCATCCCAGCATGTGATCAAATGATCTGTTCTCCATCACCAGAACCACAATTGTTTTTATTGGGCCTGTGATCCTCTCCTTCGCCATCTCTTCCCCAGCTTTCGCTTGGCTTGATGATGGAACGCACCCCACTGTTGAACAGCAAAAAGCACAGAAACGCACAGGTGAATTAGCCAAACATTAATCACATCAATCGAACCATGATCACGCCCATCACCTTAAACAATCCCCTTAATCAACGATATGCCCACGGCTTGAGCAGAAGCATGAGTTAGTGCGCATCCTGGGTTCGTTTAGCACTTAATCAAGGCCATTAATTAGCAGAGGGAAACCCAAATTCGCAAACGCTAATTAAATGCACGATTTGAACTGTTCTACTGTGCATACTTAAAGAAGCCTGGTAACAGTGGAGGCTTACTTAGAATTTGAACAAGCTTCGGATTCTTAGAAAGGATTAGGCAATGGGGTTGGGTAGGCAATGGGATTATACACAGGGCTCAACAAGATTAACTCGTTAATCAGGTTGATTGGGGTTGACATGGAACGTACTTAAATGATCATGAGGGCCGATATGCGAGAGAGGTGGCTATAACATATTATGGGTTATGATTAAAGAATAAAGAAGCGCGTGGGTGATAAAGAAAGCTGTGCATGGGGGTCGGGCGCCCAAGTGTGAAACCGTGTGCAAAAAGATGGCCAAGTCACAGCATCGAAGCACAAACACAAGCATATCCTTCTTTCCTCTGTAGTTTTATGTAATGCTTATCCTTCTATATTCTTTAGTAGTAGTCACCTTTATTATTTTGCCATTTGGGTCCTTTTCCCTCCCCAACTACTAACCCCTAAATTCTAAGGAGAAGAATAGTTGTGATTATTTGTAAGAAACTTATTTAAGAAAAGAGATTTCCCATCAAAGCCCCTACATCCTCGCCATCTGTGGGGCCAGGTTGTTGTCTCGGGTTTCTCGATCAACAATTGGGAGAGTTAATGCCTTCTCCTATGATTGCATATACAGGTGGACAACTAGGATAATGATTACTGGCTTTTGGTTAGTGGATTCTTTTGGGTTTGTGATGATCTCATCAACTTGTTATATGGTTGGCTGGGGCTTGTAGTTAGTTCCTTGTTTATGTAGGATCTAGAATAGGCACATAATTAGAAGAGGGTTGAGGATTTAAGTACGCACGCACGCACACATGCATGCATGCATGCATACGTGCGTGTACACAGACACATACACACACAAACACCCCTTGAGGGTACTAACACGATGTTAATTGTTCCCGTGACATGTCATTGAATGTTCCCACCATCACATTCCCTTTTCCTTCCTACCTTTATTTGCCCACAAAAAAGAAGAATACAAATATGCCCTTATTCACACACACATGCACACATGGGTGTGTGTGTGATTTATATAGACTATTTATAAAATTAAGAGGAAATAAAAAGTCAAAAATCTATAAAATATAGTTATCTTATGTTATATGGATTATTTGAATAAATATGCATATGGTTTACATAAACATATCTAAAACTATGTATCTAAATAATTATCTAGCTCTATATTTGTGGCTATATGCAAGCAAATATCCATCTCTCTCTCTCTCTCTCTCTCTCTCTCTCTCTCTCTCTCTCTCTCTCTATAAATAATTATCTAGCTCTATATTTGTGGCTATATGCAAGCAAATATCCATCTCTCTCTCTCTCTCTCTCTCTCTCTCTCTCTCTCTCTCTCTCTCTCTCTCTCTCTCTCTCTCTCTCTCTCTCTCTCTCCATGTGTGTGTATAGGGCTTTTATATAATAATACTACTCAAGAGTGACCTAGTTTCAAATACAATAGTTGCTTAATTCTTGAGGTTGATTTGTTTTTCTCCTCTGTCAATTTTTGGCCTCGCTCGGTTTTGATTGCTTGAGTTTTGGCAATCCTTTGTCTCAAAATGTTTATGTGCAAGTGTGTGCATGTGACAATTTAAAACTTCTAAGGAGTAGAATCTCAAAATTTCACAAGGGAGTTCTAGATATGTACATGGATTCAACCTTAATAGAGAGAAATAGGTGTTCATGAGAATTACCTTAGACATATGTACATGGTCATTTTCTAAGGTGTTCAACTCAATAGATATAAATACCTGCTTAGGAGAATTACCTTAGAAATATATACATGGTCATTTTGTAAGGTGTTTAAGTAAATAGAGAGAAGTATGTGTTCACTTGAGAATTACCTTAGAAATATGTATTTGGTCATTCTGTAAAGTGTTCAACTTAATAAAGAGAAATATATGCTCATTTTCTGATGTGTTCAACTTAATAAAGAGAAATATGTACTCATGAGAATTAACTTTTTTCCCAAATTTGATTAAATCACATCACCAAAGATAAATCACATCATTTCTACATATTTCTTTCTTTTGATTCCAAACAAATAGAACAACACACTCCCTCACTAACCAAAGAATAACTTTTTCATGAGGGCCCTTGGCGTATTAAGAAGCATGGGCTTACTCCAACATCTTCAATCCTTTTCTTCATAATTTTCCATGTCAAAAGAAGGATCTTATGTCTTATCATAGTCACAAAGTTTAGTTTTTAACATGCACAAGAGATGTCTTTTTTCCCACCTTGCCCTGTTTAAATCAAAACACTTCTTTGTGTGCAAGTTACTTAGTTCTTCACTTCTTTATCCCTACAACAAAGAGAGATACTTCTTTGACATATGTGTATATGATAAGATTGTTATATTTGATAACTTCACATTACCATTGAATGGACTTTAATGTGATAATAACACAAAAACAAGAACAAGGACTTTAATGCAACAATAACTTCACATTACCATTGAATGGACTTTGCGACAATAACTTCACGTTACCATTGAATGGACTTTAATGTGACAATAACACAAAACAAGAGCAAAGAAATATTATGCTTGTTAAGCTGATCTTCATTGATGTATGTGGGTATAATAAGATTTTTACACCATTCAAAGGTTTTTAATGGGATAATAACACAAAAACAAGAACAAGGAAGTATTTTTCTTGTTATATGATAAGATTATTTGTTATATTTGATAACTTCACATTTCCATTGAAAGGACTCTAATGGGATAATAACATAAAAAATAAGAATAAGGAAGTATTTTGCTTGTTAAATCATCCTCATTCATACAAGTCATATCAACATAGTGAATTTTCAAATTTGAAGCTTGAACGTTTTCTAAATGGTGTCACTTCCTTGAAATTTACAATCAACATTCATGATATATAAAAACATTAAAATCGATCAAACCAATGAGATTCCTACCAATAATTTTGTTTTTACACATATACGTTAAATTTTCCCACCTTTAGGTATAACTTAATGAGATTTTTACTCATATATGCTAGGTTAAATACATTGAAATTCCTACCAATAATTTTACTTCTACACCTCATATATGCTAGGTTAAATACATTGAAATTCCTACCAATAATTTAACTGCTATACCTGTATGTTAGGGGTTATACTAGCTTACTTCCAAAATTTGTGCTTTCATAGTTGCATTCACATTCTTGTTGTATGTTGAAATTTGTTTGAACTTTACATGCTAATAGTTGATTTTCAAATTGTTAGCAACTTTAGAGAAGTAGACATCTAGAATGGTTCTCTTCTTTAGTGTCCCTTGATCTAATACGTCATACATGCTACCTTGCATTTTTAATAGAAAAATTAAATCAATTCAATTTGTGACTTTTCAAATTGTAGCAAATTTAGAGAAGTGGACATGGTTAGAATGGTTCTCTTCTTTAGTGTCCCTTAATCCAAAACCTCATCCATGCCACCTTGCATTTTTAATAGAAAATTAAGCTAGCTCAAGGAGTGTACTTTTATAATTCAAATCAATAAATACAAGTTCAAAATCCTTCATGGATTTTTTAAACCACACTCAATCCCTACCAACACCCTACCTACCTTAAATGCATAATTGTAATGAATTTTCTTTATAGGCATCACTTAAAAACGTATGGTAATATCTCAGTGCAAACGAACTTATTTATTTTTATAAGGGTACAACGTGTAGGACTACAAGAGAGGTATTTAATAAGCCTAACATAGTTTATAATAGGGGTGTTAATTTACGAGTATGGATACTGGCAAAGGATTAGTTACGTGTATTTTGTGTGTGTGTGTGTGTGTGTGTGCATGTGTGTGTGCATGTGTGTGCACCTGTGCACACACATGCGTACAGGTGCACACACATGCGTATTCAAGGAGCCGCATTTTTATTGGACTCAAAGTTTTAACTTTTCCAATAGTTTAACATTGTTGAGGTAATGGACTTCAAGTCTTTGTGTAAAATTATTTCCTGGTCAAGGAAAAGATACATATGTAAAGTTTGCACATCATGAGGGAATATTTGATCCTTGGAATCTTTAAGCTACAAAAAAGATTTGTGCCCCCATGTGGTGGTGAAAAGAGTTTAGAAGTAAAGTCATCAAACTTCAACATGTTGTGCACTACATGTGGCTACTCTTCTGGAAGTTATGAACAAAATGAGCAAGTGTTTGACAGCATTCATTCAAAGTGATGCAATAAACTAAACCCAGACTTTATGTATGTGGTAGCCATTTATATGATGGTAATGATGTGTGGATGTAGGCTAATAGTCGGCTAGGGAAATTTTTTCTTTTTAAGGAGTTTTTTTTCCCTCAAGAGAGTATGTGTACACACTCTTATGAGTGTGTGTAAGTGGCCTTATCATGTCACTTCACTTGTACTTCACTCATTCCTATCAATCTACATTTAAGTGTTATGCTTCTCTCTATCTCCATTTGCTTGTTACATCTATGCATGTGTTGTTGAAGCTTGTGGATCCAAGCTCCCATGGACACAGTGATGAGAATAAATACCTAATCTTACATTAATTAACATATGATTAAGCTAAGATAAGGTGGGTGATACCTAATGACAATCATGATGAATGAACTAAGCTAATTAAGCTTTAGACTCGAGCATAATTAGGTTATACAAGATTAAGACTTGTACTCATAAAGAGGCTTGAGAGATTGGGACATACTTCATTGCTTGAAATGGTCCCATTTTATATAAGGAGACACACTCTTGGGCATGTACATCAATGTGGAATAAGTCTCCACTCTTATCTCTATCTCACATGTCACCTCAAATATCAACACCCCCCCTTGATGAATGTGACTTGACCTATCTGTGAAGCCTAGAGGTCATCTCTAAGAGGAGTGAGCCCCCCCCTTTGATAGAGACTTCACCTATCTTTGAGGTCTAGAGGTCTCTTCTAAGAGTAGGGTTACAAATTTTAGCTATTTCTTCTACCTTGGCTACATTATTGGTGCCAGAGGGTAGGACATACAATGTTTTTAGAAAAGATGTTTGGAGCTAGAGACATCATTTTCTGCCACTTCTTGATTCTGTTTGGAGTAGCAATGTTCTTCCAAGTGCCCAATCCTTCCACAAGAACTACAAATTCTTTTTGGTTTATTTTTTAAACGATAATTTACAAAGATGTGACCAAGCGTACCATAGTTTTTACATCTTGGAAGTTGAGATGTTGATTGATTTGTCCTTTGAAATCTCCCACCCTTTGTATACAGTGCTTGCTCACTTGAATTTATTCATGTTCAATTACATATGATTCTACATCTTCATGTTCAAGTACATATGATTCTACATCTTGAATTTTAGTATTGGGCACATTTTTAAGTGTAGCAACAAGTGATTCATAAGGTTCTTTGTCAACACTTTTTAACAATATAGCACAATAGATTCATTTTCCTCAATGCCTTTCTTTAATGCACTAAGTTGCTCGGTGTCTTCTTGTCGAGCTTGTAAAACTGTATAACAAGGTTGATCTTTGAGCTCTTTAAGTCGGTGCTGAAAATCTTGTTGAGTTCCTGTCATGCTAACTTGGCTTTGATGCCAACAATGTGACGAATCACATCATCACCAAGATTTTGAGCAATAAGGCCCAATGCTTTGTTGTTTTGAAGTGGCTCAACCTCCACTTGTTCATCCTCAATCAGGGGCTAAAGCCCCTTACGCATAAGCAAGTACATGGTCTTGCTTTGCCATGTGTAAATCCCATCACCATTAAATCTTGAGATGAATTCTATTTGCTCCATGATGAGAAGGGGGTCTTACCTTGAGCCTTGATTTTAGTACTCAGGCAGTTTCTAACCCTTTTACAAGTGATTAAGGTGCAAATTATATATACTAGAGATAAACTCAATATGGTGAAAAAATCACTTAAGTTAAGCAATACAAGTGATTGAGATGAATCTTGATGAAACAAAGAGTTTCCCACAATGAAATAACACTCTAACTTTTAAATTTTGACTTTAATTAAGCTCAATTTTTGCTAATGATTATTAATCATAGTGATTAAGTATTAATCACTATGATTAACAGAGCTAAAAATGGAGAATGAAATTGGAAAAATTAGTAGTGTTTTTTACGGGGCTTTTTTCTTGGCCTTCTTATCTTTGATTAGTTATTTTTTTAGAACTCAAAGGAAGCTTAATGCTTCTCAAAAAATGACAAAAATCAACAATCAGGCCTGATTGGTTTTTTTAGCTCACCGTTGTTACCAATGCATGAATAGAGCTCAGATTTCATTTGTAGGTAGCTCAGGGCGGCATTGCTAAACCACAGCCAAGAGGGCTTGGGTTGATTGCAAGCAATAATGCGGAATGAGAAAGATGAAAATGTCGTGCAGCATGCAGTACAAAAATCAGGCTATGGAGGAGGATTCTTTCTAATTCCTCTAGTGAGGCTCTTAGCAATGAGCTAAGGAGCCTCCAAAAATAATTTGAAGATAGTTGATGGAGCAAGCAATGCCAAGCTTGACAATTTTGAGCCACAAGTGAGGTGAGTAGATAGGGTGAAATTAGTGAAGAAGGAAGATGAGTAATGACGAGATTAAGCAAAAGAGAGATTAAAGAAAGCTAGAGCTAAGCTAATGGGGAGCTTAAGCCAAGCTCTGATACCAGGTTGAAGCTTGTGCATACAAGCTCCCATGGAGATGGTGATGAGAAGAAAGACCTAATCCTACATTAGTTAACATATGATTAAGCTAAGTTAAGGTGGGTGATACCTAATGAAAATCATGATGAATGAACTAAGCTAATTAAGCTTTATACTCAAACACAATTAGGTTACAATATTAAGACATACTCATAAAGAGGCATGAGAGCTTGCTTCATATTTCATTGCTTGAAATGGTCCCCTTTTATATGAGGAGGTACACTCTTGGGCTTGTACATCAATGTGGAATAAGTCTCCACTCTTCTCTCTAGTTCACATCTCACCTCAAATCTCAACATGTGTATTGCTACCTTTGTCTCCAGTCCAATAATTAGTATCAGAGTAGGTTCTCTCGGCCCTCACCCCCTTGTCATCACCTCTTCGAGCTGCTCTTCCGATTATCTTATATTGACTTATCCTCTTAGGTGGAGAATGTAAGCCCTATAGTGTCTTGTTCATTATGTTAACTTAATTTTTAGAACTTTCAGCCCGTTTAGGACACATTTCAAGGCCACTTTGCATGCTATAAGTTTTTCACGGACAATTCGAGAGAGTATCAAGCCGGACTATCTTTGTTCGATTTTAGTTTTTCTTAGCAGTAGTGCAGTAGCATAAATTTGATGTACAAAAATTTTGTCATCACCGCTTCTCCATTATCATCAACATCACATCTTCAAGTTCATTATAAATAACTTCATTAGCATCATCATCATTCTCATTGACTTTTACATCCTTGCCAAGAATATTTCTACACTACCATTTTTCATACACTTTGCAAGTTTTCAACAATGCAACAGCATAAATTTAGTGTATAGACATTTGGTCACATTGCCACTTCTTTGTCATCATTGACATTGCATCTTTGATCTCATAATCAACTATCAACATCATCATCATTGTCATCAACTCTTGTATCCTTACTAGTAACATTTCTACACTCTACACTCTGCCATTTTTTATACACTTTATAGGTCTCTTCATCATTAACAATGATCTATTGAAAGCCATCTTTATTACATTGATAGTACTTATAGGTTGTTGGGATATTTGCATTTTGTGTTAGAGGTTGGTTATTTGCAAGTTGAAATGGTAGTAGGTAGTGATGTATTTGGGATGCTTTTCACTGGAAATAAGGTTGATGAAACCAACTACTCATTGTGGTCCTATATGATACATTATGTGTCATATATGACGTGTTATGTGTTGGTTGCCAAAGGACTATGGAATGTTGTTATTGACATTGAGGTATGCCATGTCTCACCAGTGCATGATAATACATGTACTTCGAATGGTGATACTAGTGTAAAAGTAATTGTGGCATTTGCCTCAAATTGAAGCATGACTCTAAAGATGTAAGCACAACTATAAGTACAGCTCCTTTTTCTATCCTTTTTCTAGATGAGATGTAAATCTTTTTGCGTATCTCCAAAAAGATGTAAGCACGACTCCATTTTATAAATAAGATGTAAATGTTTCCCTTGATGGCTATACGCACAGCTCCTTTTTGTAAATGAGATCTATCTTAATGTGATTTTAATTGTGCAATAAAACTTTACAAATTTTTTTATAAAATTATTTGTTTTATAACTATAAGCATGGCATCTTTTTGTTGATATTATACATTGTGCTTCAAAACATGTGTATCAAAACAATACTTTTTACTTTAAGTAAATATCATTAAGCGATGTTTGGACACAGCATGCCATCTATTTGTTGATATACATTGTGCATCCAAATAAGTGTATCAAAACACCTAACTTTATAATACTTTATACTTTGAGTAAATATCACCAAGTGGCGTTTATAAACATGATTCATTTTAAAACACCCAAAACTTGTAAAACAATAAAAGAGCACTTGCACAAGTCTCACATGCACAAAGATCATTCCTCTACAAGGACTTCTTCCATGTCACTACATTATTCTAACTATAGCTTGTACTCATCTTTATCTTCACTTGCTACATTTTCTAAGACTACATCATGGATATGTTTGTTTGCCTTTTTTACATTGTATGCATTACATGTATAAAATTTCATTGAGCATGATTTTCAAGATATATATTAGCAAAAACATATGTTAGAGTAGTGGAGACAAAGGTAGCAACACACACACACACACAAATGTGCATCTTCCATGTCACATTATTCTAACTATAACTTGTACTCATCTTTATCTTCACTTGCTACATTTTCTAAGAGTGCATCAAGGATATGTTTGTTTGCCTTTTTTACATTGTATGCATTACCTGTATAAAATTTCATTGAGCATGATTTTCAAGATATATATTAGCAAAAACATATGTTAGAGTGGAGACAAAGGTAGCAACACACACACACACAAATGTGTATCATGCAAACATAGATAGAGAGAAGCACAACAATCAAAGTAGATTGATGGAAATGAGTGGAGAACAAGTGAAGTGACATGGTAAGGTCATTTACACAATCACTCATAAGAGTGTACACTCAGAGGAAAAAACCTCCCGAGGAGAAAAAAAGTGCCCCGGCCCATTATTGGCCTAGGTCCACACAACACAACCATATGAATGGCTAAAAACAAATCCCCCTATAGTGATGATGTTATGAACATATACATGGATTATATGGTTGATCAATGCCCAAATAATAATAAGCCCATTCTCTCATGAGAGCTTTTTATATAGAAACATAAGCCACGCTAATCTCTCCTCTACAAATGAACCTCTCCCTAACATAATGACAATGCACCTCAATGTGCTTTGTACGAGCATGAAACATTGGGTTCCTATAGTGGCAATGCACTCTAGCTATCAGTAAAGATAGAGGTGAAAGACTATTGTCCAACAACAACACCAAGATCTACCAATAGGTGTCTGGGCCATACACACTCCACAGTCACTGTAAAAACAGTCACTGTAAAAGCTATCATGTACTCATCTTCACAGCTCAAAGTGGCCACTTCTTGCTAAGCCATGGTATGAATCACCAAGATAAAAGCAAAAGCCGCTAGTGTGGACACTCGCGTGTTATAGTATCTAGCCCAATTAGAATCACTAAAAGCATGTAGCTAAATATCACCCTCTTTAGAATAGAATAGCCCAAGGGACTAAGTGCCTTATAAGTATTGGAATACTCACTTGGCAGCTTACTAATTCTTGAATCCGGGACTGTGCATGAAATTGCTCAACTCAAAGACTCCTAACTGAAAGTTTGGCCTTGTATTGCATAGATAGCTTGCTGATAAGTGATGCATTAAATGGCTAGTCTACATCCTAGAAACTGAGCCTAGCACCTGTCTCTATCGGTGTAGCAATAACTGGCTTACAGTCTTCAAGACCAAACTGTGTAAGCAATCTTTATATGTGATTTGACTGCAACATCACAATTATACCATCATGCTACAATCTTTATATGTGTTTTGACTGCAACATCACAATTATACCATCACGCTATAATCTTTGTATGTGCTTTGACCACAATAATGTATGTGGTCCTATGAGGACACCATCTATTAAGGACTATCTCTATTTTGTCACATTTATTGATGATTATTTCAAACATACTTGGGTATATCCATTATGTGCTTTAAGCACTTTGTTGCTATGGCTGAGAATGCTTCTACATGTAAGATTGGTACCTTACGTACTAATCAAAGGGGAGGAGTATATGTCTAAGGAGTTTCATACATACATGGCTAATCATGGGATAAACACCAATGTACTGTGCCCTATACACCTCAGCAAAATGGTGTAGCTAAATGCAAAAATATGTCTCTCATGGAGATGGCACATTAAATGTATATACAATTATGCCTTTTGAGACTTGGAATGGTAGAAAGCCCTCTATGGCTCACTTACAAATTTTTAATTATCTTACTTATATACTTGTGCCTAAGAAAATTTACAACAAGCTTAACAATAAGGTTGTTAAATGTATTTTTGTGGGGTATAGCTCAGAAAGTAAAGGTTACCGTCTCTATTCGTACAACAAAGCGGATTCTTGTGAGTAGAGAAGATGTATTTTTGGAAGACGCAATTAAACCCTTACTTTTGTGTAAAAAATAGCAAAATGTATGTTTGTCGTAGGACATATTCAACACTCTCCTTCCATTGTTCAATGCAAGACACATTGATGTAGAGCATTTGGGTACTCAAAGGAATGCTAAAAATCAACCCAAGTTAAAAATCAACATGTTTTTCATCCCACGGATCAGTCTATTGGTGAGGCAAATGTGGATGATACAGTTGATGAGGAAAGAAGGAAAATTGACGAGTCAAAAAGTATGCCAAAATGGCTAGTGCAAACACTACATGACAACAAATTGGCCACTCCTTTTCTTAGCAGAACACATGCCTTATCTTCTTATGTAACACGAGGCCTGACATTCAATATGGGATCTCAGTATTGAGCAGATTTTTGCATAGCCCAGGCGAAAAGCATTGGTAGTCTGTCAAATGGGTGTTCCATTACCTAAAGGGCACCAAGTAATTTGGGTTTTTTTATCACAAGGGGGGTAAATCATAGCTGCATACATTCACAGAATCAGACTGGGTAGGATGTTATGACACACAAGTGTCCACGAGTGGTTTTTTCTTTCACCTTGGTGATTTATGTATATCATGGCTCAACAAAAAGCAACCCACTATGGCCACTTCTAGCTGTGATACTGAGTAAAAGGTAGCATTTTTACAGCTACGATTGAGTGTGTTTGGCTCAGATGCCTTATTGTTGATTTGGGTATTGGTGAGTCCTTAGCCACTACCATCTTTACTAACAATCAGAGTGCTATAGCAGTTGTTGCGAGGAATCCAGTTTCTCATGCTCGCACAAAGCACATTGAGGTGCATTATCATTATGTCAAAGAGAGATGCTCCGTAGGGGAAATCAACTTGGCGTATGTGCCAACACAGGACATGGCAGGTTTATTCACGAAGGGTCTCTCACGAGCGAAGTTTAAAGCTTTTCATAAAGCTTTGAACTTACTTTCCTTTGGGGATTAGTCTATTCAGAGAGTAGTGGAAAGATGTAGATGAATGACAAAAACGTTGAAGCTTCAAGAGAGAGATGAGAGAAAATAGCAAAATGCTAATGTACTAATCTCAAGAAAAGAGTGGATACAACCAAACTCCGTAGGCAGAGGGATGACGGTGCTCACCAAGAATGATCAAGGAATGATGATTAAATGAGGAAGAGGGCACCCCATATATATACTCCATCATGAGCTGGCCAACTGCCTCCTCCCATATATATACTCCATCATGAGCTGGCTGACTGCCTGCTAGTGGCCTACAAGACATAAAAATAGGTGAAATACTCCATAAAATGGGTGGACAACCCACATCAAAGGCCCATAAAATAGGAAAAAATATGAGAAAAATGGGAATTTCCTGAGCATAGAAATGCCCTCCGTAAACACTAGAAAACCCACCTACAACAAGAGATGATATATGCTAACACCCCCTCTCAAGTCTTGGGGATGGCCCAAGACCCAAGGAGGTGCCATGAACACTAATAGATGACTGAGATAATCCTTTGGTGAATAAGTCTGCAGTGTTGTCCTGGGTAGGACAATATTCAAGGATAATGTCTCCCTCCAAGATCCTCTCCTGCACAAAGTGGTACTAGATCTCTATATGCTTGGTCCGTGCATGGAATACAAGATTCTTAGCAATAGCCAAGCAACTCTCGTCATCGCATGAGATAAGGGTAGGCTGATAAAACTGATCTCCTCAAGTAGCCGCCACCGCAACTAAAACACCTCACAAGCAGCTCGATACTCTGCCTCAACCGATGAAAGTGCCACCATAGGCTGCTTTTTACTCGTCCATGAAATGGCTCCAAATCCAAGAGTAAAGCAATACTCTGTATTGGATCGTCGGGAATCTGCATCTCCATCCCACTCAAAGTCGCTCCAGCCACGTAAATTGTCCCCCTCTCCATAGAAAATGCCAAAATCCTTGGTACCTTTCAAGCACCATAACATGCAGAGTGCTGCCTCTGCTAATGAGTGTCCAATGGTGCCTGCATGGAAGCACTAAGAGTTCCCACCACCAATCCACAATCAGACCATGTGTTGAGCAACCAGTTTGTTGTACAGAAGTGTATCTGCCACTAGATCAGATCCAGAAGAGAAAAGTTCAATGCGCTTGGATCCATGGGGGAAGTGATGGGCTTACAATCTGTCATCCTGAAAGCCTCCATCAACTCTATAACATACTGCTATTAACATACTGCTATTGTGAGATGAATATGCCATATGAGCACTAAAAAGTCTCCAATCCAAGAAAGAAGTGAAGCAACCCAAGATCTGTTATCTCAGATTCATGACTGAGGGCTTTGTCTGAGCAATGTGTGCTACATGGCTGCCTGTGAGATGATCAAGTCATCCACATAGAGAATGATGAGAGTATACAACCATTTATTGGGATAAATGTAGAGATTTGGATCAGCACAAACAACCGCTTGAAATAAGAAAGCATCAATCTTCTTGGTATGAGAAGATTTAGATCAGCACAGTCGACCGCTTGAAACAAGAAAGCATCAATCTTCTCATACCAAGCCTTGGGGGCTTGTTTCAAACCATATAAGGCCTTTTTCAGCCTGTAGACAATACCTTTGGAGCCATGAACCTGAAATCCCGAGGGCTTTTCCACATAGACTTCCTCCTTTAGCTCCCCATTGAGGAATGCTGACTTGACATCCATCTAAAAGATGGACCAATGAGAGTGTGCAGCAAGCAAGAACAGTCCGTATGGTCGCCAACCAAACAGTCGGTGCAAATGTATCATCAAAATCCACGCCAGCTTTTTGAGAATAGATTTTGGCCACAAGCATGGCCTTGTGCTTATCTAGAGTCCCACTTGACACCAATCACCTTCCGCTTTGCCAGTCTAGGAACCAGCTTCCAAGTCTGATTCTGCTCAATAGAGTCAAGCTCCACTTCCAAGTTGGTTTAGAAAGTGCCTCCCCAATATGAGTGGGTTCCGAGTCCTTCTGGATGTGTGACATCAATGCATAACTGACGCACAGGTTCTCCTGACATGATGTCGTGGTACGCAATTGCTCCGATTGATGGGGATCCCCTGCTGGAGGTGAAGGAAATCGTGTTACCCCCTGAGTCCCGCAATGTCTAGTACAACCAATTGGGAATCCGAGACCCCCCCCTCAGAAGTCAAAACTCTGCTCCTGAGATGAAGCTTGCTATGGAGCATCCACCAAAATCTCCTCCTCCTTATCAATGTCAGATGATTCCTCCGCCTGAGGTGCTCAAGGACGTGCCGGGTCAAGTCGAGGAAGAGGAACAGGGGGATCCAGTGAGGAACCAAGGAGAGGTTGAGTCGAATCAGCCCCTAAAGATGAAGAAGCCCCCTCTACAAATAGAAGATGAAGTCTCATCAACCACTACATCTCTACTAACGATGATCTTTGAAGTTGTAGGATTGTAGAGCTAATAACCTTTTAGATTATGAGCTGTAACCAACCAAAATATGATGCTTGGACTTAGCGTCCTTCCCCTTGTCACCATCAGTTACATGAAAAAATGCATCAGACCCAAAAACCCAAAAATGAGAAACTGTGGGTTTTCTACCGAGGTAGGCCTGAAAGGGAGTCTATCTTGAACAGCAGTAGGAATATAAACAATAGTAGCAATTGCCTCCGCCCAAAGCTTTAGAGGAAGACTCCGATGTTCCAACATAGTCCGAGCCATCTCCATCACCATTCGGTTCTTCCGCTCCACCACGTAGTTTTCTGAAGGTGTGTTGGCAAACTCCCTTTGAATGCCATGTAGCTCACAATACTGGTTGAATTTACGAGAAGTAAACTCGCCACCTTTGTCGACTCGGAATGTCAAGACAGTGTCTTGATTGTTTATCCACCAAGGTTCTCCATGTTTGGAATCTATTGAAAGTTTCATCTTTGGACTTGAGAAAATAGGCCCATGTATATCGACTAAAATCATCAACTAAGAGAAAAACATAACTGGTAGAACCAAGAGACGGAGTGCGCATCGGACAGCACAAATCCACATGAACCAACTCCAGAGGTGTCCTAGCTCGTCGTGTAGCCTTTTTTGGAAAGGCCTCCCGATGCTGTTTGCCTTTAAGGCAATAGCAACAAGGGCCCTCACGTGCGCCACCATCTAGTAATACATCCACTAGTTGCTCCTGAAATGCCTTCCGCAAGGCCTCCAAGTGAAGATTTCCAAATCTAGAATGCCAAAGGTCACATGTGCGGGTACCTGTGTGAGAGTAAAGAGCTGTGAGTTTTTAAAGGCCATGGTCCTTGATGCCTTGCCAAAGGATCTTGTCAGTGAGAGGGTCAATAATTATCATTGTGTCCTCCATAAACTCCACCTTAGTGCCCAATTTGCAAATCTTGTGTACAGAAAGGAGATGAAATCCTAAATTTGGCACATATAACACTCTTGAGGTGTACTTCCCTCCATTGCCATCTAGAATGAGGGGCATTGTCCCTTTGCCACATGAATGGGGACAATAGAGTTATCTCCAATGGCAACTCTGTCCGCCGGCGTTGATGCCGTTCATCAAGACAATCCTTGCGGAGCAATAAGTCATGTGCTATGTAGCAACGCTTTCCAAAATCCACTGAGAAGAGTGGGAACAAGAAGGAAGAGGCTTCTTAAGCACTGGAGGGGGAGTCTCGGACTCGAGATCAATCAAGGTGACAAAAGCTTACTCCTCCACAACTTTGGGCGGATAAACTTGCCCCTTTGTCCTTTGACTTCCCTTTCAAATCCCACATGCAACTTTTGCATTGTCACCACCATAAGTTCCCCTGTTTGGAGCAATAATCACAAACCTTCTGGTTGCCAGAAGAATTAGAAGTTAAAGACCCCTTCGACTTTGCATCCTTGGAATCCTTGGAGTCCTTAGAATCCTTAGAAGGAGGTGCCCCACCTTTGCCTCTATTAGGCTATCCCCTCTCTGTCCAATAGAAGTCTGGTTACCTTTCTTTGAAGAAGAATCCCTAAATCTTCTCTCCTTATCAAGAAGGGCACCGGCTCATCCTAGGTAATGGTTTTCGTCCGTCGTTCCCTGAGGTAAGAAGTAAAGAATAGAAACTCATATTTCGGGGGCAACTGAGCAAGTAGCCGCATGGCCATATCCTCAAAGGAAATCTCCTTTCCACACCCAAAAATCTCAGATCACAATGACTCCAGTTTGTTGATGTGAGCCCGCATAGAAGTAGAATCTGTGCTGAAAGCGTCAACATTTGAAGCTCCAAGGAAACTCCCTTCATGGGTGTCTTCCGGTCATTGATGTCGAAGAGTCTCTTGCAAGCAACATGTGCATGTGTATCCCGTTTTTGATGTGAGCGATGAATGAGAATTGAGAGTTCAGTAGAATGAATGACCGAGCATGGGCATTAAGTCGATCCCACAGAACAGCTTTGTGCGTAAGGGTATCCCTCGTATCCTCATCCTCTGCGGTGTGTCCAAGTTGGGCCAGAGGATCGGTCAAGTGGTGAACTCCAAAAGATCATATGTCTCCATGACTCCTTTCACAATGACTTTCCAGATGTCACAGGTTGTGCCATCCAACTTGGCATATAAAGGAAAAGTCGGAAGAGTGGGTATCTGGAACTGCTCGGGGTTGGATGAGAGCCATGATGTACCTCCTCTCAAAAGTGCAGCCATCAAAATAGCCCAAGAGGTGCTCTCTACAATTGTAGGGAGGGTGGGCAAGAAAGAGAGAGAGTGGAGAAGGAGAAAAAAATGCAAAAAACCCAAATCTATCCCTCCGAAGAAGAAAACGCAAGTATGAACCGCTACAGACATCCACCAAGATTGCGTGAAAATGTAGAAAATCAGCACCAATCAGCCTCCAATTACAGCAGGTCTTGACACCTCTAGGCTCTGATACCATGTCAGAGGCAGCGGAAAGATGAAGATGAATGACAAAAACGCTAAAGCTCCAAGAGAGAGATGAGAGAAAACAACAAAACGATGATGTACTAATCTCAAGAAAAGAGTGGATACAACTAGCCCGTAGGCAAGGAGTGGACTTCGTAAGCAAAGGGCTGAAGGTGCTCACCAAGAATGATCAAGGAATGATGATAAAATGAGGAAGAGGGTAGCCCATATATATACTCCATCATAAGCTGGCTGACTGCCTCATAGTGGCCTACACGACCTACAAATAGGTGAAATACTCCATAAAATGGGTGGGCAACCCACATCAAAGGCCCATAAAATAGGAAAACATATGAAAAAGATGGAGGAAAATATGGAGAATGCCTAAGCATAGAAATTCCCCCCATATACACCAGAAAAGGAGATGATATATGCTAATATAGTCCGGGCTCCCTCTTGTAGTCCAAAGAGCCTGGCACATCTCTGTACTTTTAGTGCCAGTTCACCCCTTGTTCACATCATCACTCCCACGAAGATATTTGTAGCTATATTTGGTAGTGATTTATGTAAACAACGAGTGTGAACACACTAAGACTAGCCGGAGCACTTTTTCCCTCTTTAGGAGATTTTTTCCTCGTGGTAGTATACACCCATGTTGGGTTATAGTTACCATCTTTGTACATGCCACATTCATTATATATCTATCATCTCATTGTGTGCTCCTTGAGCTTCTCCGCTGTGTGTGTGTGTGTGTGTGTGTGTGTGTGTGTGTGTGTGTGTGTGTTCCTCCAACCTTGTTTCCAACATTTTGAAGCATTTTGCTTCAGACTAGGTTGAGTAACATATATGTTACTTCAAAAATTAGAGCATTAGATACTAGTTTGGACATATTTAAACTTTTTAATGATACTTAGATGCATGTTCTCAAGAAAGAAAGAGATAGTTCCAATGTGAACTGCAAGATTTACAAGAGCACTCTATTGGAAGCTCCAAATATACAAGTTGATCTCTGGCTAACTTTATTATGCAAATAGATTTGGAGCTTGAAAACATTATATGAGTTCTTTGAATTTTGACATTTTTTTAATGCTCTTTTGAGCTACTATTATGGTAGAATAATGCAAACCTTATGATTTTGGCAAATGCTAAAGGCAAAGGCACTGCATCTTCTGATGACAAGAAGAGAAAGCCAAAGAAGAAGAATTTTCAAGGAAGCTGCTATTATTGTGACAAGGAGGGTCACGCTGTCAAAGATTGTAGAAAAAAGCAAGCTGACGAGAAGAATGGCACCCTAAAGTCTTCATAGAAGCAAAAGGAGTCAGTTAACAACACAGACCAAGATTGAACTTTGCTCATCTGCTCAAGCTCCAATTATTGATAATTCATGGATTTTCGATAGTGGAGCATCCCGACACATGACCAGTAAAAAGGGTTGGTATAGTTCTTGGAGGCCTCTATATAAGAACGCATCAATGTTGCTATTGAAATAAGGCTATATGTCCAACCGAAGGGTCTGGAACCATCACTTTTGTAATAGCTACAAGTGAAGAGAAAAAGCTGTCAAACATGCTCTATGTACCCCAAATCAAAAGAAATCTATTTTTAGTTTGTTGCGATGACAGATCGTGGACTTGAAGTATGCTTCAAGAAAACTAAAACAGAAATTCTAGATGTTGCTAGCAAGATAGTCGGAAAAAGAGTAAGGCACAATAATTTGTACGAGCTGAGTGCCCTTACAGTGACTGTAGATAAAAGCACAATAATTTGTACGAGCTGAGTGCCCTTACAGTGACTGTAGATAAAAGCACGAGTAGGCTTTGGCATAAGCGATTTGGTCACATCAAATTCGCAGTGCTAAAGAAGATGCAAAAAAAGGAACTGATAGCTAATTTGCTTGCATTTTCAAAATTGTAGGAACCATGTGAGGCTTGCATGATGGGCAAACAACAACATAAGGCATTTCCACAATAGGACAAAGACTCCTCTAGAGTTGGTACATGTTGATCTCTATGGTAAAATGTCTACTATTGCATTAGGAGAATCTTCTTACTTTATGCTATTAGTCGATGATTACAGTAGAAAGATGTAGGTTTATTTCCTTCGGGATAAGACTGAAGCTTTTGGCAAGTTTAAACAGTGGCATTAGCTTGTGAAGAATAAGACAAGAAAGAAGGTGAAAAAGTTCCGTACATATCGACGAGAAGAATTTCTTTCAACAAAATTTAATAGCTACTGCTGCAAGGAGAATAACATCAAGCGCCAACTCATAATTTCTCACACCCCTCAGCAAAACGGTGTTGTGGAATGCTATAATCGGACCATCGTGGGAGATAGCTCGATGCATGCTGAAAGAGAAAGGATTACAAGACACTTTGTGGGCTAAAGCAATAAGCACAACAGTTTACATCCTCAATCGAAGCTACACAAAGGCGCTCTAGGGTATCACACCGCAAGAGGCCTACTCTGGTAAGAAACCTTCAGTATCTCATTTCAGAACATTTGGCTGTCAATGTTATGTGCATATACTAGATGCATGCAAGAAGAAGCTTGACGCCAAAAGCAAGAAGTGTTATCTTTCTTGGATATAGTCAAGAGTCAAAGACTTATTGGTTCTATGATCAAGAGGTGAAGAAGATAATCACTGGTCTAGATGTGGTGTTTGTAGAGCGGCCACAGCCAGTGGAGGAGACAAGTCCATCCACCCTACCATCAGCTGGAGAAATAATCCACCATGAGCCCAATCCACCAGCTAGATTTCTTGTTGAGGAGAAGTTTTCAGAGGACGAAGACTCACACATCACACCAGCCTGCTGCTATACCACATCAAAAGCCACTTCCAAACTGGACCCAACAATGAGAATAGTTAAGGAGCCAGCCACCTTGGACGAAGCCTTAGCACATCCAAAGTGGAAAGCATCATAAAAAATAATACCTCAAGCTAGTTAACCGACCACCAAACAGAAAGGTAATTGGTACCAAATGGGTTTGGAAAGCTAAGTATAAGGTTGATGGCTCACTTGGAAAATATGAAGTTAGGTTGGCAAGTGAAAGGTTTCGACTTTGTTGAAACCTTTGCTCCCACAACTCGCATGACAACTATCAAAGTGATACTTGCCTTGGCTGCTCATAAACAATGGCTAGTTTTCCACATGAATGTCAAATCAATATTTCAGAACAGACATCTCAAGGAAGGAAGAGGTATATGTAGCTCTCATCCACTAGGTTTTGAGATGCCAAGATTAATTTAAAAAAATTGCAAGGTGAAGAAGGCATTGTATAGGCTGAAATAGGCTCCAAGGGCATGGTATCATAGGATAGACCAATTTTTCAAAAAGATTAGGTTTACTAGAAGTGTTTCTCATGCTAATTTGTATGTTCTAACAAAGCATGGCAAGATTGCTTTAGTTGTTCTGTATATAGATGACTTGAACATCATAGGTGACAATAAAGAAATGATTCAACAGCCAATGGATATGCTAAGCCGTGAGTTTGAGAAAACAGACTTAAATCTTATATATTTTTGTTTGGAAATTAAAATCTGACAAGAGTTAGGTAAGATCTTCATATCGCAACAAAAGTATGCTTGGGAGATTCTCATAGCATTTGGGATGTCCGATTGCAAACCTCTGTCAACACTTATTATGGAGATGAACGTGAAGCTTTCTACAAAAGATTCACCATTAGTAGACTTCAAGAAGTACAAGAAGCTGATAAGGAGTTTGATTTTTCTCACTAACACTAGACTTGATATCAACTTCAAAGGTGTTTTGAGCAAGTTTTCCAACATGCCTCGAGAGAGTCATTGGAAGCAAGGGATGCGAGTACTTAGGTACATTAGAGGTACTCTTGTGTACGACATCACTTACAATGTAGGTGCCACTCTTCTGGGTTATTGTAATTCAAAATGGACAACAATTTGTGATTCCAAGAAATCAATTTTTGGATATTGTTTTACACTTGGTTTTGGAATTTTCTCTTGGGCTAGTAAGAAGCAACCTACAATGGCACTTTCTTCTACAGAAGCTAAGTACAAGACAGCTTGTTTTGCTGCTTATGAAACAGTATGATTGGGAGTATTTTAGTGGACATGGGAGTTCATATTAGTGGAGCTAGGATACCCTGAACCCGACGATACGGAGAATATTTCATAAGATACTTAAGTTCATTATTATTGGACAATTTACGGATGGCCGCATTCTTATTACACAGAGAGTGACCACTTCCATACAACATAACCAACCACATTGTATACGTGCCTACCACACCACTTGCAACACTATATATGGACATAGTGATCATGAGCTACGATACCCAATGCTTGTGAGTATCTACACCCTCTACACTTCGTATTTCCTCCATCCAAAGTTTGTCTAGATCACCATCTAAGCTCTACTTCATAGCACACGGGTAGACAACACCATCACATTGTACCTATCTCATAATTTTAAAATTCTTTATCTATTGCACTTTGTTTTGCTATCTATATTTTTATTGTGCTATATTTTTGTAGTATAAAGATGGAGACCCTCCTATGGTGTAGACCACAAGCAGCATCCTCTCTTGTCATCCCTACACAAGCAACACACACAACAGAAGAAAGAGAGACTACCATCGCATGGGGGTAGAAAGCATGCATTGGCACAAATTACCAAAGATGATTCAATTTCATGCTAAAACAGAAAATGCAATCAAACTTAGGGATGAATATTACAGACGATGGCATATTGAAAGTAAATTATCAAGCGAAAAAGCCTCGGTGTCAAAGTCCTCATTAGTGTGGTTAAGTAGCAGACTTCCTCTAGTTTAAACTTGAAATCATCATGTGCCTTGACAAAAACCACTCAATGGCATGGGCATCTCTTCTCTCGAAAAGAAAATTTCAAATTAGATTGAAAAGAATGGTGACAACTCTTTGAAACACAGAATCTGAAAAAGATTGCACTTATCATCAGCAGCCTCCACCGAATGTAGAATACAGAAAGCCTGCATACAAAATCTGACATTGGAAATCCCAGCAAGTATGCAGCTGCAGTTTTCAAAAGGAAAAAAGACGGGCCTGGCAGCAGCACTGAACCTCATGACAATCTCTCTATGCTTGCTCCCAGCAACTGAAGCTTCTCATCAAACCTCTCATAGCCTCGATCAACATGGCTAGCACCCTTGATATTGGTCATCCCCTCTGCAGCCATGCCTGCCAGTATTAAGGCTGCACCAGCTCTAAGGTCATTGGCCTCAACACGTGCACCTGAAAGAAGACTGTAACAAGATAGAGCATCCACCAGCACTTCATCGCTTTAGCATACATGAGGATCCTTCCTACCATAAAATCCAGAAATACAACAAAGAAAGAGTTCTCAAGGGAACGTGTTATAAAGGGAAGGGCAACCTCCTCACGTGCAGTTTGTGTAGACTGAGCTATAGATCGACTAACTCATAAAAGGAACACCAAAATAGGATACAATGTGGAGTCAGAGGTTGATAGAATCTACTGCCTTGTGGCAATAATGGTCAATCTGAGCACAGTGTGCAACAAGCCAGGTTCACTGGAGGAGAATTTGCCATTCCCTTCACAACCAAGCAAGGAGCTCTTAATTGCGCTACCACTGCTACCAACAACTGGAGGAGAATTTGTCATTCCCTTCACAACCAAGCAAGAAGCTCTTACTTGCGCTAGCACTGCTACCAACAATGAAATCCCAGTGACTCTGCTCAACACTGCATGAGGATACATGGGCTTACAGCTTTTGGTCTATATACTCTAATGCATGAGATGTTGAAGGTCCAGAGCCACAAGCCCTTCACAATGGACAGGCTATATGCAACAAGAATAAGACTCTACCATGAAGAACCACACTTGGATCTTTGCCATTAAAACATGGTGGATTTATAAGGCGAATTGTAGATCAAGATTGTTGGACAAGACTCGCACATGTTTAAGTTTTCCACCTTGAGGAAGCATTTAACCCAACAGCAAGATTGACCACGCCATGCACACCTCCTCACCCTAGTATAAAATGGTGTAGAAATACATGCCATGCATATGTTCTTGGCAAATAATATAGGAATTTATTATGTACTCTATAATGAGGGCATATGCTTATATGTAAAGTGCTTGCTGCATGTGAACAGGCGCACTAACTCCAAGGGCACTTTTGTCCTACCGAGTTTTCCCCTAGACATTTGGTGTGAAAGGACACCTAGACTAATTTTATTATTATGCCTTGTACTTGTAGTTGTGTACTCACAAACTTATCATTCTAATACATTCAGCATCATGTGGCTCTCCCATCTCTCTCTCTCTCTCTCTATGTATCACATATTACACCCCCATTATGGTACTGGTTGGAGCTAGACAGATCTACATTGCATTCTTGTATACCCTACGCATATAGGTTGCATACTGAGTCTCTAGAAATAGTGCTCCATCCATCACACCCCCCCACTAGCTCAGTAGTTTCATAGTTTATTTCATGTTCATTTTGTCCTTTCTTTTTCTGGACATCCAGAAGACAACTCATTAAAGTCACCAACTCTTACATGAGTGAATCCATCATGCTCCGGGAAATTCCTTCCGCATGGCACAGATCTCTGGAGGATTGTGGCATAGCCTCCTATTGCTGTGGCAAATCTCCAACCTCGGGATCAACTTCATCTACTGATTAAGACTGGCTAGCTGGAACAATAGCCTAGGACTCATCCTCATACTCATTTGGCTCTCCAAGAAGCGGTGGCTCCTCAACAGTGGAAGGTGGAACATGCTCATCAAAGACAACATCTTTGCTAACAACAACCTCATTCCGCTTGGAGTCATACATATAACCTATAGACTTTGAAAAGAGAGTTATAACTTATATCCCACAAAAACAAGCTTCTAGGACTTGGAGTCAAGCTTCCCCCTCTGCTTCTTTGGAATGTGAACATAGGCATCACTCCCAAAAACACGAAAATGGGAGACATTTGGTTTCTTGCCAAAATAAGCCTCAAACGGAGTCATCTTAGGCACTGTAGTCGTCGAAGATCAGTTGAGGATATGGACAGTCATGGCCACAACCTCTCCCCAAAGTGGTCGAGGAAGATCGCGATGCTCCAACATCGTCCTCGCCATCTCCACCACAATCCGGTTCTTTCACTCAACCACTCCATTCTCTAAAGGCGATCGTGTATCGGCCAACTCCCGCTCGATGCCATGCTCCGCACAAAAGCATTAGAAGAGAACTCCCCTCCTTTTGTCAGCTCAAACAATCTTCACCTACAATCCAGATTCCTTTTCCACAAAAAGCATACCAGTCCTCAAATCGAGCAAAGGGTTGGTCCTTATGTGGCAAAAAATACACTCATGTGAACCTGCTAGAATCATCCACAATTAGCATGAAATTGTCACGTGCATCCCGAACTTGGATGCCACATAGACATTTCTGTACAGAAGGTGCAAGACCTGGGATGGTGAACTGGTCCCATGTGAGCCCAATCTGGGACGAGTCAGCCAGGGATCCATCTCAGTCGTCCGAGGTCAGGTGTGCATTGTCCTGCACAGGAGTCCAAGGTCAGGTGTGCACTATCCTGCACATGAAACAGTGCCAGTCCGCGCTGTGAGTCTCCCTCTAGAATGATGTCAGTTGTTCTGTATGTTTGGTATGCCACCAGATGTCAAACAGCTCTGTAGATGTAGGTATGCAGCAGGTTTGGACACGTATGGGCCACCCCAGGGAGCCCAGGCAACATAGTTACCACGGAACGTCGTTCCGCCTTCCTGGAACGCCGGAACGCCGTTCCGGGCGAAGGCACGTTCCCGGAACGTCGGAACGTTCCGCCCAAAAAAAAAAAGGGGGGGGGGGTGTTTTGCTTGCAGAAATGTATGTTCATGTCTTGGGGGAGCAAATATTAGGAAGCATATTTGGCTATCCGTATACAAAAAGTTACATTTTTTTGTGTCATATGCTGACATGTCATATGACGTGGCGTTCTGCGACGTTCCCGATCCGCTCCCGTTCCCGTTCCCGCTCCCGTTCTAGCATCCGACGTTCCCGGAACGTTCCCGTTCCGTGGTAACTATGCCAGGCAACCCCAGGACTTGCCCACCAGCCCAAGGAGGGGCTGGGCAGGCTGTCGGCCAGCCCAAGAGGGCTTGGCCAAGCAGCCGACTGGCTTTTGGGCCAGCCCAGCCAGTTGGCTAGCCCATAGGGCAGCCTGGACTGCAGGCGGCCAGTGCCCAGGTGCTGCCCACCAGCCTGCGCTGGCCTGGACAGCAGCCCACAGAGGCAGCCAGGAGAGTCCAGTGTGAACACGTGGCATTTTCAGCATTAAATGATATTAAAACAGGTCGTGGAAGAAAAGTGAACCAGCCGACTGCTCCTGATGGGATAGTATGAATAGTGGAGGCCACAATCCCATTCACCATCTCATTATTCACCAAGAGCTCAAGCAAATCAAGGGCTAGACAAGCCAAGGGAATTGCTAAGCAAAGGGGTGGAGAACTGAAGGTCAAGGGCAGGGTATTCCCAGCCAAGAAAAGGTCCAAGATTGCTGTATTTTCTTTCAAATTCACATCATTCTAATAAAGCAAATACACCATCCGTGGTGGGGGCCCTACAGAGGGTAATTGGGACCCAATACTGTGTCCTCTCCATCTCTCCCTCTCTCTCTCTATTTTCTGCACATCTCCTTTCAGTTTGTGCGTTAATTTCCGTCGCGAAAAGAGTGCTGAATTCTGAGTTTTTAAGTTACCGATTCTTCTCCGAAGCTTCCGCATATTACAGAAATACAAGGCTTCTCCCAAGGATGGGGTCTGCATAGGCCCACACAAGTTAGTGTGAACCAACTCCAGTGGTTTTGAAGCCCGCCTGGTAGCCTGCTTCAGAAAAGACTCCCTATACTGCTTCCCATGAATGCAAGAACTGCAATGTCCATGCATGCTGCCAACATCTAGCAAGCCATCCACCATCTGGTCCCGGAAAGCCCGCCGCAGCACGTCCACATTCAAGTGGCCAAAACGAAAATACCACAAATCATCAAGCTGAGTACCTGTAAGAGAAGAGAGTGCTAAGAGTTTGTAAATCCCATTCTCCACTCCGCCTTCCCAAACAACCTGGCCTGTTGCTTTGTCCCGAATAGCAACTGAATGCTCATCAAACTCCACCCATATGCCAGTCTTGCAAACCTCATGCACTGACAAAAGATGAAAACCAAGAGATGGAACATAAAGAACTGGGAAGGAATGCTTCCCCCTCTGCCATCGGGACGATCTCCAACCTGCCCTCGCTGTGAATCGAGATAGTGGACAAAGATGTGCCATGTTTGCCTCCAAAGTCCTATAACAACTCTCGGGAAGGAATCATGTACCTAGAAGGACCACTATCTAGAATCCACTCCCAAGTATCCCCAATGGTGAGAACAACTCCCTCCCTGCTCGAAGAAGATAAAGCTCCAGTGTCCATAATCTCCAGGTACACAAAAGCTGGAGTCTTCGTGGCTGCAGCTAAGGAATCTGCACCATTCTCGATGCTCCGTTGAGGACATTTCCTCCAATAATGACCCTTCTGGCCACAATGTTACAGGTCCGCTCAGCCTTCAAAGCATCGCGATCTGAGTCGGGCTTCTTCTCAAAAGACTTCGACTGTAAAACTTCCCTTTGCCCTTGTTGTTGTTGTTGTTGTTGTTGTTGTTGCTGCTGCTGCGGCCTTTCGACCACTGGCCAGTCAAAGCCTTAGAATTCCCGCCCTGTGGAGGGTTCAAAAATCGCTCCTTCTGGTCCAAGATCATCAACACAAGCTCCTCCCAAGTAATGGTGTTGAGCCTCTCACTGGTGATCAAAGAACATAGTCACAAGGGACGGGGGACGGTAAAGGGAACGGGGACGGGGACGGGACGGGGGACGGCCATATGTAGGGAACGGGGACGAGGGTAGAAACGGCACTTAAAAATTACTTTGTCAGTACCACCCACTCACCTATACGGGCAAAGCTTGCATGTCCATGGCTGTGCACCACCTCCATGAGGGGATGGGGTGTGATTGACCTTATCCCACCATGTCCATCCCGTCGTCCTTCTACGGGTACTTGGAACTTGAAGAGCCACTGCCACGAGGAGGATGCCATGGATGATGGATGCCTCCTTGTCACTTGATAGCTTGAGAGAGAGAGAGAGAGAGAGAGAGAGAGAGTGAGTGAGGCTTGAGTCTTGAAAGTTGAGGGAGAACTTGAGTGTGAGGATGGGTGGGTGGGTGTGTGGGTGTGTGTGTGTGTGTGTGAAGCTTGAGAGAGAGTGTGTGTGAGGGAGAGTGTGTCTTGAGAGGCTACAGCTTGCTTGTGTGAGAGCTTGAAACTTGAGACCTTGGTCCTTGAGGCTTGCCACTTGAGGGGAAGAGAGAGTGTGTGTGTGTCTTCTTATAGGGAGGGAGGCAAGAGAGAGGCCAAGGCCCAAAGCCTCAAAGGCTCAAGGCCTATGGGCCAAGGCTAAAGGCCCATGAAAAGCCCCTCACAAAAGGCAAAAAAATAAGGTCAAAAATGTGACCATTGCCCAAACAGTAACCTGCAAGCGTTCCCATGCAGCCGTCCCTCACAACCGTCCCCTCCTGGATCCGTTCCCTGGAACGCCGTTCCTTGTGAGGGACGCCCAGGTGGGGACGTCCGTCCGTCCCCGTCCCACAGTGTTCCCGAGACGGCGTCCCCCCGTTCCAAGGGTCCGTCCCCTCCGTCCCCTGTGACTATGTCAAAGAAGAATAGAAAGCTTAGTACTGAGAGGATAGATGAGACAGCATGGTGATGGCCATGTCCTCTGATGATATCTCCTTCCCAACCTAAAGAATCTCTTGCTGAAGAGCCTAGAGTTTGTTGATGTGCTCCCGCATCGTCAAAGACTTTACTAGATTCATCACTCGCATCTGCACTTCCAAGGAAACTCTCTTCATGGGTGATACCCGATTGTACAGAGAAGCCAAGTGCTGCCAAATCCCTCGAGCCAACGTCATGTGTTTGATATGATTGATCACTTGGGGTGTGCAATTAAGAAAGGTGAAAGAGCACACACGGGCATTGACACGATCCCACAATTGTGCCTAGGCCTCCCGCTCTTTGACTAATGAAGAGTCCTCCGCCGCCGGATCTAGCCTTGAAACACCAACTGTGACGAAGTCAACCAAATCATAAGATTCCAATACAAACTCCATCACCTTCCAAATGCCATAGTTGTTCCTGTCCAACTATCGGTCCACTGGGAACGTCGGGAGGGTGGAGATCTTCAGAGGGATCTCGAGCAAATCTGCCATCTCGGGGGTTCACATAGTCTTGTGAAGGGAGGCTGGGTGGGAAAAAAATGAAGAAGAGGTTGCGTTTTCTTGCAAGGTGGCTGTCCAACAATGAGGCCCACCTTCTACCCGCTTCTCCACGTCCCGTACAACCCAAATACTCTCCAATCAACACCAAAAACAACAACCCCAAAAGCTCTCACTGTCTTCAAAGCTCCAAGCCACATGTGGCTCTGATACCATGTCAGAACGTACAGCGGAAATGAGACAGAAATCAGAGAGCAGAAAACTGCAAAAGAGAAAGAGAGGAGATGTAGTGTCGAACTCTACTATATACACAAGTATATCCGGTACAACCAGTGTGGGGGGGCAAGAGCCCAATATATATGGGCATGGGATAACAGTCGGCCAGTGGAAATAGGCCGACAACCCCCCAGCAATGGCCCACGATTGGGACAAGCCTAGTTGGCCAGCAGATGGCAAGGCCAAAGACCTCGTCGGCCAGCACCAAACAATGGGCCCCTCTTGGGCAGACAAATCCAACAGACCGACGGGGAAAAAACAGCCCCCCACCCTCCCCACGACTACCGGAAAAAATGGAAAAAATGAAAAAAACAAGAACACGATCAAGGAGTCCTCATTTGGGCGGCCACATCCACATCACTGGCCCTCACTCCCTACAATTGTCACATGCACTCTGCCGCACTGTAGTGCGTGGTGACAAGATGGCTCATCATCATCAATGTAACATTGTACAGTATTAGTACCCTTTAGGATGATAATTGTCGAATGTCGTGACCCCATTGTAATTCTCAGTCCAGGATATGTCAATATCAGGCACGAGCTACGTAGGTCATTCCTCAGCCATAGTGAGTCAATCAATCAGTCAAGTCCCTTAACCCACTCCGAGGGATTCATTCATGCATGTAAAGTCAGTAGAAACCTTAGGGTTTGCATTAGACAGCACTCTACATATTACATATCATTCATCCATTACATATAGACCATTGCAGAAGCCTTGAAATAGCATCTAGTATTTTTAGGATATTTATTAGCATTTATTTCATAATTTCTAGCATTTAATACCATTTATCATCTTGGACAAGTCATGTAGCAAATTAGCTACAACCGACCAGCCCTAGCACTCATATAAATAGGCTTTGCTTTTGCACCCTTCACTCATTCATATCATAATCGAGCATTAAGCGTTGGAGCCTTCAACCTAAGGAGCATCAACGATTGAATATTCAGCATCTAGAGCACTTCAGCCCTCAACGTTTTCAGCCAGCATTTCATCCTTCAGCAACTAGGAGCATCAATGCATGTAGAATCAGCATCCATCATCAAAACGCATCAGCATACAGCATTCAGCCTTCAGAACATAGTGGTTGAGTACTTTAGGTACGGTGCGGTACAGTGCAATACGCGTACGAGTACGCAAAGTACGCATCAGGATGAGTACTTTAAGTACGTTCACTTTTTTTTTTTAATGTGTATATAAAAAAAACACATTATAAATCATTCATAATTTAGCAACACTCGTACACAAAGATGCACAAAAAACAATTGAAATGCAAACATGTATGCTATATAAATGTCAAATGAGCTGTCAAATGAGATGCACTGCATACAACATGAAGGACTGTTTGGTTGAAGCTGAAATCCCAGTACATACTACAAACGCCAATAGCCATATGGCCAGCTCTCACTCATCATCATCCAAGCCTGAAGATGAGGATGATGAGTAGTCTCCATCTGTGAGGAGATTCCCCATCATAATCATATAGTGGCTCCCGCTCCCCCACATCACCTGGTATCTCCTCAACAATGGTAGAGGTCCCAGGTATCTCCTCTGGAAGAGTCTGCATCTGGTGCTCTGGACCACCTCTATTGATCGCTCTGGAAGCTCCCCCTCTGGTATGTGCACCACAAGTATACACCCTGGTGCCTCTAGAGGTGAAAGGACAACTCTGCTGAGCTGAAGAAGTAAGGGAGCTGGTAGTGAGAGCTGAAGAAGTAAGGGAGCTGGTAGTGAGAGCTCGAGACCGAGCTCGAGTGACTCGTCTATCAATGGTCTCGAGCCCTCTGTGAAGCTGTCTGTATATCTTCTCCTACTCATCACGTACTATGTCGCTCTCCTCGGCATGTTGCTGGCTGCGACACTCGAACTCCTCAACATCAATCTATGGAGCATGTATTCACTAGTAGTTATTAGTGAATACATCACTTTAAGCTTACTATGAACATTGAAGTGTATCAGTATGTCGTAAATTTTTTTACCTGTTTTGGTCTATCCATCTTTCGAAGATTCCGAATTAGTCGAAGGTTGGCTCTGCAAAACACCAACCTCTCTAGTTGTGCTGTGCTCAAGCGGTTTCGGATCTTCGTGTGAATAAGAGAGTAGGAACTCTAGTTCCTCTCACAGGCTCCAGAGGAACAATCCTTAAATCCACGAAGATTCGAGTCTTAGTTATAACAAATCTTAAAGCCTAGACCCTACACCCTACACTCGTGACTCCAAAGCCGAATCTTTAATCAATAATCAATATGTATTTTCTATTATTACCTGGGATAATAGCCGAAGTGCAAGGGCTTTTAGTTGAGGCTGATGGTATCCATGTATCTCGCCCAATCAAGAGGCGTCTTACACACCTCTGGCAGCAAAGAAACACCGCGACTATAGAATTCTCCAAGGTTATTGGAGTATCCTATCATCTCTCGATCAATGTGTACCTGCTGCTCATTGGTCAATACATGACTCATGTCCTGATCTCTCATGGATAGAAACACCGTGTCCATGAAAAGATCTGCACTCCTGTAGAGAGGATGCAATAGTGCTGCCATACCATGAATTGGATGACGCATCCAATCCCATCTCCTCTCTACAAGGCGCATAATCTCATCCACCCTGTGAATGTCAACAACCATAAGTACATACTACGAACTTCAAAGAGTAATTTATAAATACTAAATATTAAATAGACATTGCAATTTACAATTCAATATTTAGTATTCACCTGGCTCTGGAGATGATTGTGCATGCTGCAAGCTCTCTCTTCATCTTGTGGAAAAGATTTTAGAGTATTCTCATGTTAGACCTCTCCATATTTGTGACACGCAAGAGGATAAAGAGGGGTTTCAAGACTATGGTGATGCTATGTACTTCTGTCCAAAACTCCTCCTCTAGCACTTTTCTTTGGATGGCCCTTGTGGCTTCATGATTTGCATTATGCATTTGCCTCCAAGGTGCATCAACCACTAATCGGCGAAGAGCATCTCGAACATCATACAAATGCTCCAAGACAAAATACATACAAGCGAATCTGATCTTGGAGGGTCGTATGATATCTTTCGCACTATGAGAGCGAAAAATAGCCAACGCCCATCCTCTTGCAGTTAGAGGTATTGTCTATTACCACTTGCACCACATTCTCTACCCCCACCTCCACAATAGCTTGACGAATGTGGTGGTAGATAAAATCAGCTGTGATCCGCTCCCCTGCCTTGCCTGCATCAACTGCACGCAAAAAATAGGTGCCAAGACATGAAGAGACCAAGATATTTATTATGTGGCGCCGCCTCGTGTCACTCCAACCATCTGAAATGATGGTGCAACCAAACTTCTTCCAACCTTCTTTGATAGGTTGAAGAGAAGTCTCGATCCTCTCCTTCTCTTCCTCCAACATGGTGGTCCTCATCTTATTGTACTCTAAACATGTCCACCCATCCACATTGCCTACAGCTGCAAGAGCGGCAATCATCCTCTTCCATTGGTTTGTGCGTAGCACATTGAAAGAGATATTACACTCGGTAAGAGTGTGCTCTATCTCAATCTCTACCCTACGTTGTCTCTCCTTGATCCATGACATGGAGTGCAAGGAGGAATTAATGTTGCGTTGCGTAGAAGGCTGCCCAATAGGTGCAGAAGAAGCAGGCACTTCCTCATCCTCAGAAATCCTAGCCCTCTTTCTGCTAGGTGTTGCATCTGTAGGCAAAGGATACAACAACACATCGTTATCAACGATAGTGCTACGAATCTCTCTGCCATGTCGAAACTCCTTGGGGTTCTTCCTTATAATAGCATCAGCCATCTCCTGTGGAATACTTGGGCACCCACCAATTCCCTTGCCCCCAACATTTGACATGTGGCGGATGACCTGCGTGATCGAGCTAGACTGCTGCAAGTTACAATAACGGCACTTCCAATGACAAGTGCCTGAACTGACTGATGATGTGCTATTAAGTATGATGGTGTATGCAGCCCAGTAAGGATTTGGTGCCTTTGGCATCTTGGACAAGCTGCAATTTAAAAAAATCAACATTAGAAGCCACATTAGTGGCTGAATTTCTGAAAATAGAAAAATTCGGGAATGAAGATGGAAAAAATACATTAAAGAGGATTGTTCAAGGGATTGAATTTCTAAAAATAGAGGGAATGATTGGAATGAATACAAAATTAATAGAGGTAATTTTTGAAAATAGAGGGTTTAGGGAATGATTGAAAATAGAGGGCATTCTTGAAAATAGAGGGAATTCTTTTAGGCTGAAAATAGAGGAAATTTCTGAAAAATGGAATTTCTTGAATTGGGGGTAATGATTAATCCGTGTTAAAATTAACTTATTAAGGGTAGGATTAGTTTAATTAAGGGTTGAGAGAGAGAGAGAGAGAGAGAGAGAGAGAGAGAGAGAGAGAGAGAGTCTGTGTCACCAATGATCATTCATGAGAGAGAGAGTCTACAGAGTACTAAGTAGTAGTAAGTAGAGAGTACTAAGTAGTAAGTATAGAGAGAGAGAGAGAGAGAGAGAGAGAGAGAGAGAGAGAGAGAGAGCTATATTAACGTCTACTAGAGGCCGAACTCGACCTATGAGACAAATCAATGTACAACTGTGAATGTCCTCTAGATGTCCAGAAAAAAGGGACAAAATAAACATGAAATAAACTATGAAAGTACTGAGCTAGTGGGGGGGGGGGGGTGATGGATGGAGCACTACTGCTAAAGGCTCAATATGCAACCTATATGTGTAGGGTATACAAGAATGCAATGCAGAGCTCCAACCAGTACCATAATGGGGGTGTAATATGCGATACATAGGCGATGGCGAGGCAAAAATCCCTTGGAGCATGATCTCCGGGTGTGAGGGTAAGTGAGCTAGCCGCTCTTGGATATGGTGATGATGTCGAGCCCGTATCTCTGTAATCTCCCTCTGATGTATGGGAGTCTAATGGCCTGGTGCTCTCGATCTCCGTCTGGCTCGGAGGTCCGCAGCACACTGAAGTGTAACCCCCTCCTGTGTCAGGGTAGGCACTGGGATAGATCTCTGGAAGAAATCTGAGCTGGAGCTGCCGCCCACCTCTCCCTATGGTATGAGTCCGTAGCAGTGCCTCTCTGTGGCGCTGTGTCTCTAGCAAGAACTGGCCAAATCTGCGTTGGTCTGCGGATTCCATGATCTGGCAGAGTGAGGGATGTCCACTGAAGATGGTGGTGTATCTCTCTCTAATGTCACTATATGCTCTGCATCTGCATACATAATGCTCCTCACTCTCAACCTCCTCCTGGCATAGTCTGCATATCCTCTTTGCTCTGGGGATCTGTGCTGCCCTGCCTGCGTCAATCTCAAGCTGGTGTGATGACACTCTGAGCTGGCCAATCGCCACTCGGACACTATGAGGCATGTACACATCCATATATCCGGGTCGTTGAATAAATCCATCCTCTGAGGTGCTCATAAAACAATCTCTGTAGTATAGCATCTTCGTAGGCAGGGGCTGGTGGGGTGTGATCCATGTCCGCCTCATATAGCGCTGCAATAAGTCCTGTCGCATAACTCCGTTCCTCTCACTGTGTGAGAGTTGCATATGTGGAGCATTAAGATCGTACTGAACAGGTGGTAAGTGATCTATGTCCCACCCACATTGGATCAATAGCTGTATCATCTGTGCGTACCATGATCCTGTGTCACTTGCCTCAGCTAACTGTCAAGATGCCTCAAAAGCTCTACGTGACAATCTGTCCGGAGCCATGGCTCGCACTCGATGAATAAAGCAGACCACCTGGAAGAGAGCCTCTACTAGCATGGGTGGTGTAGCAAACTCTGCTCTGACAATGTCATGTGGTATAGATGGTTTGCTGCAAATCATTCGTGAGAGCATCAGAACCTGGGGTCTCTCGATCTATGTCCAAGGGGAGGCCGAGAGCCGGGTGCCCATACTGCTGCTGCGTATATCAGTGCGGGTGTGACCAAAGTGTCGAATAGCCACCCCTTCATGCGGGGCTCCTAAAAGTGTGCCTGGTGGCACTGTCGCTCAAGCATGGCCAAGGCAGCAAGGAGATGGGGAGAGAGAGAGAGAGAGAGAGAGAGAGAGAGAGGCACCTTGCCTAAGCTGGACAGCAGACAGACGGGCGATGGTGCGGCGCAGGTACAATGCAGGTACGAAAACGCGACGACAGCCCAAAACACGAAGGAAATTGATTTTAAAAAAAGGTACGGAAATCCTAGGCGATGCGAAACCGACGGGTTTGGGCTTCAAAAAAAAAGTCCACGTGAACTGTTCCGTACGCCGTACGAAATGCACTGTACGAACTAAACCATTCCGTACTAGTACGGAATGCAACTATGCTTCAGAATACCTTGCGTTTTTTGCATAGGAGCAGTTTTTAACATGTATATCTTCATCGTTTTGCTACAGCACTTTGGTGAAGGTAAAATTCAGCATTCATTCACAGCCTAGAAACAGTCCCAATCAACCCATACCTCAGCCTCAAATTTGCAGCCTTCCCTCATTCCATTGGGAAGAGTGCATAGACTCGAGATTGGTCATCATTGGTGCTTCTACAGCCGTGTCCAATTCAGCCCGACTCTTAGTCCTCCAAGATCTTGCGTTTGGCTTATCATCAATCCAAAGTCAGTCTTTTCAAAGTAATAAAGCAAATACTGTTCCGGTAACGGGATGGGGGGCCCTTCAATGGGTAATTCGGGACCCCATACGGTGTACAGTCTCTCTCTCTCTCTCTCTCTCTCTCTCTCTCTCTCTCTCTCAATCTCTTAAAGTTTGAAGTCATAAAAGTGGATTGCTAAACTCGCAAAACTCAAGATACAGAAGGCGGTGTGAGACTTGTGTGACAGGATCCTTAATTACGAATACTTCCGCTGCATGTTACAACAGTGTAATATGGTACAAACAGGCAATGACTGCTAACAGAATGCAAGTTATGGCCCAAATGGCTATTTTGGTGCTACTGCTGGACATGCAACTATTGAGAAAGCAACTACTCAGACCGAGCATTATGGTGTTCATAATTTGCAGGGAGGAATCCATGCTCACATGAGTAGACATCTGCCCACTTGTTCGGGCAGAAGCGCCAGCCCAGACAAGGTGAGCAGAAACAGCATTTTCATTCCCAGCAGCAGCAACTGTATCAAAGGACCAAATGCAAGAAGGGCGTCTGAGCCTGGCTGCTCAAGACTGCTTGAATTTGGTGAGAGCAGTAGTAGCACATGATCACACCAGAAGCACACCACCACCATTTAGTGCTCTTGGGATCAAAGTCCAGGGTGTACAGGAACTTGCTGTAGAGATGATCTTCCAGCGTACATCAACAAGTCTGATGTCAACAGCATCAAGGAGTACAGTAACGTTCCTGGCAAAGCTATCACAGAGCTTGATATCATTGTTGTGTAAGGTGTCTATGAAGTAAAGGGTAAGGGGGAGATCCGGGACCTATGGTGGTTTCTTTTGGAACTCGTTATGGTTGACTTTGTTAAGTTTGATTTCTTTTGGAACTCATTATGGTTGACTTGGTTAAGTTTGGTGGCCAGTTTCAGTATCTAAAAAATTGTAAGGCACTCTGTTGACGTATGAGCTACTTTTGTATTGGTTCTCTAGGTTGGTTTTTACTTATGCCTAGATGTTGGTGCCTTTGATCTTGTAAGGCATGCCAGCATCGCCATCAATGCGGTGGGCTTCAGCTGATGAGACACTAATTGTTGATGCGCCCACTGAAGGCATAGATACAGCTTCTCCACCTCCTGGTTCTGCTACACATTTACCCGGAGGAGATCAGGTACATTTCAAGGATGAGATCCTCCAGGAGGGGATGGCTGTAGTGGCCGTATTGTTTCTACTCCTGTGTAGCTGGGTCGGTGCTTTCCTATCTGAGCTTATTTCCATTTCAAGCAACCTGTCATGTTTCTTCTCCATCTCTATTCTCTATATTTGGTGTAGAAGTGCATATGTGCTGCTATGGCATGCTATACAATAGGGACAGAATAGACTGTTTGGCCATCCAACAAAGTAGCCAAGTCTACCAGCCCTAGTACCAATGGCCTCTTTACCTCCCTCCAACCTCTTTAGTGCTTATGCCATTGAGTCTTCTCATTAAAGGAAGATGTGGAGCATAGAGCAGATACTATCACCCTGTGCAAGAAAGAGAAATGGGCTGAGTTAATTGGATCAAAAAATTACCTTCCCATGTCTCTCCCTTGAATGACAGCTTTGTTCCTCGATACATATATTTTTGCCCCAAGCCTTTGCAGCTCCTCCACTAGATTATAGAAAATCCATTATTTTTAAAAAAAAATCAGTGTCAGGTAAGAAATCTCAACATGTGAAATCATACCGGCAACACATCAACAATAACTAAAGCATTAGTTACCATGGCCCATCCGACTTTCAAACACCATCTCTTTTACTGTACTCTCTCCATGACAGGTAGCCATCAGTGACATAAGCTGAGGTTGTAAATCAGTTGGAAAATCTGGATACGGACCCGTTGTCATCTCTATGCTTTTCAGAATTGAAGAGGAGCTGATCTGTGAGAAGCATGCCAAGTTTATCAGAGAGATAACTGAGTTTGTAGCCAAGAAAGGAGGAAAGCATTCTTAGCATTACCTACTTAAGTGCAGAATTAGTGTAGTTAAAGACCCTTACGAAAGTTCACCTGCAAAGTGCAGAATTAGTGTAGTTAAAGAGCCTTATGAAAGTTCACCTGCAAAGTGCAGAATTAGTGCAGTTAAAGAGCCTTATGAAAGTTCACCTGCAAAGTGTCGGCACTTAGCTCACTGATACGGCAGCCTATAGTCTTCAATTTCTTTACAACTGCTATCAAGTGGTTTGATACAACAGGAGACACGGATATAGTTGAGCGCGTGATTGCTGCTGCAATTAGGAAAGTGCCTGCCTCTATGCGGTCAGGTATAATGGAGTAATCTGCACCGTGTAGCTTCTTCACGCCTTTTATGACTAACAAGCTGGTGCCAACACCCTCAATCTTTGCCCCACAAGCAATAAGAAATCTCGCAAGATCCACAACCTCTGGCTCCTACATACAGCAGCAGCACCAATCAATCAGAACTTGCTTTAATGGCTAAAACAATGCTTAAACTGATTTCAACTCATTTTGTTGTGCATAATTATGTAACTTACAATTCATGTGTTTGATTTTATGCTTCCCAGTTTGTTCAAGTTGACTTATGATTTCTGTAGATATTTTAAAAGTCTACAGACCAGCCCTTTTACACAAGACACACTAGGGTAGTGTAGGAGCACGCCTGTGATAGGAGAAAGCCGTGCTCAGTCAAAAGGCCTACAAGAATGAGCAGGCTGGCAACATTGAAGCAGAGAATTGGCATCAGATTTGGGTAGAACAATGTTGGTGCAGGTTTGGACAGCCATACAGCAGGTCAGCCAGGCACCCAAGGCTGAATCTTCCCAGAACTGGACTAAACCTGAATCTATGTTTTCTCCCATAGGATCATGCTTTGCTGGACTCACACTGGCTGCCAAGAAGGCTGCAAATCTAGCCGCCGCCTTCTGCTGCCTGCATTGACCTTTTCTATGACTTGTGTTTCCCTTCAATCTGCTGCCCAGGGCTGCTGCTAGGTGTGCTTGGATATGAATTTGAGATGGGGAGAGAATGGCCCAATTGCCTCTTATATAGGGCTTAGAGGGGCTGAGAGAATCGTCCAACTGCCCCTTATATAGGGCTGAGAGGAGCTGGTCAGCTGACCCACCTGCTGATGGGACCAGCCTGACCTGGTCATGGGGTTGGCCATGCCCCAAAAGCCCCAAAAAAGGGTTCATACAAGGTGTCCCCCATTGGTCTGTATCTTGTCTCAGCCGCAGTCAAACAAAACTACAGCAGGCTGGCCTTCGAGATGACCACGACAGTTCAGTAGCTCCCAAGATCCCCTCTTACCGAACCCCGCTTGTCTTCTAGCTCCCTGATGGAAGTTCCCTCCTGCTTATCTCCCAGCACCTACCAAGGAAAGTTCCAAAAGCTGAGGCTAGCAGTGGAGGATCCACTCGGCTGGCTGTGAAAAAAGTGGAGCCTGGGTTGGGTAGCTGTCACTTGGGGCAGGCTTGTTTGATATGTCTTACTTTGTGGCAGAAAAAATATAGTTTTTCTTGCCGGTACATCTCCAATTCATCTACGGACAAGTGGACCCTTATCACTCCTTCCCGTGCCTTTCGGTTTGGGTGTGCTATCTGCTTAAAGCTAGCAGCTCCACAAACCTTCACGGGGGGGATTTGCTTGAAGCCACTTATAGATAGAACTCAGCAAACATAGTAGCAGTGCAAGTACTAAAGCCTCCGAACTAGCCTTGGCCCTTTTAATACCCCCTCCATCAAGATCCCTGACAGTACAGATTCATAAAGGAAAGGCAGAACCCGCAAACCTGAGCCACATTCGAAAGCACTGACTCTCCATCAGCTAAACAAGCGGCCATCATCAACGTCTCTGTTGCACCAACGCTTGGGAAATCAAAATGAAAATTACCTCCTGTAAGCCTTCTGCCACCTGCTGCCCAGGCATGCACCTTCCCTTTCCTGCAAAGAGTCCATGTGATTGATATCTTACCAATAGGATAAACATGCTGCATCCCCCCAATAGGGATGTTTCATCTGATATACATAATTTTATGCACATAAATCAATCGAATTGAAGCTCTAAACCTATGCACTTAGCCCTTCAATCGCATGGTTCCAAGTGACTAACATAGCCCCACCTTACCTGACCTCCACTTTAGCACCCAATGCCTCCAATCCGCGCAAGTGAAGATCGACCGGTCGTGAACCTATGGCACAACCTCCTGGAAGAGCCAGTATTGCCTCCCCATGCCTGGCAACAAGTGCCCCAATCACAAAAAAGCCTGCCCTAATCTTTTGAACTGTCTCTCCACATGGTTCTGCAAAGCTGAGATTTCTAGCATTGATGTAGACATCAGAGCCACATTGGCGCTCATAAACCCCCAATGACTTCAAGACTTGGAGCATCCTTTTTATGTCAAGTAAGTCTGGCACCTTCCTTAAGCAGACCTCTTCGGATGAACATAGGGAACCTGCTAAGACTGCCAGAGCTGAATTCTTAGCACCACTTATGTCGACATGACCTGATAACTTGGTTCCACCAGCTACAGTGAAACTATCCAATTGCAGTGGGGCGGCAGGCAATATCGGGATTCGGCTTTCCAAGTCGGAAAATTTCTTAGGGCTGGCTAATGTGTTCTGAATTGGCATTATGTACGAGACAGAGCTATGCAAGCTTGTTGAAATCACAGAAGCCACTCCTCCATCATATGCAGCATTAGCAAAAAGGGTTCTCCTATTATATACTCTAGCAAATGCCATGGTTTCTGCCGTGAACATACATGGGCTCCATCCATATCTGCAGGCTAGCGCATCCATCTTTGCAGGCCCTAGTATTTTGGTCAATGCAGAGAAGTAAAACCTGTGGTCATGGCAGAAACCCTACGTTTGTGATGAATGCGGGGCTCTTAGATATGCTCGCGACCCGGAGTTTACTGGTTTGACGGATTCTTTCAATGCCGCTAGTGCTCCATAGTCTGTAGCCCCCATGCATATACTAAACACCGCCTCTCATTGAGCCCATTAATCAAACCAGGCAAAAGCAGAGCCTTAATACTCTGAAAAAGCCCTAATATGGCCATCGTTAAGTCCAACAAACCAAACCCTGTAGACGCATTACCTTGATTTTGAAACCTATCATCAAAGCATCACACAGAGAGGGGACCGTTGCCTTCTGATTGAATAAACCCGTCCTCCTATGCCAAATTCATGTAGCCAGGTTAGGTTAGCTTATTATGGCAATGCAGCATTTGGCTTATGGGATAATTCTGCAAGGCAACAAAGTGAAGAGATGACACGGGGAGAAGACAGAGATGTGGGCGAAGTGAAGGGGATAAGGAGGTAGCTATGAAATAAAGCAAGGAGAATGCAGTACAGATGGGCTCCTGGTAGCTAAGTATGCTTCCAAGTCCCCTCTCCTGGTAGCTAAGTATGCTTCCAAGTCCCCTCTCTCAGCACACAGAGGGCTGCTTGAGAGAAGGCCCTGACGCAATATAGACCTAGGCCTGCAAGATCTCTCACTTAGAAGCTAGAGAGCTAACAATGAAGATGTCTGATGGCCCAAGGTGTTTTTCTTTTTTTCTTTTTGGGTTTTGGTGTTTTTCTTTTTGGGTTTTGGTGTTTTTCTTTCATCGGGCCTACCAAGTGGTGTGAATAAATTATTGTGAGCACTACCTTTTGATACACCTACAGAATAGAATGTTGAGCAATTGAAAAGTTTGTGAACATGCACCTTGCACACCTTAGGGCCCTAGGTGCTTGACACACACCGTGCCTGCCCAGAAAAAGACACACACCATGCCCCGAAAAAGGGAGAGGTCTTCCCCTCCCATTCTCATGGACCTGAAGACTACCCATCCTACCTCAAAAATCTATGGAGAGAGAGGGAGATTTGTAAACACCATTATAGTCCTATTAACAAAGGGGAAAAGGTTCACATTCCCACTAGTAAAAGCTCTGACGTGTATGTCCAAGTTTTCATAAGAATTTGTCACTTTATCGTTCATCTTGGTCAAGTTATGTGATAGCGTTGATAGCTTTCTCAATTCACTGGTCAGGGGAAAGCAATGTAAGGGGCATTAAGTAGGGGTTCCCTTGTTAACAAATATCATATAGAAAGGGTACGGGGCCAATTGCAGAGTAGCATCCATTAAAAACATAGCTCCTCCTTTAGGCTCCCTCTTTTCTTCCCCTTCCCAAAAAGAAACCATTCTAGAGGCATTAAGCACAAGGTAAGGTCACTTCGCATATTCCAATGCTATCTTACAAAAAGCAAGCTTACATTGGTTGTCGAATAGAATGGTAATTAGCTCATTGAGAATAACCGCTTGTGTGTGTAGTAGTTAAGTGAATCAAGGCAATGGGTTGTACAATGGACTAGTCTTTCACCTACCATGGTCCCCCCCTCCCATCTAGAGATGTACTTGGATGGCTATCAATGGAAAAGTTAATTGTCTTCCGCTTTATATGAACATTGGTTACCTTAGGCCTTGTCAAAATCATCAAGATTACCAACTATGGTTGGTTTTCAAATGTAGACATTATAGGTTCTCAAGTGTAGACATTACACTTGTTAGATTTCTTGAGGGTAAGGGTCCATTTGTTAATAGCATATTATCTGCCTACATAGTTATTTAGATTTCTTGAGGGTAAGAGTCCATTTGTATGCAAGCCCATGAGTTTAAATTTTGTGAAACAATAACTTAAGGGTAAGGGTCCACTTGTTAATAGCATATTATCTGCCTACATGGTTATTTAGATTTCTTGAGGGTAAGAGTCCATTTGTATGCAAGCCCATGAGTTTAAATTTTGTGAAACAATAACTTAAGTGTAAGAGTCCATTTGTATGCAAGTCCATGAGTAAAATTTTTGTGAAACAATATATAAAATTGCATAATGGAATTGAATTGTTCTTACCATCTTTAAGATGTGGGCCTACCATTGGCTGCATTTTTGTAATACATAATGTCAAATAATCTTGGATTTAATTGTTTTCAATATCCCTGATGCTGTTGTACTTGGTATACATGTTGAGAGAGAGAGAGAGAGAGAGAGAGAGAGAGAGAGAGAGAGAGAGAGAGAGAGAGTCTTTCATATATCCCTTTCATCTCCCTAGCTCCAGTCCCTTTCCATGCCCATGCTTCACTCCACTCTTATCTTGTGATTTCAACCCAAGCCTTTCTCCTTCACTCAAGAGAAATCAATGTGAGCTTATCTCACACACACCTCAAATATTAAGGTAACCTACAAACTTAAGCAAAACACAACAAGATAAGAGTTCACATGAAACATAGAACACTTACAAGTCCCATGGAAGAAGCTAGAAATTCCAAGCAACCACCATACATAGAGAAGCACTCACAAAAGGGAAAGAGGACATTACAGAAGGAAGGAAGTGAATCACTCACTCTTCTCTCGTTCAAAGTCAAGTCCACATCAAAATAACAATTAGCTAAGCACAAATTACTCATATCACCTTCTTCTTCATAGATATTTTTAATTGAATATAAAACCCTTTTATCATCAAATTATAAATTGGATTTCAAAACACAATAAAGAACATTACATTCTTCATTATTACAAAGCATTTAAAAAGTTTCCAAAGCTGAACAAAGGAAACTATCAACATGTGATACAATCATCATACTCAATGTTCCATTCTTCATTATAAAGCATTTGAAAAGTTTCCAAAGTTGAACAAAAGAGACTATCATCATATGTGCAATCATCATATTCTGTGTTGAGATGATAATTCTCACAATTAGTGTCACATAGATAAACATTAATGCTTGAAATAAGAGGATTACCAAATTCTCATATAAGGGGGGATTTCTAGGAAGGAGACTATAATTAGAGAGCATGGTGAGATTGCCAGAAAAGGGGGAGGGGGGGAGATACTACAAGAGAGGCTATGAGGGGATTGGTAGGAAAGGTGAATGTGGTGTTCATACAATGGAGAAATACATATAAAACAGTTTCAAAAGACAAGGAGAGAAAGGGGGTTGACCCCTCGAAATCCTAGTAGTAACTAATGAAAGATACATATGGGAGAAAAGTTTCAAAAGATAAGGAGAGAAAGAGGACTGACCCCCCAAAATTCTAGTACATAAGGAAAGATACATCCGGGAGAATTACAATATATCATAGTATAGTTAACCTAGTATAGGAGGCTATACATGACCCAAAACATGGATCCCTCATTGCTTCATCGGCGCATATTGATTGTGAATAAGCATAAGGATGACCTCTCATGATACTTCTAGTATAAGAGGTTATACATGACCCAAAATATGGAGCCCCCATTGGCTCCTTGGTGCATATTGATTGTGAATGAAGCAATAAGGATCATATCTCATGGCATTTCTATTCTTGTGGCTAGGTTTGATTCCCCAAGCATATAACAATTAGTTACACCATTTCTTGTGTCCTTGAGGGGTTCTTCTTTATGTCATGGATGATGATTTGTTGTCGTAGGGTCCATTGTGAAGATAGGTGAATGATGCTTTTGAGGTGGAGTCGTTAGCTTTTTAAGGGTGCAAAATTTGTGATTCAAGATGAGAACCATAGATTGAAAGCATGGATGGTCCATAATAGAGAAGGTAGGGCGCTTTTACATTATCTCTTTTTTTAATGTATGACAATTTTTGAGTGTTTTTGTGGCATGTGCATCTTACTCCACCTCACCTTCTTAAATAGTCTCCAATCAACTAAGTAACATTTCCTAAAAAAGGGAATCATTTGGAATCTCAAAAATGTTTTCTCTACAATTTTTAAAATTTAAGGTGTTGATTAAAAAAGGCATTTCTTATGTGTGTTATTAGTGTGCTTTGTCTTTTCAAAAAAGGCCTTCGAATCAAGGCCTTTTTTTGGGTGTTCACATATAACATAACAATTGTAGTTCGTAAAAGTTTCATGATAACAAAAGAAGCAAGTGTGTGTGTGTGTGTGTGTGTGCGTGTCTGATTTCTCATATTACTTAGAATCAAACATAAACCCCCCTGCCCAACACACGAACACGCATGCGCGCGCACACACACACAATTGGATCATAGACTTTGGGTTACCAAAACCTTGGGATATCGAGCACTGTTTATATTAATATTCTTATTTCTTTGTTTGTCTTTAATTCAGCTATACTGTTGAATTAATGTAATCATTTTTCTCCATCACTTTAGGGCCTTTATTACTTTTTTTCTTTGTTTCTTAGGTTGCTCTTGAAGTAAAATCTTCTTCGATCTCTTATTGCTACTTTCAAGACCTCATGTTGGAAGCAACCAAAAATCTTAACACATTGTGTCTAATTTTTATATTCCTTCTAATATTTCAAACTATCGTGTTGCTATTCTCATCGAACAAATTCTCAAACCCTCTCCTTTAGTGGAGAGATCAAAGCTAAATTTTCCACCAAAAGTCTCTTACATACCTTTACATACACGCTCTACCACATTAAAGGGTGATTTATCCTCGTCTTGTGGTTATTTTCTACCGTAAAAGATAATGGAGAAGAGCAAAGAGGAGAAAAGATAATGGTGATTTGTCCTAGTCTCATGGTTGTTGCTACCGTAAAATATAATGGAGAAGAGCAAAGAGGTTTACTAAAGCATCTATTGTCTTTGACATTACAAAGCAACTTGTCTTTGAAGAATAACGGAAGCATCCCATGAGATACATGATCAATTACCATTTGCTCTAATGGTTTACTCTCACTAAACAAATCTCCTTAAGTTGGTGGAAGATTTGATCATGTTACTTTTGTCACTAATGAATTTTCACTTATACCTTCTTCTAAGAAAATATTGTATGAAACCATTTTACAATATGACCCTAACCGTATTCTACTTTTCTCTCCTTGAGATTTGGATGAAAGTATGTTGATAACATTGGTAAATATCTATATAAACCTAATAAAGTGTTCTTGTTAATGAATTTGACACTAATAAGGAGTTCCTTTGTGGTCATTATAATCAATTTAAACCTTTTCTCATGGAATTTTAATCGTATGGCTATCATGTCATCCACATAAGTAGATATTTGCCACCATAAATTTGTGCTCATCTCACTATAATAGATCTAAACCTTTTCTAGGGAATTTCAATCGTATATGGCTATCATGTCTTAACAATAGAAGTAGATATTTGCCACCATAAATTTCTAATAGAGAATTTAGAAAAGGACTTAATCACATTGCATTTCTCTCTCTAATCCTTATGTTGCTATTAATCACATTGCATCTCTCTCTCTCTCTCTCTCTCTCTCTCTCTCTCTCTCTCTCTCTCTCTCTCTCTCTCTCTCTCTCTCTCTCTCTCTCTCTCTCTCTCTCTCTCTCTCTCTCTCTCTCTCTCTCTATCCCTATGTTGCTATTAATGAACTTTTGAAAGTATGCCATGATGTACGTTCTCTTCTTAATATTGCTAATGGAAAATTTAGAAAATTTAATCACATTGCAGCTCTCCCTCTTAATCCTTCTGTTGCTATTAATGAACTTTTGAAAGTATGGCATGATGTATGTTCTCTTCTTAATATTCTTCCTATTTCTGATCATAATCACTTTATATGTAGCATATTTTTCATGAATTTGATAGACTATTTCCTAAGTACATTAATAATAATACTCCATGGCTTCTTAATATTGGTATTATGAATGAAATTTCTTGGCTTACTATTCATCTCTTTATTTATGATCTTGACAAATCGAGTCAGATTTTCACTTTTATTTGTAAAAAAGTAAATTAGACTAGCAGGTTTGGAAAGGCTTAACTCATGTGAATTCACATACATTCATGAAACTGAAGAATAGGTTATACACAATATTTAAATACTTTTTACTAATCTAATATTTTATTTCCAAATCAATCCAATCTTTCTAACCTCATGGGTATTCACAAAAGTACTTTTTGATGGATAATTAATGCCCACTCTTGCATTTTTTCTTCAGTTATGAGTTTACTTTGTTCATGACTTAATGCATTAAAAGAGGATATGAAAATATACTCTATTAATTTACAAATGGATTTGTTGTTTAGGTACTAATAGGACATCTTGTTATGAGGGTCTTCCTCATAGTGGTGTAGATAGCCTTATTATATTTATGCAAAATTATCAAGTCTATTGGTTTTAAATCCTTTAATAATTACCCTAATAATTCTTTGAGATTATCTAAGAAACACCTTTCTAGATTCTTAACATTGACTCAATTTATGGATATCAACACTAATTGTTATACAAAAATGTTTAATGTAATTGAAAAACAAACTTTACATATCCCTACTCTTGCTCTCCCTTATGGTGTAACATATATTTAAAAAATGTGAAGTATAATTTATCAAAATGATAATGACACTTAATAAAGTTGATTTTATAAGAGCTTTTAAAATTTCCTTTCATTTTATTGATGACTTATGATGATTATATTTTCAAATTCCTTAATGTAAATGAGTGTAGGAGCAATGATAACGTTTTTTTGGATATATCCTCTTAATATTGTCACCTTGAAACCCTCTCATATTATTTTTGGAACCAGAATTAATATTGTCACCTTGAAACCCTCTCATATTATTTTTGGAACCATAATTGTGGGTACTACTTTTCTCACTACAGAAATCACTTTACTAAGGCCATAGTTCTATTCCTTCTAAAAACGATAAACTCCCATTAGAAAAGTCCATTCATTCATGAACATAGTAATAGACCAAAATCTATGAGCTATAAAGTATGCATCTCACAATTGCTTACGATATTGTATTTTGACGCCTCTTCCTCGCATGCATACACGGATATTGAAAGTAATTAGCTTGTTCTCAAACATAATGGTTTTAAGAAAGAGAAAACAATTAGTAATATTCAACATTTTCTATGTGCTAATATTTTTTCTAACCTTAAATTTGATATTTCAATTTTAATTTCACTCCTCATTGGGGGGTGGACCATCACTCACCAAGTGGTGGTCCTTTCCCTCGGTTTGGGTTGGACACACACACACACACACACACACACACACACACACACACACAATCACCTTTATAACAAGGTCACCCTCTCTCATTGTGATACTAACTTTTGCTTACCAGTTATTTCTATTTTAGCATGTGTGCCATTTTCATTACTTCTCAATTCTTATGGGAATACTATAATCATTAACATTTGAATAGTAATTCTTTATGTTGAGCTTGTGGGTCAACCACCATAGGAGATTTATTTGAATTCTTAATTTTTGATACCCATGCTTTATAAATATGCCTCAATGGAGCACCTCTAGCTATAATGTTGAATCAAAATATATAAGGATGCATTCTCTAAACATTACTTCACAAGCATCTCCACACTTTGCACTATAATACTTTTCTATGTTTACAACCTCTCTCAAGAATAATATTTGCTACGTTACTCTCCTCCTCCCTCAGGCCCAATCTTTGCTAGGTTACTCTCCTCCTCCCTCCGATGGTTGCCCCATTACTCATCACTCATGTAATAAGCATGATTGCCTCTTTAAAATTTGTCACATGTACTGATAGCCCATCTCAACTACCATGAAACCATAGAGCCATGCTTGCAGCAATCATGTTCTCATGAGTTAGCAGCTGGGTTTATGTTATGCCTATGTGTATGTATATTCTCTCTTTTTGCGTCCTTCACACATACTGATAATAAGTTTTTTCAAGCACCTACCTACGTTCTAGTCTATGTTGCACATATTATTGGCCTAACCATCGAAAGTGACAGTTTTTGTCAACTAAGGGACTATTATCCATCCCAAGTGATAGTTTTTGTCAACTTAGTGACTACTCACATGAGCTCCCTTGTTTGAAGTTGAGAAAGGGCATCCTCCACCTAGATTTTTTGTTTTTTTGTTGATTTTACACTAGTTATATGTTTTAAGGTATGCATGGTTCAAATCTTATGGTTTTTCTTAAGGCATGCATGGTTTCAAGCATATACTTACATGTAAACATGATACACACACACACACACACACACACACACACACTTATAGTCTTACATACACCAACACATTCATACATATGAAAGTTTGAATAATTATTATACACCCAGTCATACATAAAAGCTTAACACATTTTTTTTAAATTATATATATATATATATACTTATTTCATTAAAAGCATAAATTTAAATGATCTCTATACAAGCTACGACAACTCTTCTTGCATCATTTTTAGAAAACCATAACAAGTGGGTATTTTTTCATGCAATATTGACACTCAACAAATAAGAGTAAATAAATTATTTATTTTTTTCTCTTTGCTTTCTTTTGCTATCATATATGTATCTCTACTTTCTTTTGTTATTATACATTTATCTCCTTCCTCTTATTTTTTTCTCTTTGCTTTCTTTTGCTATCATATATGTATCTCTACTTTCTTTTGTTATTATACATTTATCTCCTTCCTCTTATTTTTTTCTCTTTGCTTTCTTTTGCTATCATATATGTATCTCTACTTTCTTTTGTTATTATACATTTATCTCCTTCCTCTTATCTTTTTCTCTTTTAATCCCTTTATGAGCATAGTTTGTTAAGTTGAATTTCACAAACATACTATTAACTCCATCTTTTCGTTTATTAACATATTTTATTAACATAGTACATTAAGTTGAATTTCACAATTATTAACATAGTTTATTAAGTTGAGTTTCATAAACACATTTTCAACTCCATCTCTTCCTTTATTAACATGTACTCAAGGCAAGCCTTTCCCATGTGCTTTGGTGGAGAAGCCAGCAACACTATTGCCAAGAGACAAAGCTAAATTTCACATACATTTTTAACTCTCTCTCTTCCTTTATTAACAGTGTGTTTAGTTGAAATTTACAAACATATTTTTAACTCTATCTCTTCCTATTTTCTCTTTTAACCTACCAAGATATTCTTTATTGATGCACACTCGCTAAGAGTTTTCTTTACATATAACAAGGACCCAATCTAAAACCATTTATGTACATTATTTTTGATAATTCATGTAAATAAGATATGATGATAACTTGGACACTTAAAACGTGACATCTATAAACATGTGGGAAGGGGTGGGGGTGATGGTGGCACTTGCCTTCCCACATGATAATGATGTTTAAGTTCTAACTTAAATTATTTGATTGGATGATGGCAGGTATAGTCTATTCCCCTCCTTTTAATGGTATAAGAATGATCCTTCATCTATTAACATGGAATCCTTACACTTCTTCTTTAAGCTTTAAGATGTTTGGTTTCTTAGTAATTTATGATGTAAAGATTTAGCAATGTCTTCCCCTCCTTTTAATGGTATAAGAATGATCATCTATCAACATGGAATACTTCCACTTCTTCTTTAAGCTTTAAGATGTTTGGTTTCTTAGTAATTTAGGATGTGAAGATTTAGCAATGCTAAATGTAGCATGACATTATATTGTGATTTTGATTTTTAACAATACACTTTCTATTTAAAAAAGCATTTGTCTCGTCATGGGGTTGTCAAGGTTTCACACACACACACACACACACACACACACACACACACACACACACATGTACATGCATACACGTGTGCACACATGCATGTATACATGTATGCATACATGTATGCATGCATGCACGTACCCATGCATGCATGCGTGTACACACACACACACATCCAATGTGTCACTCTTCAAGATAAATTTCTTTTATACCTATAGAATTATTCACATTTATATAACTTTGCTCTATTGTCTACCCTTTCCTTGATTAGTAAAGAGAAACTTCACCATTAAAATTATATGGGCACATCGTGTAGCTTCACCTACTCACATGAGTAGTCCCACTTGAGTGGTATGGTGCATCGTTCAATGACGTCGATGTCATTTTATTGCCCTTCAAGTATTCACTCTCAGCGGCCCTATGGCCATTGTGTTGAAATATACAAGTGAATAGGGTGTGTGCGGGAACAAGCCCTTGGTTAGAGGCTGTAAAAGAGAATGTGTAAATGTGAGAGAACCTGTGAAAAGGTGAGAAGAATCTACTGGGAGAGAATAAAGGGTAGCATGAGAAGATTTAGGAAGTGTGGAGATATTCGGGGGTGGTCAAAAAGCGAGCCAAGAGCAACGACGAGCACAAAGCAATGAGTAGAGCTCAAGTTCTTGTGAAAGTGAGCAGGTAGGGGCATGGTATGATGTTAAGCGAGCATGCAATGTTAAAGAGAAGAGTGGAACCACAGTGCAATTCTGTAGCAATCAAATAAAGAAGACATGAAATGTTCTAAAATGACCATTGCAATAAATTTTTTTTCGAACCAATGGTGCAGATACAAAAAATCACTATTAAACCCATATTGCTTGGCTCGCTAAAAAGATGTTGAATCTATAGTATTCACAATGTTGGGGAGCCATTAGCAAACAAAAGACAATAGACAGGAAAATTTATAAAATAACCAAAAATTTCCAAAACAATCACTAATAAACTCGTACTACGGTTTAGCTGGTATGACATGACCCCCATACATATTTCAACTAAAGTGGGTTGTAGGTTCCTAAAGCTGTTGAGGATGACTTCTAATAGACTTAGTTAGCATGTCTTTTACAATTCTCTCAAAAATACAAACTTGATGAATATGCATATTGTTATTCACATCCTGTCCAAGAATCATTAAGAACACAAAGTATATGTGCTTGCATGCAAGATATGGTCTTTTCTTGGCCACTCTATCTCTGAACTCCACACATGAACACATTGGATTCTTCTGAATAGCGACCTCTATCAGAGGTGTGTCTTGGCTCCCATTGGTCAATGGATTAATACTAAATGTTTCCTTTACCCCTTCTATATGTATATGGCTACCTACAACTTCTGCATGCATATCTAAGGCCGCAGTGATTTGACCAAATGCAGCCTTTGAAATTCCTCGTCGATATGGAAATTGTTTCACCTCCTTGTTTGTCTCGCTAGTGCCTTTTGCAAGCTCCTTTTCTAGAAAAAACTCAAGAGGAATACCAATGTCATATCCTGCTCTAATAAGCTTGCAGGCTTCTTTCACTTGTAACTTGGTACCTTTAGCAATGGGCCAAACACAAGGGACATCCTCTGGTGGATGGAATATTGTCTTTGTAATTTTCCAAGTATGCCTAACATCTGTATTACAAAAATAGCAATACTTCTCTAACCTCTCTCTTGTCACATAGTTAAACTCAGGCCTATGGCTAGAGTTGCCAAAGTTTTCTTCTGTCGAGTCATGTAGTGGCCTTTTGGCTCGAATAATTTTATTCTCACCCTTGAATTTTACCCCATTTGAAAACATAGGGGTCCCCGCCCCACTGCATCATCCACTGCTCGTGAGGTAGCTATTGGGGATGGACTTGCTTTTTGTTGAGAAAGAGCTCTCTCAACCAAAAGCTCCAATGTAGGCCCAGAACCTGTGTATTTTCCTTCCAAGAAAGCCAGTTGTCTGGCACATTGGAAGTAAGCATTGATTAGATCTGTCACACAAGCATCATAAAGACTAATCTTTTGCCTATACCCCTCCCCTGCCAACCAGCTTGCATGCTTGGTCTCCGATATATTTGTCCTTGGGACAAGAGCATTGACAATAGGCTCTCCATCCTACAAGAGAGTGGTAGAAATTGATTAAAAACAATGCAGTGCACATAAGTAGGAGGCACACAATAATACAATGAATAATCTCTTACAAACATTACCTTTAAAATGAAATGACCCCATCGACTAACCCTATAGTGCCACCAACTCAACCAGCTAACAAGCTTAGGGATGTTTCTATCAGCTGCCTTGCTAGTTGCCCACCATGCTCGTATCCTGCGAAATTGCTGAAGGGCACTTTCTTTATTTGGGGTAGTCCTCCACTTCTCACACATCTCCCTGTACTTTTCTTGATGTGGGCTATAGATGTACCTCTGCGTGTGGACACGAAGGTTGTCTTCCCAATGCCATAAACATGACCTTTCCCTTTCAATCATCTCCTTGCCGTCGTTGAAGACACGTCTCACTGCATTCCAGTGAGCGCCAGCCTCATCCGCCATAAACCCAAAAAAATTTGCTACCTTCCCTGTGTGCTCCACCATTACCAAATTCATGTTTTTCCAAAACATGACGAGCATCCTCATCCTCTTCTCTAAATTCACAAGTTGCTATTGTCAACAGCTCACCAATCCTGCATGCCGCAAATGGAAACAGAGTTATATTAAAGACACAAAATAAGCAATGCTCTCTACCACTTGTAACTTACATGTGGTCATAAACATGTGCTCCCATTGTATGCCATCCCGATGCACATGATCAAAGCAAACCCATGCTTTGATGAAGATCCCCATTACCATCCTTGTCCATTCGCCGAACAATGTCAATCCCAGAACAAGGTCCAGTAGTAGACATCTTAAAGATAAAGCAACGCTCAGTAGTAGTGGTGGCTTGCAATGGAAATCGAGAACCATGGAAGAACTCAAAATGGCATGTTCTTTTTAGATTAAGAATGGCTTCATATCCTTCACCCAGAGGCCGTGTTGTTTTTTGTGTTTGCATTACCATCTGCTTCACCCTGCATTCATAAAGCATACTTAGTGTATTAAAGATGACAATTGCATACTATTCTTTGCTAAATTGCACTTCCCACGTACTTTTTGACATTTATCAAACTTTGCAACTCTTGCAACATCTCCTGCAGCTCTCTCTTTGTCATGAATTCTCCCTGTGCCTTGTCATCATCAGTGAACGCTCTTGGAACCACCTCCCTTGCCACAATCATTTGTACCTTTTTGGGCCCAGCGTTGTGGTCGATGCCCACTGCACATGCTACAAAGGCCTTGATATTTCGTATCGATGCTCGGCACATTCCCTTGGAAACCATGTGTGTATGTTTGCCATAATGAATAAATAGTCTGCTGTGCATTGATTCTGTTGGCATAAAATAATAGACACAAGCAGGACATTCTTTAAGACACATTGGCACATGCTTGCAGAAAAAACACTCAAGGTTCTCGAAGCTCCCAATTGCTAAATTCCCATATTTTGGAGATTTTATCTATGTACACACACACACACACACACACACATTTGCTTTGTGTTAGTTCTTGCGCTTTTTCATAATCTCCTGTTAGATTTCAAAAACTCTACCAATTGGATGCCATAGCATAACTGTGCTAGCTAGATTTAAAAAAATTGAAAAAATATTGACCAAACCCTTAAATTTTAGTGTTGAAATTCATTAGTGTTAGGATAAAAAAATTTGTCCAGTGCCTAACTTAGGGTTTTTAGTAGTCGGCTACTTCTTATGAAGCAATTACTTAAGGCTTTTAGTAGTTGGCACAGAAGTATCTTCCCTCGAACACACACGCAGAGAAGCGATCATGAAGCATCATACGTCTCCCCAGCAAAGAAACGCTGATCTCATGCGCAGGGCCCTCTCCCCACTCCAATCTTTCTCCCCAACAAAGAGATGCAGAAAGGTATCATCCATGAATTTGTGCCATTTTGCTTGCATGAATTTGTGCGCTCAGCACACAAAATAATAGGATGTTTTGTTGCCGCCACACTCCACACACACTATGAGATGTGCGGTGTTACTTCTTGCTATTTTTCTTGAATGAATTTGTGCGCTCAGCGCACAAAATAATAGGATGTTTTGCTGCTGCCACACTCCACACACAGTATGAGATGTGCGGCGTTACTTCTTGCTATTTTTCTTGAATGAATTTGTGCGCTCAGCGCACAAAATAATAGGATGTTTTGCTGCCAACCATTGAAAAAATCATCACGATTTTGAGTTCCTTTCAAGCTTCAGGGGCGCTGCCCCCGAACTCCCCCCCCTAGATCCCCTTGGCGGCAGAAATTTAGAGAGAGTAGTGTAAGAACATGCTATCTATATAGTGCTGTCTCAAACACATTGCATAGACTGTCTCTCTTACTACTGTCTATATTATGCATAGACTTTGTGTATACAAGAAGCTCAAAAAACTCACATTTGATGTCTTCTTGGTTGAGAAACGGCTCACACAGTCGAGAGAGGAGACCAGCAAACATGTGCATCTAAAGAACAATAGCACAAAAAGAAAAAAGTTTGTCCTTAAAAAAGTGTTGGATTGCGAAATATCACTTCTAAAGTTTATGCCTTGAATTTAACACCTAAAAAGGGCTCCGTAAATATTTTCCAATGAAGATTTTTTTAAAATATTCAATATGGCATTGAATGCCTTGGAATTTGGGCCAAAGCACTCCATATGATAATCTCAAAGATATTCTGTTCGTTAATGAGTTGGCCGTTTTGTTGGATAGTGAATGTGCCACCTTTGTTTGATGATTGTGTTGCAGTACTGAATTTAATCTCTTTAGTGAACGTGCCACCTTTTTTTTTAAAGTTTGCTATTAAAATAATCAATTAATTATACAATACGAGTAGAATACTATTTGAAGATTTGTTCTTGTATTTTTGCATGGCTATCTAGTTTTCAAATGAGTTCGAGTCATTTCACTAGAGCATCTTGCTTGAAAGGTTCTTGTTGTGCAAAAATGGATGAGTTACCTCTTGCTAAGCGGAAAAAGAGTGTGCAGGTTGGCCCAGGTGAGAGCTCGTCTCGAGACACACAAGGAGGCAAGCTGATTTTTCTAGCACTTTGGAGCAGGCCGCCTCCTCAAACCCTACTACGGAGCAGGCGGTACATATTATAGATGACACTAACCTGGAGGTGGATATGGATAGGCAGCATCTACATAGTGATGAAAGAAATGAGGAGGATGGACAAAATGTAGTGGGGGCAATTAAGGAAAATAAAGGTGATCAAAATGAGGGTGAGAATACTCAAGGTGGTGATAATGAGGATGAAGGTGAGAATACTGAGGATACTGGGAGAGAGATAGAGGGGGAAGAGAACACACATCCACTAGAGGATCAAGAAGAAACAGTTGTCACAACCCAAACTAAAGGAAGCAAGCAGAAAAAAAATAAGGTTGATATTTTTGGGAAGATTCTTAAGACATCTACTCCACAAGCCTTCTTAGATAGGACAGGAGTCAAATTTAGGTCTCCACCTCCACGTGTTCCTCTCTGTAGGATGATCTAGACGGAGGCAATCCGAAAGGTTTCTCCCTCAACAGATAAGTCTCTTACTCGAAGCTTCAAAAAACTAGGTGGGTACATTGAGAGCATGGGAGCTTTCACAGTATCAATTATGGACTTGGAAGGGGAGGAGACACCATTGACACAAGAGAGGGAGGAATCTTGGGATGAGCATTGGAGGACTGTGAATCAACAATTTGAGGAATCTCTTGCGCTTGACCCCGATTGGGGTCCGTACTTGAGCCGAAAAATGGTGCATATTCTTGATGGTAATAATTGACACAATGCTTGGATGGACTGCATTTCTATAGGTGAGTTCTCATTGGGATGTTATAGTTTCTTATGCTTCTTTGTCCTTCCTAATTTTGTGTTTTATTACATGGTTTCAAGGGAATTTGTCCATCCATTGTTGTGTTCTCTGTAAATTTTATGTGTTCGAGCGGAGGGATGTGGGTGAGCTTATGTTTTCATTGTCCAGGTTGAACAAGTAAGTTAATTTGTTATCAGCGTCTCCTTCTATGTCAAGTAAGTTGTTTGTACTCAAGAATATTAACATATTTTTTCTTTGTTTTGTAGGACGCATGATTATGCATTTGTGCCAACCACATTTGGTGATCGTCTATTTCAACTAAGAAGATTAGGAGAGTCCGACCTAACAACTCTCATGGCACATTTGGACAATGAGGACAAGCTGTGGGTTGAGAGAGAGATGCAGAGTGCGTTTGCTAGAGGAAGGCCCAGTTGGCTTCATTTGCCAATCCAGATTATGACTTGGCTCTTGTTCAAGGACGAGATGGAGCAAAAATTTGATGAGGCATCAAATGGACCACTTGCCGAGTCTGCTAGGGAGAATGTGACTCGAAAGATAGAAGTTCTCTACAGAGGAAAAACATCAAAATATGCAAGGATTGCTGATCCCTCCAACGGTGAGGCCTTTTGGTGTGCGGTGCTCTCCCTCCCATGGCACGCGTCAACCAATCATGTGGCCACAGAGGAAAAGCTCAATATGATAGGTTCTGCATGCATCAGAGACATAGATAAGGCTCACATTGTCAAGCTATTGGACAACTCTCAGGCTGCAGCAGTGCGATCACTTGAGGGTATGCCAAATGAAGACAAAGGTTAGGGAATGGCTGCACGTACTCCTACTGGCTTCAGATCACGGAGCTGGGTTTGAGAATCCAAAATGATATTAAAAATGCCGATCGAGTTAGGTTGCCAGGTGAGAGCCGATTCACCTCTTTTGTTGTTCTATGTAGAAGAAAGTACTTCAAAAGGGCTTTCAAAGCGCATGAAGGAAGCATAGAATTTAGCCATGATATTGACCATCAACTAGGCCTACAAAGTGCCGCGCACGGCGAGTCGTTTACAGGTTTTCCTACAACATAACCCAGATATTCCTTGTTAAAAAACCTGCATACTTCTTTCTATGTGTTGTTTTATCATTTGGGCTTTGGCTTGCAGATGGTTGCTTTCTGAAATTGAGGAGCACCAATTGGATATTTTACCCCCTCTTGCTAGTGTGTGGCTTTGTGTTGACAATCAATCTTATATGTATGCCGATTTGAAGCTTGGAAGAGTAAGTGATTGAATTTGTCATATTGAATCCATGATTGAGAAACATGTTCATATTGAGGGTGAGTTGTGTTTACCCATGTTTGTCATTGAACAGGCATGGAGTCTCGTTTCTGCTCGTGGTGGTTGGACCTTGAAAGAAACCATGTGCCTGAGGAGGAGCTTGATCTGTATCACCAACATAAGTCTATATTGGAGCTTCGTAGCCAGCAAATTGATCATAATGAGGCCACATCCACATCACATGCAACATCGATTGCATCGGCTTCTTTTCGTAAGTCATTGCCAGTGAATTTAGGGAGGGAAATAGTGAATCGTGCATTGGAGGTGAATCGAGCAATGGAGGCAAATAGGGAGCAGAGTCAACAACAACAGACATCCAATAGTAGTGCAGGCAGGATACAACCAACTGACATCATAACCAAGACATTGCAAGCTCCAGGTATGTGAGCTTCCTACCTCATCTCTATCGTGATCCGATTGTTTTGACTTAAGACTGTGTGTGTTAAATGTCAAAAACCTGTCTATAGGAACCATTTATGCCTTCAATGTCAGTATTGAGGACCTTGCAACTACTTTTGTGAACATGGAGGATGCATCCTCATTGGGAAAGCAAGTGCTTGATGCCATGAATGTTATTTACACAATAGGGAATGTCAAGAGTAGAGGGTTCGATTACTGTGTGGAGTTGATATTTGGAGACTTCCCCTCAAATATCATCATTGGAGGTTGTGTTGCAAACAAGGTTCCATATTGGAATAAGATTGGGGATGGCATGTATGACTCTACTTTTAAAGTTGTTGATTCTTGTCTCTCGGATCGAGGCTTCTTTACATGCCTTTACACTATGGAAGAAGGAGTGACCATTGAGCAGGTTGATTCTTTTCTCTCGGATCGCGGCTTCTTTACATGCCTTTACACTATGGAAGAAGGAGTGACCATTGAGCAGGTTGCACAGAGCGTTGGGTTTGGCATTTATCATAGACAGGTTGTGAGGTGTACTCCACCTATTGGGAAGAAGATGGGGCAAATGATTACTACCTAGATATTGGTGTTGTTCTCTTTGGGGCTGTCATTTGTGCAAATCTTCTTTGTCCCATTTAAGGTGAAAATGCATGAACAACCAACGTGTCTTTGCTTGTAGGTCACTTGTCTAATATTGGCTGTTTTTGTTTGCTCAACCTCTCCTGCTACAAGCTTTGTGATGCATGGGGATCAGCTAAGGCATTTGGCACTAGGTGATGATCTTGATGTAGGGCAAGATCTTATCTTTGACATGTATGTATGCATTCAAATCAAGATAGAATTTAAAATGATTTTCGGTGATCTTTATGGCATATGATTAATGGTTTGTGTGAGTTTTCAAGAGTGCCATTGGAGGATTTGGTGAAGAGAAAGGGTAGAGCATGGCGGGGTGTGTCAGAGAGGTCAGTGGCTTAGCAAATACATCGTCTTCATCTTCAGTCGTCCTGGGGACACGATTTTGGATTTGTTTGCTGGCACTGGAACTCTTGGGCTAGTGGCAGCATTTATGGATCGCAATGTCATAATGTTAGATAAGGATGAGCGGATCTATGATCACCTATTAGAACCATACTTAGCAAAGGTTTGCATGTTGAAAAGATAAATATGTTAGTAGAGAATAGTTTTGTATTGATAAAGCTTATTTTCTTTTCTTTGTGTCTCTTGCAGTTATGAGGATCACATGTCTACATCAGAATGCCATTAGAGATATTTTTTTTAAATTGAGACAATCATTTTTTTGGGACTATTGGAAGTAATGTTTTGATGGATGTTATGCTTGTGAATGTTTTTTACAATAGCATGTAGCTGATTGTTGGACAATTTTTATTTGGATTATAAAAATTTTAAATCCTATGGTTATGGTTTCTAAAGAGTATTATATTGTTGTGTCAGTGGTATGGCTAATTAAAATTGGTGTGCATTTTAATGGCTTGATTTCTATGCTCTCTCGTCGTGGCTATGGTTTCCATGTGGTTGCAACAATAGTTTGTTTCTATTAGTAGCTCAATGACCAATTTAACGTCTTTTTAGCGAGCCAAGTAGTATGAGTTTTGTAGTGATTTTTTATATCCGCACCATTCATTTGAAAATGCTTTATTTGCAATAGTCATTTTTAAACTTTTTTAGTCTTCTTTGTTCTGTTCATTATAGAGTTGCACTATGGTTTCACTCTTCTCTTTAACATTACATGCTTCCTTAACATCATACCATGCCCCTACTTGCTCACTTTCACTTGGACTTTATTTCAACTCACTGCTCTATGCTCACTGCTCTTGGCTCGCTAAATAGACGCACCCAGATATTTTGGGAGAGGTGGAGAGAATCAAGCAAAAGAGGTGGAGTGAATCAAGGAGAAATTAGTGGGATTAGGTGCTTGGATGTAAACTCTATAAATTGAGTCTGGTTTTTTATTATCCATGCCTACATTAAGCTATTTGTTAATTACTTACTAATCACATCTTAATTATCATCTAATCACTTTATTAATGATGTTGATTCTAGCATTTGATCCACCATAGCTCATCACATTGCTGTAATTTTAACATGGTATCAGAGCCAAGCCTAGAATCCATCAATTTGTGAGCCCATTATCTTGCTAATCACTTTGCTAATTAGGATTAGTAGCTAATTATAAATTTTACCTCTTTTACATACAGCCATGATCCCCACGATTTAGCCCATCAAGATAGAACGTCAAACCGCCACGTAGAACTTTGGAAATTCGGGCACCGTTTTTCTGCAGCAAATCAAAGATCTCTACTTCATCAAATCAAATCAGCCTAATTCCTCTTAGCCCCGAGGTTTTTCAAGCATGCTCTACAAGCTGGTGAAGTCAGAAATTGATTTGATCAAGTCTACAGTGAGATCCAAGCTCTTCATCAAATCTGCAGGTGACTTTGGTAAAACAAAGATTAAGCATTCAATGTTTGGTCAAATCTTATGTTTCTTGGCTTAATCCTCTACTAGACTAATTGCTATTGATGGCCTTGAAAGGATTTGAGCTCATTTGAAGTCTAAGGTCCCAGATCTGGGCTCCCCGCATACTCTGTTTTCTGCACACAAAACAGAGGATTAATTTGTTAATCAGTGCTAATCATTGTATTTTGGTGCAATTGAGGATTTAAATTAACCATTAGGTATCTGATACAGATCCCTATAACTTTAGATTTCAATTCGGAGTTGGTTTGATACTCCAACCATTTCGTACAAATTGGTTACCCTTGATTTAATGTAATTTTTGGTGATTTTATGCTGATAAATCTGTTTGTAATCATCTCTTAAATATCAGATTGAGTTGTAAAAGGGTAGACACTGCCCTTGAATCTTGAAATTGGATCAAGAGGTAAGACCCCCTTCACATTATCATGAGTACAGCATAAGAAATAGCCAAATTTAATGGGGAGCAATTTTACACATGGCAGATAAAAACCATGTATTTCCTCATGAGGAAAAATCTGTGGGGGCTAGTTGAGGGAAGAGATGAATGCCCAGAGGTGAGAGGGGAAAATGAGTAGAAGAGCAGGAATGAAAAAGCATTAGGACTTATTGCACTCAGTTTAAATGATGAAATCATTCATCACATCACAGGAATACAATGGGCAAAAGATGCATGGGATGAACTCAATAAATTGTTTAGCACACAAGCTAAAAATTCAAAGATAAATATGTTAATGTAATTCTATAAATTGGATATGAAGGAAAGTGAACCTTTAATAACACACTTGAACAGATATAAAAGCATTAAGCAACAGCTGGCAGCTATTGGCAAAAAGGTAGAAGATGATGAGGCACTAGCAGTGCTTCTGAAGAGTGTGGACAAAGGTGAATATGAAAACATTATAGCAACACTAAAGAATGTACCTGAATTGAAGCTACACGAGATAGAAGAAGCTCTACTAGAGCAAGAGGCAAAGAGAAGAAATGGCGCGACTCAACAACAGGAGAAGAAAAAGCATTCTTCACCCGAGGAGGATTCTCTCGAGGACGAGGACGAGGAAGAGGCAGAGTAGGAGGAAGGACCTTCACTTGCCACAACTGTGGAAAGCCAGGACACATGGTAAGAGACTGCTACAGCAAACCCAGTGGAGAAGGAACGACATCGGTAAACTTCATGGAGGCTCCTAAGGAAGAGGAGTCGGATCATCTTTTCTGAGAGAGAGAGAGAGAGACCCCACAACCCAATGTAACCTGCCCCAACAAAGTAAACCCACCTCTGAGCCACCGATGATGTAGGCCATGTGGTAGATGTATGTGTGAGCACTTTAGTCAAGGTCGCGGGCACTTGTAGTAAGCCTTGGACACATAGAGAGAGAGAGTCTCAAGGACTATGAGTTTAGGGACTTGAGGCACTGGTCGCGGACTATCAAGTAAGAGAGAAACTTGGTACAGGGTCCAGGTGTGCTAAGTTCACTTAAGGGGAGGTGTGCTAGACACTGGTCGTGACTATCAAGTAAGAGGGAAACTTGGTATAGGGTCCAGGTGTTCTAGGAGTGTTCACTTGAGGGGAGGTGTTGAAATATACAAGTGAATAGGGTGTGTGCGGGAACAAGCCCTTGGTTAGAGGCTGTAAAAGAAGAATGTGTAAATGTGAGAGAACCTATGAAAAGGTGAGAAGAATCTACTAGGAGAGAATAAAGGGTAGCATGAGAAGATTTAGGAAGTGTGGAGATATTCTGGGAGAGGTGGAGAGAATCAAGCAAAAGAGGTGGAGTGAATCAAGGAGAAATCAGTGGGATTAGATGCTTGGATGTAAACTCTATAAATTGAGGCATTGGCCTAATGAGAATTTGCTAGTTTTTGATTATCCATGCCTACATTAAGCTATTTATTAATTACTCACTAATCACATCTTAATTATCATCTAATCACTTTGTTAATGATGTTGATTCTAGCATTTGATCCACCATAGCTCATCACATTGCTGTAATTTTAACACATTGGGGGTCCAATGTTAGTAGTTGTCTGTTAATAGATCTATTGGACGTTAGTGGATGTTAGTGCAATGACTATGTATACCTTCTCCTCAATAGTTATGCAACTCAAAAACCCTTCATATTCACTATTCATACTAGTAAGAAATCACTATCTTTCTTCAAGCAACAACATACTACCCTAAATTACTCATAACTTTAACCCTAAAATTGGAGAGTGCCTACAAAAGTTTAGCTTAATCAAATCCTTTGTATAAACTTAGTCTTGTTATCATAGTATTCATTACCTTCATCTAGTTTCCTTGCACTCCCAAATGCATGTTTATGCATTGCTTAATTATACTTGTCCCACAATTATGCATTGCTTGGTTATAGTGTCCCACAAGCATGCATTGCTTAGTTATACTTGTCCCACATGCATGTATTATTTCTTCAAAAAAGCTCGAATGCTCACATTAAAAAAAACCATTTACATTCAGTTACAAGAAGTTTAGATTGCATATGTTTTATTGTAAATTATAGGTGCAAAAATTATATGTGAATTTGAACATCTATTATAAGAAATTTAGAGCCTTGTTAGTCTCTCTCAATCATAAAGCAAAGTATTATATTTCATTCATATGAAAATGGAGAAGTCGCAGATAGTAAAACAAAAAAATACAAAACACTCAATAGAAATAAACAATGTTTTGGGTCTTGGCTATGTAAAGCAATACCTCTAAGCGAATGGGATTTTTTGTAGTAGCTTTGTTTCAAATCTTTCATCTTGTGGATAATTAAAAAAGGTTGATATTTTTTAGTCAAAATTAATAAATGTTAAAGACATACTATTCTAGTAGTAACACCACATTTCTCAATAAACACTAAATGCCTAGCTTTTGTGAAAGGAAAACACAAGGTGAAATATTGCACATAATATGCTTACCATATGAAAACAATCAAGCACAAAATTCTTATCAATTCTATTTGATTTTGAGAACCTCTAAATGCTCTTCATCAAGGTAAAAATAACTTAACAATTTAACAATTTATATACATTACATCCAAAAAGAGAAATGTAAAAATACATCTTTATGCTAACCCTTTGATATATTGAGATAAGGATCCACAATGAAAATTTTCAAATGAGTTAATTGATATACAAACACATTAGCTAATTCAATTTATTTGATATAGCAATATTGCAAAATAAACATATACAAACACATAGATAATTAAATAAACATAGCAATATTGCAAAATAAACATATACAAACACATAGATAATTAAATTCATTTAATAAAACAATATTGTAAATAAACATTGATAAATATGACTTATATACTAAGTTAATTACTTACTTAAAAACTAAATACATACATACATAATATACTCATACATCCATATATATGTGTGTGTGTGTGAGTATGTTTAAAATAATTATAAATTACTTACTTAAAAACTACATACATACATACACTCATACATATATAAATTACTTACTTAAAACTAAATACATACATTCATACATATATAAATTACTTACTTAAAACTAAATACATACATTCATACATATATATATGTGTGTGTATGTATAAAATCATAATAAAAATTAAATAAAATTTAGAGATTATACTATTTAGCTTTTAAATAATATTTAGCTTTTAAATAAAATTTAGAGATTATACTATTTAGCTTTTAAATAATATTTAGTATAATAAAATGGTTTTTATAAAAGTTTAATTTAACATTTTGCAAGAGTTATGAGGTAGATTTTAATTTTTACAATATTTATTCATAATTTTTAAAGTTAACAAAAGATAAGTTTGAAAAAATGTAATCAAAATTTTTTAGTCCAACATGATCATAATTTTAAGAAAAAGTAACCCAATTATATTAGATCATGTCTTGCAAACGATAAAAAATATTATATAGAACAATGTGAAATTATTATCAAGTAAATTCCATAAATAATCATGACAAAAAAATTGATTTTCATTCACCACTTTTTCATTTTGATTTTTTAACAAGTTATAGTTGGAAATTTTACAAACAATGTTAAGGTTTTTAATATAAGTATAATCAACATTTACCATGACGTAAACCTCACCTTGATGCAACAAGCTAGTTATCCTTTAGATGTATAACATCTGTAACATCTTGCCTTCTACTCTTCAAAGACCTAATAATTTTAAAAACATGTTGTGAATAATGTCATCACTATAAATATACGTTGCTTGGATTATATTCTTTATTAAGATTTTAATGTCTATATAAGGTTAAACATGATATCAACACTTTTTTAAAGATTGCATGCATATACTAATGTATAGCTAGACTTATGAAAGTAGTGAGTTATTTTGCATAACTTACTACTTTCATAAGTTATGCAAAATAACTTACTAATTTCATAAGGCGAATCTCTTCAACTCTTTTGATGATCTCAAGGTGCAGATGCTCTAGCCTCTAAGCATCCTCGGAGTACAACTGATGGTTAATCAATCATCCAATCAATCAAATTAATGGCTAATACTCCTTTTAGAGGTTAAGGAAGTAGACCATCATGGGGAAGTCCAATACACATGTGAGGGGGTCGAATGTGCAGGGTCAAAACCATGGTGCCATCTCATGAAAAAGCCTACGAGGATAACGAAAGGTGATGAGGATCGTTGATGAAACAATGGAAAAAGGCAAGGAGAGGTGTTATCAGCCAAGGGAGGGCAAAAAGGTGGGAAAGAAAGGCAACAAGGTGACAAAATTGGGAGTAATTGGATGAGCACGAGGGGAGAGGAGAAGGAGGTGGGGGGATTCATGTGGGGAAACTTGAAGGGGAGGATGGCAGTGGGAAGGAGATGGTGGGAGCAAAGGAGGGAGGAGGTAGGGAAAGGCACATAGAAGGATGAAGGCAAGGGGTTGCACACAGAGAAGGGAGGCGACAAGTAAAGGTGAGGGAGGAGGAAGGAAGGGGGTGGCGGTGGTGATGGCGATGGCGATGGCAAGGGAGAAGGGTGAAGTGTAACACAATCAGGTGGAGGGGGGGGAGGTAGGCACATTGGGGGGTGAGGAGCTCACAAAAGGAGGTCTTTGCCAAGATCTTGGGGCTGAGACAAAGAAAGCTCCATCCAAAACCTTGAGGAGAAGCTTGTAGCTAATCCTCCTCCCCCCCCCCCAAAGAACATGTCACTCCTAAAAATGAGCTCAAGATGGATAAATGTGCTCATGGAGGCCACCAGTAACCTTCTTAGCCTCTCCATTCCCCCAAGCCAACATTTGCCAAAAACCTTGTGGTGCTCTTGCAACTCACAACCTCCTCCAACACAATATTTTCATCTTCGATAAGGAGATGACTTCTGTCCTTTTTTCCCATATCGGCACCAAGGTCTCACTGTGCTGTTCTTCCAAGAGAAAGTCTCCCTTACTAAACTTATCACTATCTTCAAACTTCACCATCCCCTCACATTGAACCTTGAAGCATGGTGTAGAACCCTCACCTACTTTGATAGTTTGGATGGGCAAGTTTATCAAGCTCTCAGTGTCCCTAGTAGAGGCCTCTATCATTTCCCCACTGCATGGGTCCTCGTCCGCTAGCTCGTGCAAGGCATAAGTGTTCCCATTTTGATGAACAAGCTTGGTTGGCACTACCTTCTTTGACCATGCCCCCATTACTCTTACACCTTGGTGATAGTAAGACCATTATAAAATTGGGAGGATCTCAAATTATCTCACCAAAGACTTAAAGATTTGCTCCTTCTTCCCCCTTGGTGCCATTGCTTTAGCCCTAGATAGGGATCTTCCAGAGGTCAACCTCTTCGTATAGGCAATCACCAAATGTTGTCTTGCCTAAGAATCAAGGATGTGCTAGTGCATTGAGAATATTTAGGATGCCTTCTTCTTCCCCCTTGGTAGTGTCATCACTTTAGTCCTAGAAAGTGCTTCGTTGGAGAGGTCAGCCTCTTCCTATTAGTGATGATCACCCAAGGAATAGGCTTTCCATGAACCCTACCATAGCTTAGCCTCACTATAATATCTCTAGAGGTAGACTCATTGAAATCCTCTTAGATTGGCATGTAGCTGGAGGATGCTAGCTGTCACCCATAGCTTCCTGGAGGCCATTCCAAATGGCCTACAATAAGGTAATGGGGCCTTTCTCAAAGATATTGTGGTCCAAATGGATTTTTTAACATTATTAGTAAGTGATATATGGAAGTTCTTATTTAGGATTACCATCACACTTGGTTTGCCTAGGATGGCTTTTAGCCCTCTTCCTCTTTCTATTTATGTTGGAGGCTACTTGATAGGTTTATAGTGCCTTTGTCATCCCATCCACACATTGAAGGAGATTCTAGACTCAAAATTTGTGAACAACCCTGCACCTTATCTTTTTGGAGTGGAGAGGAACTTGTAACGTTTTGCTTTAGCAATGAAGGAGCTTTATCTTAATTCCAAGGAAAAAATAAATAAGCAAAATTCATGTGGGTTTTCTAACCCAATTTGGTGTCTAATTAAGGATTTTTAGTGGGTTCTTTAAGGCAACAACTCCATGTGCAACCTTGGGTGTCACATGGGCATGTAATACATATTAAAGTGTATATGTCACATGGGCATGTAATACCAAAACATATTAAAGTGTATATGTCAATATCTCAAGAAATCTATGAAATGTATGACAATACCAAAAATATAGGGCTAACATTCTCATCTTCCTATTGTTGATCATGTCCTAGAATTTCTTGAAGAAGATGGGCAAGGGAAGTGGGAAATTTGTGGCACTTAAAGTGCACACTAATAAGTGATTGAGAGGTGTTGCATGATTGGTCCATTGTTAGAAGTCCCATTGTCAAAAGAAATGGGTGGGATTTTTAGTATGATGGAAAGTGGTTGTGGAGGTGATCAAATGTCCACCTTTTTAGTCTTCTCAATGTGTAGGCCTTTGAGATTATGAATTATGTTTTTTTGCCTTTTGTACTCATTGTTTGACTTTTCTTTTTTTTCTTTTCATTTGATTTGCATTTTGTGCCTTTTTCTTTCTTTTATTTTCATCTGATTTTCCTTTTGTGCCTTTTTCTATCCTCTTTGTTAGGAATGTGAGTATAGTAGACTAGAATAAAACACCTAATCACTAGTATCCAATAGTATGGTGCTGAAAATGCAAAGTTAGTTAAATAGGCAGGGGATCTAGAGAAATGAGGACACAACCATCTAAGTGAACTACGCACTCCACTTTGCTTTTGTGATACTACATCTGCTTGTTAAAGATGATGTCAATGATTGACTTTTTCATTGATGTTGTCAAAGTTATTGTTGGAGATACAAATAAATGATATCTTCTTCTCCTTGCTAAGTACTCTCTCTCTCTCTCTCTCTCTCTCGCTCTCTCTCTCTCTCTCTCTCTCTCTCTCTCTCTCTCTCTCTCTACTTTTAAACCGGATTGCAAGAAACATCAAACAAGTGTTTGCTGTAAGCATCACACAAGTGTTCATCACAACAAGCGTTGTTTTCTTGCTGCACTACATTGCCTACAAGAGAAGACCCAAGACAATGGCGCAAGTGAAAGCTTCTCGACCCCTTTCTGATAATTTAGTTTTGGTCGGTAGAGGCTCCTCTAGGAAACTCTTCCTTAGGAACTTCTTTTCGCTTGTAATAAATGCATGAGTCCAAAGCTCTTATTTTTTCTCTCTCGTAGAGGCATTAGGTTAGGCATTATCCATACTAAGTTAGACAAGGTTAGAGAATATATCTATAGGGTTTGTGGTGATCGTGATCTATTTTAGGCCTTGTGAACTAGGGAATCCAAATGATGGAGTTACCATCATATAAAAGTCTTGAACTTCTAAGAAATTATTTGGCAACCATTTTGAGCACTTAAAGATGGTCCTTTATTGGTTAGCTTTCCTCTCCTTGTGTTGGTTCTTCTTGAACTTCTTATGTTGGTTCTTCTTGAACTTCTTATGTTGGCTTATTGGGCACAAGGTTGTAGGTCTGGCCTTGGAAGCCATATTTGAGTGCTGCCTTCATATAGCCTTTGGTCTCCAAGAAGACATTAGGGAACTCAATGCCATTTACTAATTTGATGAGCCTAAGGTTTTCTTATCCTTGGTCTTTGTGGCCGCTATGAGATCTTTTTGAATGGTTGTTCATGGCAAGGGCATGTGTCATTCTTGAACAGCTAAACATGAGTATTACCCTTATAATATTGTTATATGCTTGGAGCAATCAATCAGTACCAAACCAATGTTGAAGGATTGACTTGGCATGGGATTTGGACTACTTCTTGGTTCTCTTTGATGGCCTCTTGGGAGTCTAGAGTTTTGTGTCGCCATTGGAGTAGCCTTGCGTGACAAGTAGGTTCCTTTATAACCACCATTGTCTTAGTAGTGTGGTGTGAGATAAGGGTGCCCTTTGATGGATGTGCATATTTTTCTCTTGGGTGTTGAGAAAGGGGTCTCTATGTGGTAGGAATATTGTAAACTTCCATGATTTTAATTGCATAGGAAGGAATATTGTCACCTCTTTAGTGCCAATCTTTAGGGTAGCCATGTGCTTTGCCACTTAATATGGAATTAAGTGGCATCAATGTACTCTCTTTTAAGGATAACCCACCCTTGGAGTGCACATGCATCGATTCCATAGTGTTGTTTCACAGTGCATACTTATTGATAAAAAAATCCAACAATTTTTATTTCATTAGAAGTAACAATGTAATATTTATCTTGTGGCTTAGTGATTTTCGAGCTTCTGAAACCATAATGTTGGGCTAGATCTTGGGTGTATATGGGCTTGCCACCATTTTATGGTTTCATTGACTAGGAAGCCAAGGGCCACCATCCTAAAGGAGCTTATGTTTTGTTGGTTATTCTTTGGAGTTGTGTGAGGGTAGTAGGGGCCTTACTAGCTACTATTGGTGTTGAGACTATATAGGTTGCTAAAAGGGTGGCATGTATCAGGTTTTTGTTGTGGTATCCCCTTCCCAAATAAGCATTATTACTTTGATTATGGGGAGTTTTTGGATTATCTTGTTGTCCACATTAAGTTGATCATCTTTTCTCACCTAGATTGCTCCAAGGATGAGTTCCTCCTTGATCACACCTATAGGAACTTGAAAATGAAAGGGGTAGCTGCAATGTGAATAATCTACATGAAACACTCCAAGCTTTAAAGTTTTTGCTAATGAGCACTAAGAGAGGGTTGGCCCAAGGATACCCATGATTCCTATGACAAGAGGTTGTGGTTAGCTTCTCTGTGTGTGCCAAGCATATCTCGCCCTTTTTTAATTGTTTTTTCCCAATTTAAAATTTATCCACACTTTGATAGATGGGATTTTCGATGAGGAAACATATCTCACACTCATGGTGTTAAGTAATGTGTCTGGGTAGATGCATATGGGTAGTATCATTTGTGGCTTGAATCAAGTTCCTATCAATAAAGGAGATGGGGATGTTGATCATTTCTAAGATTTTCATCCAATAATTGTTAACATCTTAATTAAGAAAAGGTGCCTCTATATCTTCCTCTCTCTCATCCTGTAAAAGTGCTTGGGTGGTTACAAGTATGACATGTATAAAGTCCTTGCACTCATGATAGACTTAGTTGGTAGAAAAATGTCTACCCATGTGTGTAGAGAGATTGACCTTTAAAGTTTTTCTCTTGTTTCATATGTAGATGTGGTCAAATCCTCAATAATGAACCAATCAAGACTCTTGCATGAAGGGGCACCCTAAGATGATGTCATGTACACTTGATTATTTATGAAAATTCATTACCATAAAGATTTATTTGAAACTTAATCCAAAGGTCTGGTCTCAAATGATAGTCATGGGTATTGTGGTTGTAGTTTTGAGGTCTCAAAATGATAGTCATGGGTATTGTGGTTGTAGTTTTGAGGTCTCAAAATGATAGCCATGGGTATTGTGGTTGTTCCATCTACAAGTTTCCCCATCAAAGTGGTTTTGTCCCAAAGACAATTGATCCCACAATGCTTAGTGAAGATGCTAACTCTAGCACCACCATCCAAGATGCCTTGGCATTCTTGGCCTTTATAAACTACATGTAAGATTTGCATTTGTGTCATTACTTTCAAAATAGTACTCTAGTTTATTGATTAGTTCTTTGCACACTTTTGTTTTCTTTGTGCTTGATGTAATAATTTGAATTTGTTCTTGATGAGGCATGAGGAGGCTTGGATTTTTGAAATTCTTTTCATATTGGAGTTATCCTTCCATCCAATCATATAGATCCATCCATAGGCTTGAGATAGTTTGTGTCAATGCGTCTATGGGAATTCTATAGAATATGAAAGAAGAGAGAGTAGCTATCTCACTTGGTCTGCATTTCCCTTTTCTAGGTAGGTGTATGACTTGGGAGAGAAATAGTGTGGGGGATTTTAATCTCATCCTTCATATGGGGGATAAATGTTGAATGCCCTTTTTAAAAATGGACTCCTCTTTGGAGTCCTTATAAATGGCCTCAAATAGTTTTGGTGGTGGGTTTCACAGGCATTTTCTTAGGCCTATTCTCTTTGGAGTCCTTACTAAAATAGTTCTAGATGTTTCTTAGCATTATCTTGGGTCTGTTCTCTTCAACCTTGAGATAGGTGTTGAAAGGATTAACTTTTTGTGGCTTGATGCATACATCTCGATGATGCACCATTTGTTTTTAAACAAGTTCAAGCTTAGCTTGGACTTGTTTATCAAGAGCTTCCTTAAGCTAGCTCCACAAGTGGGTTCTTTAGGTCACCTTCATTCTTCTTTGTATGACACTTGATCACTTGATGAGGTCCTTTTGCCACCCAATGGAAACACTACAAGTGGCCTCCTCACGTCGTGCACCTATGGTGTGCATGATGGGGATTCAATTTGAGACATAGGTAATGTAGATTACTCTATGTGAGAGCATCATTGATCTACTCCAAGGGTTTTGGAGTGCTTAGAATATTTTGTCTTGCCATTTCGTGATGTTTGGTTCTTTTCCAAATCACATGGGTTTTCCTATGAAGAAGGGATTTGGGATGGCAAGATAAGTGGGCAGGAATGGGCACACAATGTAATCTTGGGATCCCCATTTTTTGGTTGTTTGTACCAATGGTTGGTGATACCAACCCATTGGTATTACCAACAATTGGTTGGTGATAGGGTAGGGGAGGTGGGTGCGACTTGGAATTAAAGGCTATTATTATAGCATTAGTGTGACAAGCAAAGCATTGGGCTACTATTATGGCATTAGTGTAACAAGCAAAGCATCGGGCTCTTCTATGGTCACATTACCTATCAATTTAGGATTTCCTTAGTGTATTTTGGTCTAGCCTTGTTTGATGAGGACTTTGGCAAAATGTTGGCACACATGTGCAAGTCATTCACTTGATTCTATTTCTCACATATTATCATAGAGATAGATGGCCCATTTACAACAATGATTGAATGAGGTGGGGCCTTTAGCAAAAGATGATGTAGCTTAAGAATCCGCTATCCCTCAATGAAAAAATGATCTATTATTTGTACGTGTCGCTCTTGCCTCATAACGAAGTCAAGGAACTTGATGTGCATGAATGTGAGTGATGTAACCTCACAAAGTTTTCTCAAACTTTTGTTTGATTCGGTATAGTTTAAGGACAAGTACCCATCTTACATTACTTGATGCAAAAAATGAGAGGCCTTCTTTTCAGAGCCTAAAAAGTGCCCTTGTATTCAAGATCCATTGATTAAAAAAGGCATTCTGTAGAGTCTTGAAAGTGTCCTTATATTTAAGATTCATTGATTGGAACCACTAAAAGGTTTTTCTATGTAGGCATAACCCAAAATCTTGGACCTTTGTAAGGTTATCTACATCTCCCAATGTGTTGCACACTTGCTTGAATACTTTGAGGTGATGGATGGGGTCTCCAACATCATCGAGTTTTGTCATTAGCTTGGAGATTTTGGTGGGCTTGGGTTTTGTGTGTTGTGTTGGTTAGCATACTTTATAGAGCTCAACTTTATTGCCACTCTCCTTTCTATAGGTTGCGCTATGCTCAAAATATTTTCCACGTGCTCAAGGAGAGGTGATGCATGCTCTAGTATCAGAAACGGACCTACCATGGGAGGTCAAGACATGTTTACAAGGTCAGCAAGGGCATGAATTCCACTCTAAGTGTATGTAAGGTGGTGCACCACTCATCGAGGGGTCAGTATTGTTTGTTTCTTCCTCTTGGTTAGGTCTTAATGAAGTAGATGTGCACTAGATACATGTGTAGTTGAGGAAACACTCTCTGCAAATGTTGCCTAACTTGGGATTCCACTCAATTTGGTAGGAGGTGTATTGGGAGAGTGACAAATTGTGTTGTACTCGATTTTTACATCATCATGTGTTTAATGCTTCTTAGTGGGGCACGACTCCCACTGATTCCATAGAGTGTCCATGATGTTCTCTTTATAGTCATGTGAGAGTTTTGCATGCTTTTACATTGGGCATGAATGCACTCTAAGGTTGGCTGGGCGTCCAAGAAATTGATGGCCTAAGGTTTTTTAGCTAGTTTGAACATGATCATGACGCATGAAAGCTCACTTAAAAATGCTTAAAGTAACCTTTTTTATGTTTTTTAAAAATGTGCTTTTTACATTGTGTGTGTGAATGCACTCTAAGGTTGGCTAGGCATCTAAGAAATTGGTAGACTAAGACCGTCATGGTCCAAGGTCGTTGGAGGACAAATCTTGGCCATTCAATTAGCAAAAGGTTTATTTTCAAAGAATAATGTCATCATTCAAAAAAAAAAACGATTTTGACACGTTAGCACACTAGGAATATTAAAAATAAAAAAACTGATAAAATAATGCCAAGTCAACACTCAGAATATTAAAATTGAAAAAACTAATAAAATCATGACACATTGGCATGCATCAACAATGGCCGCTCTAACAACCACCTCCACCATCATTTGCTACTCTCAGGAATGAAAAACTGGCCGCATTTCGAGATTACACACAGCGAATAACCTTTACCCTCCCCCTGTACGTCCTTCAACCGCCTGTGGACTTCACACCTAGCGTGCTCCTCCCTGGACCATGATGACCGAAAAAGGCCGTTAGCTTGCCTTTCTGGTCAGAAGGGGGCTCCTGGCTACCGCCGGTCGGCCCCCTTCCTCCCGAGAAAGGCCGCCCCCCTTTCGATCGAAAAGGCCAACCACCGTCGGCGGCCAAGGCCAGCCACGGGACTAAATGACACATTATGAATTAGGAGGAATGTAAGGCTGAAAAGAGGCGTCGCGATCTTGCCTAATCTAAACCGTCGGATTCCTGTTGGGCAAGTGAACTAGGATGAACTCAGGAGGGGTGAACTAGGGGTGAACTCAGGGTATACCATGGGGATTTTCGGGACTTAGAAAATTTTGGAGGGGTTGAGCTTAATACAAAAGAGGATTCGAACTTGGAACCATCCACTTAAGCTTTCAACATCTAACTACTATGCTATACTTTCCAGCAGGTTGTGGAGAGTGTTTTTAAATTTAAATCTTGATATTTTGGTCCCTAGTTCACTTTCTTACTAGAAAATGTTTCCCTAGTTCACTTTCTTGCCGGAAAAGGTCTCCCTAGTTCACCCCTAGTTTACTCTCGAGTTTATCCACAGTTCACTTGGGAATCCAACGGTGTTGATCAAATCGAGATCGGCGATGCCTCTTTCCAACCATAGATCCCTCCTTATTCATGAGATCCCTGCTTATTCATGTGTCACTTAGTCATGAGCCGACGGCCTTTCCCTACACCGTGAAGGATTCTGCTCAGCCGAAACGGGGTGCTTTGGGTAATTTCTGCCGGAATTAGACAGTACACGGCGCTTCTCAGCAGATGAGAGGGGGAGGGAGGCACGTCACAGCCGCCGCCCGTGATGGACGCACCTCTCATTTCTTGAGGGAAATGGGCTCTCGGCGCTCTGCATATGCTGTGGTTTGAAATCCTGGCATGGCTTGGAAGGCTAAATGGGCTCTCATCGCTCTGCATATGCCGTACCAGCTTCCAAAGCCTTCTCCACCTCCAGGGACACTGTGGGGGGGTGAACAGCTCCGCCCAAGCTAGCCGCCAACTGAAAAGTCGAGGTCCTAGGAAACATACACACTTTAGGAAACATATGCACCCTTCATTTCTACCCTTGATGAAACTCGGAATTTGAAATATTTTTTTTAAAAATCACTATTACTGCAATATCTCTCAACCGATTATTTTGGATTTCCATCCAACAGTTTTTCAAGTGAGGCACCTATTTCCCAAACCAACTGAGAAGAGCTGCCATACTTTTCAGCCAAGGAAGATCATATTCTTCCTTTGGTAGCTAGTCACCCAGGCACTTGGCTTGCAATGATTGGTTGCCTTGCTTCTTGTGGCTACCCTATGAGAACAAACCATATTACCTTTGGGATTGCCCAAAGGCACATTGTGGACCTTGCACCTATCAACTTTAGACTTAGGGTCTTCTTAGGTTGTAGCTTAGGGGCCATCACATAGGTTATGAAGGTAGGTTTGACATTTCTTTATGACCAGGATAGTATGGGTCTTGTACTTTAGCCTAGTCACTTTTATCACTATTGGCATAGCTCTAGTGGCATCCCAAATCCACACTCACTAGTGGTGGGAGCCCATCAAAACCATCACAACATGGCACATCTGGCAGATGTGGTGCATTGATGTCTCCAAGGGCATTGACACCTTGCTAACGAAGATCATTCACTCAATCTAGATGGACTAACAAGTGATTTAAATTGCTTGTAATAGCATCATGCAACCTTTTTTTCACTTGGATCTTTGGTCCCTTGCTTAGCAAAGGAGATTGTGATGTCTATTTGCATTATAGACCCTTAGTGTGATCCTTCTCCCCCTATTTTTCTTCTTTATGTATTTCACCTCATCACAAGACTAGAGTTTGATTGCAAGCAGATGTTCTGATTTTTATTAATAGATGGATCTTTTCTTAGAGAAAAAGAAGAAAGGGTGGAAAGATAACATGTTAATATAAGAAAAGAATCCATTACGCTCTTACTAGGATGGATAATCATATTAGGTTTTCAATCCAATAAACCTCTCCTTCATTTGGATAAGAGTTTATGATGAAAGATAAGGAGTTAGTCCATACTAATCCCCCTATTTTTACTCCTTACGTTGATATTGGATAAGGTTGCTTTGAATATCATCATGGAGTAGATGTAAAATTTAAAGAACATGATGTAGCAATCCTCCTTGGAGGAGGCAGGAGGCATTTGAGAGGAGATAGATCTTCCAATGGAAACATTTTCCCCAAAGCCGTTGTTTCCATAAAGGGAGAAGGAGACCTAGTAGACTTGAAAAGACGTGAGTTTATATGAGGTGTCCTTAGAAGGTAAAGGGTCTAGGTGATGTACGAAAGGATTATTCTTTTTCCCAAAGCCCTTGTTTCCATAAACGGAGAAGGATACCTAGTAGACTTGAGTTATGAGGTGTGATTTCTGGAAGATGTATGGAAGGATTCTTCTTTTTAGCTTTGGGTTGCTAGGTGGGTAGTCTTCTTTCGGCGTTAAGCATTGCATAGATGCAAGAATAAGAGAGAGAGAGAGAGAGAGAGAGAGAGAGAGAGAGAGAGAGAGAGAGAGAGAGAGAGAGAGAGAGAGAGAGAGAGAGATGATTGTATAGTACAAAAAGGTACATCTTTTGTGGCCTTTGGCCTTCCCAAAAGGATAACAAAAAGCCTAAGTCTATGACCAATCTCCACTTGGAGAGAGATGTCTAACAGTGCCCAAAGTTATGCCTTTCATAAGCTCTTGGCACACAAACTCAACTGGCCGACTTACTCTTGGCCACTTCCATGGATAACATAAATTCATACATGCTATTGACTTTATCACAAGTCTGTGTCTTTATGGTCAACTATTGTCCTTACCTATATGGAGATCTTTTGTATAAAACTCAACCCTAATCTAATGTTTATTTGCTGTAAATTAGGGATTTAGCCTTGGATTAGCATGTCCATGTGCATGCACATGACATCACCTTCTGCTAAACTTTATGATGAGATTCCAACCTTTGACCCTAGATGATTGTCTTCATCCCCTTTTTCCACATATGGTTTCCCATACCTGTCATCCTTCCCTTCCTAGTAACCTTTTCACTAAAAACCTTGCCTTAGGTCTCTGAATCCACTCCAAATATGATGTAGAGATCTGTGCATCCGTTCCACTTTTCCCCCTTGCCTTCTTGCCCTCTCCGTGAACACAAACATGAATCTTTGTTCTTGAAATTGATCGTGGCACCCTTGGCTCCACCACTTGGATGAACTTCATCCTTGGAGTGCTCCAAAAAAGCTTCTAGGGAAGCCCTAACTGGCTACCAGCTCTCATGAAACCCTCCCTTTTTGGAGTGCTCCAAAAAGCTTCTAGGGAAGCCCTAACTGGCTACCAGCTCTCATGAAACCCTCCCTTTTTGGAGTGCTCCAAAAAGCTTCTAGGGAAGCCCTAATTGGCTACCAGCTCTCATGAAACCCTCCCTTTGGGTTTTCTTGACACCAACTACTGTCTGGGGGTCTTAACACATGCTATGTTTCTCTCCTTAGACCTGTGCACTTCTTCTAAGATACCAAAAGCATTTAGCTTAGCTGAGCTTGATGCTAATACAACGTTGTATGGTCACCACATCACCAAAGGATCAAGACATGGGCGATGGTTTCATCCATGCATGATGTAGTAAGGGAGGGTGGGACATGGACATCAACAATACCTCAGAATCAGCTTGAGCTCTGATACCAATGCAACATGTGAAAGCTCTAATATTCTTCTTTTATGCCTGAGTATTGCATAGGAACTCTTGATGCAAGAACAATCAACATAGATAGAGAATATAGAGAGAGAGACGGCAGTGTATTCATATATGGTATAGTACAAAAGGTACATCTTCCATGGCCTTTGGCCTTCCCAAAAAGATAGCAAAAAGCCTAAATCCATAAACTCAACTGGCCAACCTATAGGACCAACATAAATTCATATATGCCGTCGACTTCATCCTTACATGCCCCTGTTTACATGGCCGATTGATGTCCTGCCTACATGGAGATCTTTTGAATAAAATTGAGCCCTAATCTAATGTTTATCTGCCCTGTAAATCAGGGATTTAGCCTTGGATTAGCATGTCCATGTGCATGTTGGAATTAGGGTTGCAGGAATGCACACACAACTTCAAGAAGATGAGGAAGCTTGAGCACAACACTGTAGTGTATTATGAGTGCCAAAAATGAAAGATAACCAACCCTAAAAGATAATGGGCGTATATACAATGCACGGGGGAAAAAACCTCCTAGTGAGGGAAAAAGTGCCCCGGCGGTCCTAAGTGTGTTCACACACATCACTACTATAATATGGTAACAAATCCCCCCTGGAGTGATGCGGTGAACAAGAGCTAGCACTCATGTATAGGGAAGTGTCTAGCTATGTGGACGAATCCACAAAAGGGAGTAAGCCCAAAGCTTTGCGAAAAGCTTCGAACTTTTCACGAGGCAGAGCCTTTGTGAAAAGGTCTGCAAGGTTATCCTGTGTTGGCACATAAGCCAAACTGATCTCTCCTGCAGAGAGTCTCTCCCTGACATAATGGTAGTGCACCTCAATGTGCTTCGTACGAGCATGGAACACTGGGTTCCGCGCAACTGCCAATGCGCTCTGACTGTCAGTGAAGATGGTGGTGGCAGATGGCTGCCCAACACCCAAATCAGCCATAAGGCGTCTGAGCCACACACACTCAACCGTAGCTGTGAAAGCTGCCCTGTACTCAGCTTCACAACTAGAAGTGGCCATAGTAGGCTGCTTCTTGCTCAACCATGATATGCATGAGCTTCCAAGCATGAAGTAAAAACCACTCGTGGACACGCGTGTGTCATAACAACCAGCCCAGTCAGAATCTGAAAAAATATGTAAATCTGGCGGCAATGATCCCCCCTTGGGATAAAACAACCCAAGATGCCGAGTACCACTCAAATAGCGAAAGATACGCTTCACTGCCTGCCAATGCTTAATGCCTGGGCTATGCATAAATCTGCTCACCTGTGAGACTGCAAACTGAATGTCTGGCCTCGTAATGCATACATAAATGAGGCAACCAACAGCTGTCTGATAGAGTGTGACATCAAAGTGATCTCCAGCATCATGAAGACTCAACTTCAAACCTGTCTCCATTGGAGTAGCAATAGGCTTGCAGTCTTCAAGGCCAAATCTCCGCAACAATGTTTCTTGCAGGAATGCACACACAACTTCAAGAAGATGAGGAAGCTTGAGCACAACACTGTAGTGTATTATGAGTGCCAAAAATGAAAGATAACCAACCCTAAAAGATAATGGGCGTATATACAATGCACGGGGGAAAAAACCTCCTAGTGAGGGAAAAAGTGCCCCGGGTCCTAAGTGTGTTCACACACATCACTACTATAATATGGTAACAGTGCATGCACATAAAACTAGCCTAGCTCAATGTATTATTTTTGTATAAGAATAAAAGCTTCATGTTACTATGAGGTAGAAGAGAGACGATTGGGAAGATACATTTTTTTCAAATGGGGTGAATTATTTCTATTAGTAAGAAGTTTCGGAATCCTACGTTGATTGCCTCCCATTCTTTTAGAAAGATCTAGGTATTATGGGACAATCCTTTTTACTTTATTGATATTTATGACAATAACTCTACTTTTAAGAGAATTTCTTTCCAGAATTGAAACTTTTATCTTGATCTTTTTGGCCAAATTATTCCCATTGATGATTCTAACATAGTTTTCACCCACAAGCATGGTAGGATAGGTAGCTCTAATGTGATCAAAAGCATCTAGATACTTGAGACCTTCTTAAATCTAAACTTGGACCCCCAACATGGAAGGGTTGATTTATGGAGTCAAGGCCCTTAGAAGTCAGCTACATATGAGTTTGTTTTTCCCTTTTCTTCATAGGTGCATAGGTGTTGGAATAGCTCTTTTGGACCCATTGGGTTTTGTGAAAGAAGATAAATGGGGATGATACCCTCTTTCATCTCTTCTAGCATATTAAGTTTCTTCTAATATAGTAGATCTTTCATGTGGGGATCTTTATACTTGGATTGATTGATGAAAATTTATGATGAGGTCCATATTTAAAATTTATAGACTAGAATTTCTAAAAATATTCTATCCTTGACCATTTCCTTAGATTAGCTAAAAGATTCAATCGAGGGTATGTGAGACATTCTTTTTTGTGACTCAATTGAGTTCATTCTTTATAATACCTATATTTTATCAAATCCTTGTAATAGTAGATAAATTTTCATTGTATAAAACTATTTTTTTCTTTCATATGGTAAAGATGACACTTTAAATATAGAAAATATGATAAAGATAACACTTCAAATATAGAAAATATGTAATATAGAATAGTAGGAACTCAAAATTACCTTGCTCTCTTGTCCACTTGTGATGGCACATGCTTGTTAAATGGTGACAATCCCTCCTTGTACATTTTTTGAATCCTCTTTATGGCTAATTTATGCTTCTTATAGTAACGCATCTTATTGACTTGATCATCTTTTATGCTATATCATCAATACAAAAAGTTTTAGATATGATCTCTTTTGTGATGCATCACCGAAAGTTTGAGATATAGTGAAATTTATTGTGATTGGGTTGTATTTCCTACTTGGTGAATGCATTTTCTACCAAAAGTTTGAGATGTAGTTAAATTTATTGTGATTGGGTTGTATTTCCTACTTGGTGAATGCATTTTCTACCAAAAGTTTGAGATGTAGTTAAATTTATTATGCTTGGGTTGTATTTCCTACCTGATGAATGCATTTGCTACCACGTAATGAATAAGACAATTAGCTTCCACCCACAAGACCCCCAACTCACCAACTCTTGCATCCCACCCACCAAGCCTCTTCCACCTCATATAATTTTCATCTCCCTTGAGCTTATGAACATCCCTAGATCCATAACCATCCACAATCTATTATGTGTCCCCACACTCTTTGTGTGCATACACATACACATGTACACGTATACATACACATACACGTGCACATATACATATGTGTACACATGCACACACACACACACACACACACACACACACACACACACACACACACACACACACACACATGAAAAATGCAAATGCAGATACATATGCATATGCACATGTACAAATGTATACACATGTGTATGAACTTGCAGAAACGTGCATGCGTGCGTGCGTACGTGCACGCACGCGCGTGCGTGCACACACACACACATTTAACCACATTGTTGGCAAAATTACACACAAGAAAAAATAGTCAATCTTTGTGAGTCTATTGTTGTAGTGTGAATAGCCTTTATAATAAAGAAATATTAGGGCTCAGCCTTGTGACAAGAATTTATTTGATACCTGCTCTCGCTCATTAAATGAGCGTAATGGTTCGGCATGGGCAACTTTCTATTTTGGGTGGTTGCCTGGGTGGTTGCCTGACATTTGTCTGTAGCAAGGATGGATACATCAATTTCATACGGCAAGTTCACACCACACACTTGGAGAAAGCTTCCTATTTAAAGGCGCATGTTTAAGGTAGGGGTAACATCTCACTTAGCCCAAATTCTTATTGTTGGTGTTTATGGCTCTACTCCGTGCTTCTTTTGGGCCACCTTCTACACAGGTGCACTCGGGTTTTGTTTCCATACAAGTGTTTATGCTTGCATGTGATAGATTTGTGACTAATCACATCTCTTGCATATCTAATTGTTTTGTCTTTAACTATATAAAAACATTCCTTTAAGTACTTCCATGTTGCCTAAGGTTATTGTTTACTGTACCTAGGCTTTCCAACCACATTTTTTTTGTAAACCGGGTATCCTGTGTAGGTTTCCGAACTTGGGTATGCTGCATTTTTTTGGGGACTTTTGCATGCTATGGTGCAAGGTTCACATAACAATGTCTAATTTTTTCTCGTACTTAGCCCTGACATATTGATGGAGTACATGAATCATGTAATCTGGTGTTGACAGTTGATTACTTGGTTTGTTTATAAGATGTGGTTTGTTTGGCCATAACCTGCACTACTCTTGATGGCACTACTCACCGATTATGATAGCGCTACTCTTGATGCTTTAATAAACTAATTTCTTTATGCAGTGGAATCCACCCTAATAATGATGATGGCTGAGGTTTGCACATGGTTGAGCTTTTACACTGAATGTTTCTCTATGTGATATACTACTTATATGATGTCTTAGGATATCTTGGCTTGATCATGGTTGGGGTAGACTCTTTAGAGATGTGCTTTGAGAAATGGCTATTTTGACCAAATTTTTTTTGGTCATGTATATCCTTTGGAATGCTGGTATTAAAAAAAAAACATCTCAATATGTTTTTGTATGGTTTGCATAAGGACTCCTAAGATCAGGTTTTTTGCTTTCAATATTTGGTTCTTATCTCTCTTTGGTGATATAATATGCTAGTCACCCACGACTAGTTACATAACCGTTTTCTAAAATACTATATCTCATATGCAACTCTATGATAATTTTTTGAAGCATTACCTTGCTGTTATCACATAGCTTGGCATGGTTTGCTATACCTCTATCTGATACTAAAGACTTAAATTTGTTGCTTGGACTGGCAGATGAAGGCATAACAAATTTTTTGACTTGCCTCCTAATCAGCTCTTTGTTCAGATATTTATAAACTATGGTTTTATAACCATAGAACACAATCTAGTTATATATAGAAGAATCTCTTTAAGGGCGGGTTGGTTAAGCTCAATGCTTGGAATATAACTGCATGCTTGTAGTGATTTTTTCTAGATTGATTGATTTTTTAACCTCTTAAAAGATGATAAACATTCTTTTTGAGTGACATCTATAGCATGTGGTAGGGTTCTCTGACGCCTGCAATACGCATTTAGACTAACATCTATGTTTGTCTGTTTGTATGGATGCAAGTAACATGACTAGCCTTCTCAAAATGAATGTTGTTAGGGTCTTTTACCTTTTATAAAACCATCGTATCATAATTTGAGATAATGTCTCAGTATTTCCAACAAGATCTAATACAATCTAATATATCTTGTTGTTACTAACTGATCGGGTATGGCTGGAGTTATGAACATTGTTAATGTTTGACTGTAGATATTTATTATATTTATAAAAAAACACACACCTAGCTACAAGGGATACCCGTTTGGGCATTCTAGATCCTCCACCTGATACTTTTACTCCTTAGACCATTTATTTCCGCTATCATTATGCCTTTGGTTGATAGTCTTAAAGACGGAATAATATGTCTAGGGGGTGGGAATGTAACTTACAGCTATTATGCTTTGGGTTGCTAGTTTCAGGTAGTTACACTCCTAATACTCTTTTCATATGACCTTTCACTAACGTTATGGTTGTTTTCCATAGATTCTTCCTCTTTTTTGAGGTTTGGAAATCCCTGCGGACCATACACCTTCAAAAGCATGCCAACATGTTTTGGCATGTAGCAAAGATGAAGATGCTCTGGACAACATCATAGCTTTTGTGAATTTAGAACCAACACAGTTGGGCTCTTTATTGCAATTATTAATGACTTGGTTAAAACTTTTGGCTACCCTTGACAAAGAGAAGAGTGAAGGCTTAATGGCCATTAGGGAGTTAACCAACCAAATTCCTCTATTAGCTAAAACTTATCACTCAGATGTCACTTCCTTTGCTGCCATTGGTGTAAAAGTTTCCAGCTTTCTCAAGAAACAATGCGGGTTGGAACCATCTTTTCTGGTTGCTCCTACTCCAATGGTGCCCCTACGGCACTTGAGGATTTTTAGTAGAGACCCTACGGCACTTGAGGCTGTTAAGTCATTCCAAAATGACATGTGTACCATGAGTGAGACGGACTCTAGGCTTCTAGAGTTGGTACCCAAAGTTTCAAAGGCATTTCTACCGAATCTTCCTGCTTCTATTTTGGATGATTGCAAGAATAATACTATCAAGGGTATTCAGTATTTGGAGAGGGGAGAGTTATTAAAATCTCCTTTCTCTATGCACTTTCTTGACCCCTCTAAATGTTCTTCTCCAGTGGGATATATGGCTGCACTAAGGGTAATATGAAATTTTCTAAGCCTAGTGCTAATTACTATACAGAGACCATATGGAATATTTATAGAACATATTTAAAATGTGCTTGCAAGTTTCTAGATCAAGGGGCCCCCTGTGACTCCCGTATTATTTGGTTTGACCATGCAATTTGGTATGTGCTTAACCATTTAGAGGAGCTTTTTCCTGATAAAGATGTTATTTTTCACCTTTCCTTGCTTTGCTCCTGGCTAGGTGGCCAAGCTAGAAATCTTGTCTTAGCTCAGATTGCATTTATCCATTGTCAAAATTTCATGCTTGAAACACTCATAGAATTAAAAGGTATCCTACAAGACAATGGATGCTATGTACTATCCTGGATAAATCAAAAGACGAGTTCTATTTTCATTCTCTCTTTGCAAATAAACCGCTGGAATTTGTCTCTCCAAAAGAGGTACTCTTTGCTTGTTTTGATGATGAAGTTCTTGGTAATCATACATGCATTGAAGATATCCAGATTGGATGGAAATATATTGCATCACTAAAGCGCATCTTTTGCTGCATATTGAATTTCTTTGAGGGAGAAGAAATTTCCACTTGTTTTTGTGACCAATTTGAAAAGTATACACAAAAATTTGCTAATTTTGGTATGCATGTATGTACCACTAATCTTGACATTATTCATAGTGCTACATTGAAGAAATTAATTAAGAATGGACTGAATCATATTCCTTTGCAACACATGGCCGTTTGTGCCATCCTTTAATGTTTGGCAAACATTGCCAACTCACTCTAACTCAAGGGGGTGTATCATCAAGCTATAGCATCTAAAATTCCATTTGTTTTCTTAAGATAAATTGATGGCATCCCTAAGAGATGGCTATCTACTCATAACTCATGGATCTCTACTAAAATTTTAAGAGATTTTTCTATTTTACTAGACAAGTTTATGCAGGTAGATAACGCTCCTAACAATGCTATGTTTATATGTAAAAAGTTAGCCTTTCTGGTAGCCCAAAAGAGATTAGAAGGTGATGAGTTCTACAACCTATCACAAAATCCATTTAACATGGTCATCCTCTTACAGAACGAGTTGGTCCAAAAAGGTATAAGTTGTGGGAATTCCACTCTTCTCGTCCTATTTCCCACCTTCAAAATACACAAAAACAATTTTTTTTTGGATTTCAGATGCATCAAAATGCATTTTTATTAACATCACTTCTATTATCACTAAGGTACTTAATTTAGTACTTGTCTACTTTCATCATATTTGTGCACAAAAACAAAAGGAACTAAGAACTTTTTTGGGCATATCTACAAATCCTTTTTGGGTTACTTAAAATGCTAATGAAGTTCTTTTAAATTTGCCAAATTCTATTTATCATATTTTTACTGCATATATCACACAGTGTTATGAGAATATTCCTCTAATAGGAGCCTTTGGCCTCATGAATATTTTAGATAAACTTTGTGATCTAGTATTTCAACGTAGAAAGAATATGGGTTTTTCTAGGGTCTCTTTGACTTAAAACGATGCCAAATGGGTTTAAAAAACCACACTTATCTTTCCACAAACACTAGACATTTTTGAAATTAAAGATCTAATGGTCTGGTTGTTTAACCACAATATGGTGCAACTTGGCTGCAATGTTTTCAGGTAAATGAAGGATATTCTTATGGGCTTTTCATGCTCACCTGTGATGTGCAATCTATACTTTGCATTCTTTGAGTATGAATTTTTTATTACATACTCTGCCTTGTGCTATAAAGAAATGTTAGAAAAAATTGGAGTCACTTTCCGATATATGGATGATATCCTTAGTATTAATTGTCTTGACATACCTACACTCTTACATAAGATATATCCAACTAGCATTATTAGCATTGAACCTACTTTTTCACACTTCATAATGCTAGATGGTATAAGATCTGTCACATCCACCACATATCTCAATCTAGAGATCTCATTAAAAAACCCCTTCACGGGTGCTTTTAGCACAAAATACTCCTGGAAGAGGGATAAATTGCCTATCATTACTATTGATTTCGTTAAAAGA
>NC_141065.1:17252971-17450471 GCF_041138505.1 Cibotium barometz | reverse complement strand
AAGCCTTCGTTTTAACATGAGGATGAAGCTTTTACAAAACCTTAGGTAGATAAAGGAAAGGCCTTATGCTTATGCTTATAGTTGGTAATGCAAATAAAGGCAAAACCTGAGGCTTACTACATGAAGGCTTATGCTTATAGTGGATCACGCAAATAAAGGCAAAAACTTTGCTTAATTCAAATAGAGGCAAAAACCTAGTCTTTATTAAATGAAGGCTTATGCTTATAGTGGATCATGCAAATAAAGGCAAAAGCTTAGGCTTAATTCAAATAGAGGCAAAAACTTAGGCTTTACTAAATGAAGGCTTATGCTTATAGTGGATCATGCAAATAAAGGCAAAACCTTAGGCTTAATCGAAATAGAGGCAAAACCTTAGGCTTACTTTTCTAAGCAAGCTTTGGAAACCTATAAGCATAAGCAAGGCTTATGCGGATTATGCAAATAAAGGCAAAAGCTTAGGCTTAATTCAAATAGAGGCAAAAACTTAGGCTTTACTAAATGAAGGCTTATGCTTATTGTGGATCATGCTTATAAAGGCAAAACCTTAGGCTTACTGGAAATAGAGGCAAAACCCTCGGCTTACTTTTCTAAGAAAGGTATGGAAATCTATAAGCTTATGCTTATAAGTGGATCATGCAAATAAAGGCAAAACCTTAGGCTTAATATGCAAATAGAGAGGCAAAACCTTAATGATGCAAATAGAGTGGCAAAACCTTAGGCTTACTTTTCTAAGCAAGGTTTGGAAATCTCCTGGCGCGCGCGCACTCTTCCGGTATGACCAGCATTGGAAACGCTTCAACTCGGGTCGATTGCATAGGCGTGGAACTGTGCAAATGTTGTGCAGCTTGTAGTGTCCACATTCTCTTGAAAACTTGGCTGCAGACTCCACCTCTGTGGCTATGTTCCATTTGGGTTGCCTTTTGCAGGAAAGGTCAGGGCTTAGCATCTCTTTGACAACCCAATCATGGACCTCTCTGGCCTGCATATAAAAAACAATGGTTTGATTAATCTGAATTTGGGCTTTCAACGCTTTTATCTAACAATTAGCATCAATTGCTTTTATCTAACAATTATCATCAATTGCGATCTCAGGCATGCGATAATATATGCAGAATTCTGCTTATCTATTGCTAAATCTAACAATTATCATCAATTGCGATCTCAGGCATGCGATAATATATGCAGAATTCTGCTTAGTTATTGCTAATTATGTAGCTTTTAACACTTTTATCTAACGATTATCATCAATTGCGATCTCAGGCATGAGATAATATATGCAGAATTCTGCTTAGTTATTGCTAATTATGCATCTTAATGTGATGGGTTTTGCGAGAATTATACTTTCTGGGGAGGATTAGGCAGCACATGCTGGTCCAGCGTGTAATCCACGGGGGCGCCAGCTCGCCCAACTTTGCCACGGCGGATTGCAGGGTGCATTATTTCTCTGTTGTTCTAAAACTGATCCTGCTGTTTTCACGTGAACACCGGTTTGCCAAATGGAAAAAACGCTTTGGGAAGGAAGACATTCAAATCTCGTAACCACGTCTAATCCAACGGTCACAATTCAATTCTTTAGAAAAGCATTGGATGGGCCCAAAGTTTCACAGCTAATCCAACGGTCACAATTCACTTCTTTAGAAAAGCATTGGATGGGCCCAAAGTTTCCAGCTAATCCAACGGTCACAATTACAACAGCATGTCCACATTAGATGAGCACAAAGGGTTGGTTTCCGCTTAAGAGGGTTGGTTTCCACTTAAGAGATTGTTGTGTTATGGAAGGGTGGTTGCAAGATGAGGTTATCTAGTCTCGTTTAGTGGGCGTCCTTGGCTCTAACCTGAAAACAAGCATTTTTTCAAGAAGAATAGCCAATCTCTCCTAGTTAGCTAAGGAGTTTCACTTCAAGGTTTTCTAATGAAACATTATATGTAAAGTTGGGCACCTAAAACCAGAAACTGATCGAATATCTAATAATTACAAATCCCTTTTTCTTTGGGAAGAACCAAAATTGTATACATGCCCTGTTGGAGGTTTGGATAGGTACACTGAATGTGAGTAAATTGCCTATAACTTTTACATTATTACTCATATGATGTTCCCACCTCATCATCCTAGTCATCATTAATGCCACATCTTCTTGCCACCTCATCATCCTAGTCATCATTAATGCCACATCTTCTTGCCACCTTGCACTTGGTGACATGGCATGCCACATCAGCCATAATAGTGCCACATGTCAAGAAAATGCCACAGGTCATGCATGCATGTGATACGTGGCACCTCCTTTCCACCTTTCCATTTTTTTCAAAAATATATTTTTGAAAAAGTTAATTTAGTATATTTTTAGTATTAAAAAAAGAGAAATAAAATATAAAATTTTAAATAATAAAATATATATAACTTATTAATATAAAAGAATTTAAAATCACTAATTTTAAAGGATTATATTTTAGAACTAGATAAATAATATTATTTTTAAAGTTCATGTTATTTAATTAAAAATAATAAATTTTTAAATTTAATATATCTTGAAAATATTTTATGTGTAGGATAAACCTTTGAATAAAATTTAGAAAAAATACATTATAAAAGAAAATATAGCTATATAATTATAAAATAAAAGATATATTTATATATCTAGTAATGATAAATATTTAGACTTGTTAATAAATATTATTAATAATATTACTTTTTAAGTGGATAATAGTTTATCTTTAATTATCTTTATGTTTATCTTAATTATCCAATCAATCTTAGATAGGAAATCCAATGAGATTTGAAGTGGATAACCTATTTTTCTTATATAATCACACATCTCTAATACTATCCCACACTTATCTCTAGTATTATCCCATCATTGGGCCTTCATAATTTTCTCTCTCTTAGCTTCCTTGAGAATGGGTTTTCAAAGTCATAGGAGTCGGAAACATGATAGGACTAGACTTCCCCCCGTCCACCAAGTTCAAGAGCAGGAGAGAAAAAGGGTAGCTCATGAGAGAAAGAGAGCTCAGTGGTGTGGAGAGCACGTCAACGAGTAACACCTTTCGTTGGCGATCGATGATCCAAGCCTTGCTCCTCCTCTTCCACTTCCACTTCCTCTTCCACTTCCACTTCCTCTCCCTCCGCCCTCTTCCCCCCACTATCCCCCCTAGTTTAGATAATCCACATGAACTTGCCCTTCCTGATCCCCCTTCTCTTCCATAAGAATCCACCCCCTCCTTTGGGCGCCCATAGTGTGGATAGGAAAGAACTATCAAAGTCAGGGGCACATCGTCGTGCCTATGCAATCTTCCATTCTTATTTCAAAGACCTCACATGTTCATCACAGGCATGCATGCTTGATGCTTTGATTGATCTGCCCAACATGGCCAAACTATAGGGCACTTTCAGACATTGGAGGTCGAAGAGAGAGCCGTGTCATTATTCGAGAGTATCATTTCTATATGAGTGATGATCGCACATGATGCACATTTTGTGCAACATTATTTTCGTCTCCATGACGATTTTTTACGAGATTGTGGGATGCGATGGGTTTGGTCGGATGGTTGTGGCACACAGTTCAAGTCGTCACGACGATTCTATTGGCTCTACAGGTAGTACTTATGGTTCTCTTATATTTGCAGAGCAATTAAACTAAATTACGAGATTGTGGGATCACATGTGGCAACGATGGGTTTGGTCAGATGGTTGTGGCACACAGTTCAAGTCATCACGACGATTCTATTGGCTCTACAGGTAGTACTTATGGTTCTCTTATATTCGCAGAGCAATTAAACTAAATTCATTAGAACATCTTAAAGAAAACAATAACTAAGACTTTGTTTTATGGATTTATAGGTGGCATGTAGAGTCTAGTATCCCAGTGATTTGGTCATTCTTTGAGATTGGTAACATGAAGGGAGAGCATGATGGTACAGGCGCATGTGTGAAACGTGCCTTGAGAGGCATCATCAACTATCTGCGGCGGCGGCAGGATGCTGAGTGGTTTAGAGATGCGGGCCACGTGATCGAGTGGTGCTCCCAACATTTGTGTGGGAGTGCAGCATCATCGTATCCCAAACATGATGCTCGGATTGTCAGGAGTTTTTTTGGCATGTGGATGGTGGCATGATTGACCATAGAGCCTCCCATGATTGTGACACAGTACTTGGTACCTTGGGCTTACATTCCATTAGGAGCATGTGCATGGTGGCCCCCACGATTTACACACGAGGGTTTGCATGCTTCTGTGGAGCATGTATGGATGGCGATTGGTCACATTGTGCCTCGAGAGGATGGGTAGATGCATGGATACAGATAGTCCTCTCCCCTAAGCATCCTTCACATCGAGTGTTGTTCGGTGAGCACATAGGTCCTGTGTTCATGGTGGCTAGCTATGATGACCTGATAGATTTACTCTACATGAGGGTGATGTGTTTGCTATTATTTCCGGTGAGGGCAATAGCGAGGGAGAGACTACTATATGATGAGTTGCACTAGGCCAAAGTGCATCCTTTGACCAGGATACAGTGGTGGATGATCATGGATTTTCTTGTGATGCCCATAGCATGATTGTGGCAGGCCGGTTCTACGAGTAGATTTGACTTCATCGGGGGAGTCTTGAGTTCTAGAAGTGGAAGTGGGAGTTAGAGGCCTTTCAGTTCTCTCATCTGGTGGTTGCTACCAGGCTCACTCTTGATCGAGTATACAGAGCCAAAAACATAGTTCTCGCCCTCGTTTTCGACTTCAAGTGGATGACCATGAAAGCATTCTAGAGCATTTGAAAGCTCAAGAGGGTGTTCATGGTGGCTAGCTATGATGACCTGATAGATTTGCTCTACATGAGGGTGATGTATTTGCTATTATTGCCGGTGAGGGCAATAGCGAGGGAGAGACTACTATATGATGAGTTGCACTAGGCCAAAGTGCATCCTTGCCAGGATACAATGGTGGATGATCATTGATTTTCTTTTGATGCCCATAGCATGATTGTGGCAGGCTGGTTCTACGAGTAGATTCGACTTCATCGGGGGAGTCTTGAGTTCTAGAAGTGGAAGTGGGAGTTAGAGGCATTTTAGTTCTCTCATCTGGTGGTTGCTACCAGGCTCACTCTTGATCGAGTATACAGAGCCGAAAACATAGTTCTCGCCCTCATTTTTGACTTCAAGTGGACGACCATGAGAGCATTCTAGAGCATTTGAAAGCTCAAGAGGGTGTGCTGTTGACTAGATCTATATCTTGATACTTAGACTAGCAGGGTTAGCTCACTTACATTATACTTAGATTTATTAGTAGTGACTAATCTCAGGACTTAGTGACTAAACTTAGACTAGCAGGGTTAGCTCACTTACATTGTACTTAGTGATGGCACTTAAGCACCAAGAGACTTGAAAATCCGCACTGGGTGCTAATAAGTAACCCAAACATGCTCCAATGGTGACTAAACTTTGCAAGCATGTGAAGGTGGGTCCCCCCCACATGCTTGCAAAATTTGGTCTCCACAAAGCATGTTTGGGTATGGTGGTATGGGGAAGACCAGGATTTTCCATGGCCTCTTAAGCACCAAGAGACTTGAAAAATCTGCACTAGGTGCTAATTGCTGACCTAAACATGCTCCGATTTGGTGACCAAAATTTTCAAGCATGTGGGGGTAGGTCCTCCCGAAATTATTGCAAATTTTGGTCCCTATCAGAGCATGTTTGGGTATGATGGTATGGGGAAGAGCAGGATTTTCCATGGCCTCTTAAGCACTAAGAGACTTGAAAAATCCCCACTAGGTGCTAATTACTAACCCAAACATGCTCCGATGGTGACCAAAATTTACAAGCATGTGGGGCTGGGTCCCCCCCACATGCTTGTTACAAAGTTTGGTCCCCATCGAAGTATGTTTGGGTTACGATGGTATGGGAAAGAGCGGGATTTTTTGTGGCCTCTTAAGCACCAAGAGACTTGAAAATCTGCACTGGGTGCTAATTACTAACCTAAACATGCTCCAATAGCGAACAAACTTTTGAAGCATATGGGGATGGGTCCCCCCCACATGCTTGCAAAGTTTGCTTCTAATCGGAGCATGTTTAGGTCTAATAGTATGGGGAGGACCAAGATTTTCCATGGCCTCTTAACCACCAAGAGACTTGAACAATTTGCACTGGGCGCTAATTACTAACACAAACATGCTCCGATGGGGACCAACATTTGCAAGCATGTGGGGGTGGGTCCCCCCTACATGCTTGCAAAGTTTGGTCCCCATTAAAGAATATTTGGGTATGATGGTATGGGGAAGAGCGGGATTTTCCATGGCCTCTTAAGCACCGAGAGACTTCAATGGGCGCTAATTACTAACCTAAACATGCTCCGATGGTGACCAAACTTTGCAAGCATGTGGGAGTGCTCCCCCCCCCACATGCTTGCAAAGTTTGGTCCCCATAGGAGCATGTTTGGGTACGATGGTATGGGGAAGACCAGGATTTTCCATGGCCTCTCAAGCACCAAGAGACTGGAAAATTTCGCACTGGGGGCTAATTACTAATCCAAACATGCTCCGGTAGTGACCAAACTTTGCAAGCATGTGGGGGTGGGTCCCCCCCACATTCTTCCAAACTTTGGTCCCCATCGGAGCATGTTTGGGTACGATGGTATGGGAAAGAGCGGTGTAAGATTCCTCCTCAGCTTGAATATTGAATAAGCCTTTACTTCAATCCCTTGTAATCATTCTCTATTTCTGAATGCAAGAAAATATTATTTTTCCTTGTTTTTGCTTAGTGAGATGAAAATTTCTAAGGGCTGGTAATTCAATATGGATATATTTTTGGATATATAAATTCTACAAATATCAAAAATATGTTTCCCTGAAATAGAAAATCAAAATAAAAATTTCAAGGTGCAATTGGGATTAATTAAAAATGATTTAAAAGACCTTAGCCTAAGGGTCAAGATTTTCTGAAAATTTTGGATTATGGTGTAATTAAGGTTCCTATGGACCAATAAGATTAATCCAAGTGTTGGGATGAGATAAATCCAATGAATAAAAGAAAATACCCAAAAATGAGTAAATGTCCACATAAGATGAAGAGTTGACTGAGTACAAGATTTATTAGTTAAAAATTATAAAATATTACTAAAAGATGAGATATTTTGGAGTAATCATACCATTTTGACACCTTGGTAGAAAGGGGGAGTCTTCAAGGAGGCGCCTATTTCACACATGTGAAGGAGTTTTAAACTCAAAAATATTAAGATATTTTTATCTCTCCTCTCTCCTGGATCAAACCAAATAAAAAAGGGAGCCAAACTGGTCCAAATCTTGTCCAAATTCAGCCAAACCGAAGCTGGAAAATTCTTGAACTTAGTTGGACTCAGTTAGTGGCCTCCCTCACCTATAAATAGATTGAAGCTGGAAAATTCTAGAACTTAGTTGGACTCAGTTAGTGGCCTCCCTCACCTAAAAATAGACCCTCATTCTTTTGTATTCTCATCTGTGACCTAGACCATGCCAGTATTACTCTAAAATAAGCATATTTTCTGTTATCCTCTAAAAATCCTCTTTAATTTGGAGAGATTGGAGCTTCTCTCTCTCTTCAACCTTCTTTGGAGCTTTCCTCAACATACTAACCAATTGATTGGTTGGGGGCCTCTACTAAGACTAGAGAATCAAGCAAAACAAGAGGTAAAGTGTGACTTTATGATTTTTTTTCTTCTTCTAAATGTTTTTCACTTCTCAACCCCTCTCAAGCTTGAGAAGTATTTAATTGAATGGTTCTTCAATGCAATTGAAGCTCTCTAATGAATTTTAGTGATTAGTAACATAAAGTTTACATTTATGCTTAAATCAAAATATTTTTTTTAAGCATATCTCTCTCCCCCCCAAAGAATTGTCATTCCTATGACCAATTCTATATTCAAATGATGCTTCTCAAGGAGCAATTCTTAATTCTAAAAGTAAACTCTATGCTTGTCAAATTAAAGGCCAAAGAAGTGGCTTTTTAATACTTTTATGCTATTTAAATTATAAAAAACTTAGGAATCAATTCCATAATTGGATATTTATCCAAATGATAGTTATTCTATCATATTGCATTACTAATTTTTATGCTTTTCAAAATTATTAAAAATTATGAGTAATAGCAGCAGAGCTATGGTAAAATTTCTGAAAAATTAACACATAAATCATTTTCATGCATAATATGAAAAGAGGACTTCCTACCATATCCTAGGATTAGTCATCCTAGGTTAATTGAATAGTTCTCATCATAACCATGGAAAAATTAATTTTTGATATTTATGCATAAATAGTTAATTAGAAAAAAGAGAAATTTCTAGTAATTCATTTTTATGATAAAAGAGAAATTCCCACGACAATGAAAATCCATGTATTCCAATGAAGAAAGAGAAAATTTGGAATACTAAAATAATGGATATTTTATTTAAAAATTAAAAAAAAATTTAGTTAAATTTATTTTTATACATAAATAAATTTAAATGATAAAAGAGGAATTTCCACCATATTTGAAATTCAATCATTTAAATGAGAAAAGTGAAATTTCTAGTATAATGGAATTAATGGAGATTTTTATTTAATTTTTAAGAGAAAATTTAGTTAAATTTAAAATTTTTTATATAGATAAATTTAAATGATGAAAGAGGAATTCCCACCATAATTGGAATTCAATCATTTAAATGAGAAAAGTGGAATTTCTAGTATAATGGAATTAATGGATATTTTTATGTAATTTTTAAGAGAAATTTTAGTTAAAATTATTTTATCCATGAATAGATTTAAGTGATGAAAGAGGAATTCTGATCATATTTGGAATTCAATCATTTAAATGGAGAAAGAAGAATTCTTGGTATATTAGAATATTTAATATTTTTATTTAATTTAAACAAGCATTTTAGATAGATTTATAATTTATGATAAAAGAGGAATTCCCATGATATTTGGATTGCACTCATTAAATGAGAAAAAGAGGGGTTTCAAGCTTATTTAAAAAAATAGATATTGGTATTTAGTGAAAAGAAGAATTTTTATGATATTTAAGAAAAGAAGGATTTGAATTAATTTTTAGTGTCAAAAGATGAATTTCTACCATAATTCTACCTAGAGAATTAAGGTCGAGAAATTAAGTGATAGAAAGAATATCTTTAGATATTTTATGTGGTTAAATCACTAAATTGGTATTTACCCAAAACTAGATGTTTATCTTAAGGAATCCTTGTTAGAATTAAACCGAATGAATTTGGTTAGACTACAAGAGGGACGGAATAAACCTACTTGTGCATCTCTCGATCTAAATTAAGCAAAAATGTCGTGACCAATTCCAGTTCCTAAATACAAAGAGTTGAACTAAACTAGTTTTTCCTTAGACCGAACTCACCAAGAATCTAGTTGGACAATCAGTCAAATGATGGGTAGATTACCCTGATGAGAGATCAAGGATCCTCATTATGAAACTAGGAATTATGGAAAAAGGGGTTTTGTGGAACCAATCTCAAACTGGGAATTTTACTTGCATTGGAACCTCTGTTTTCATTTAAAGGACGGTTTTACGCCAGAATGCTGGAGAAAGCATTTGGCATGTGTTTTACTAAGAGGAGGTTCATTGGAACAGCTCGCAAGGAGTCGTCAAGGGACATCGCTCGCGGCAAAGCCTGCCGAGGTCTTGACCAGCCTCGGTACGGTTAAAATGGTGCGCTTCCGATACGATGGGCAAGGACCGACGAAGCGGTCCTTGAGTGAAGTGCTAGGACACCTAAGGAAGATCTTAGAGGTTTCTGACCAGGTGATGCATGGGCTCGTGGTTGCTAGGACATCCATGCGTGCGTCGAGGAAGATTCGGATGGACTAAAAGGAAAGATTTTTGTGAATCAAATTTTGATACTGGATCTCATTGGTTGGCCAGCTGGTCTTCAATGGAGAGTCCAGAGGACACATTTTGTAATACAAAGGACTCTAAATTTTGGAGGATGATGATCAGTAATATTATGATTTCTATTAAAGGATTGTTTTAAAGCCAGCCGAATCTGTTATAAATGGTAATTTCATATTGGGTGCGTACGTGGTATGCCTACCTTAATTTTTGCATGAATCGCCGCGACTAGTGGACCTGGGAACTCTTTTCCTTGGTACTCGGGCAAAACACAATCAAATCTTTATAAAGGAATCCCACCAATATAGTGGTCGGGTGGTTGGCTAACCTATGGGCCAGTTGGGATAGGTTGGATCAGAGGATTCCTGTGAAATAATTAAGATGTGATTAGTTACGTTAGTTAGATTAAGTCCTGAGAAGACCTTGTTCTGTGGGAGGGGATCAGCGCGGCGGCTGTGCCTCGTTAAAGGATGAAAAAAGCGATGATTCCATGGACCAGGTGTCTTGATCTGACCATGTGATTTTAGGTTCGGTCAGATCAATTTAACTAGTTTAGACTTCGACTCGATAGAGTAATTTCCCTGTTAGAAGATTTTCCCTGGCGGAATCGCCCGTGCCTTTCGGGCGGCTTGGTTTTGGAGGAACCGCCCGGGCTAGTCTCTCGTTCAGACATCCGCGGGCGAGGCCCTGAGTGTGGATCCCCGCCCAGCGCTAGAGGCTGACAGGTCGACACTACTTCCGCTGCCGGTGCCCCCGGAGGGGGGGTCTCACAAGCAGGATTTTCCATGGCCTCTTAAGCACCAAGAGACTTGAGAAATCTGCACTGGGCACTAATTGCTAACCCAAACATGCTCCGATGGTGAACAAACTTTGTAAGCATATGGGGGTGGGTATCCCCCACATGAGCATGTTTGGGTACGATGGTATGGGGAAGAGCGAGATTTTCCATGGCCTCTTAAGCACCAAGAGACTTTAAAAATCCACACTAGGCACTAATTACTAATGCAAACATGCTAAGATGGTGACCAAAATTTGCAAGCATGTGGGGGTGGGTCCAAAGTTTGGTCCACATCAGAGCATGTTTGGGTACGATGGTATGAGGAAGAGCGGGATTTTCCATGTCCTCTTAAGCACCGAGAGACTTGAAAAATCCGCACTGGGCACTAATTACTAACCTAAACATGCTTCGATGGTGACCAAACTTTGCAAGCATGTGGGGGTGGTCCCCCCCACATGCTTGCAAAGTTTGGTCCCCATTGGAGCATGTTTGGGTACGATGGTATGGGGAAGAGCAGGATTTTCCATGGCCTCTTAAGCACCAAGAGACTTGAAAAATCCACACTGGGCGCTATTTGTTGCTAACCCAAACATGCTCTGATGGTGACCATACTTTGCAAGCATGTGGGGGTAGGTCCCCCCCACATGGAAAGTTTGGTCCCCCATCGGAGCATGTTTGGGTATGATGGCATGGGGATTTTCAACAAACAATATGATAGCCAAAGTGTTAAAAAAACAAAAAAACCATGAACATCAACTAAAATGTAATGATCCTCAATAATGAAAAAATTCATAATGATATAAAAAACAACTAAGTACGTCATAATGTGAGCTAACCCAACTACTCTGGGTATAGCCGCTAACTCAAAAGATCAAGGCATAATGAAAATGAGCTACCCCGGCTAGTCAGAGGTTAGTCATCACTCACTGCTAATAAATCTAAGTACAATGTAAGTGAGCTAACCCAGCTAGTCACTATCAACGGGAATCCCGGCTAGTTTGAGTTTAGTCACTATCAACGGGAACCCCGGCTAGTCAGAGAATAGTCATTAGTGCTAATAAATCTAAGTACAATGTAAGTGAGCTAACCCAGCTAGTTTGAGTTTAGTCACTATCAACGGGAACCCAATCAATATCGTCATCTCTTCGACGTGCATGTCGAGGCTACTGTGCCACGTTGACGAGGAGGCTTTGCTGGCTGCGGGGGTTGTCGAATATCTGAGGGGAGGTCTGCCTCAAAGGCAGGATCATAAGCTGGTGTTGGTGTACTCGGGAGCTCACGAGTCCCATAAGCTACTATAGCCCTCTCCCTCTCTCTATGTCGTGCTACTACAAGACATCTTTGTCTGTAAACCCAAAACTTGTAATCAGCTATGGTACGTGTCTGCCACTCTGCACGTGTAAGCCCCTCTGCGAGGACATGCTGCTCATGAGAAGCAGCACTACTACCAGCACCATCACCCGAGGTGCCACTAGGACCAACACGACCCATATGCTCGTATGTTGTGAGCTAGCTCTCGTGAAGGACTCTCTGGTATGCATCAAACTCTTGTGCACTCTACTCAATCTCTAGAGGCACCTCAGGCTCCTGATCTCTGTCATTGGCATCGTTGAGTCCTAAGTCAGTAGTTGAGGTAAAATCAAGTCCTAGAATCTACTCAAGTGAAGCCTGGGTGAAGATCATCATTGCCCAAACGTCGACGCATGCGCGGCAAGAGGGACATGCTCACAATCGTACTAGCTCCTAGGTGATGCAAATTGAAAAAATATCCACATCCTAGAGCATATCCACCAATATTGTCAATGTCCTTGACCTGGAGCATATCCACCAGTACTGTCAATGTCCTCGAGACATAGAGTGCAGTAGGCATCACAGAGGAATGGTGGTGCATCCTGAGGGAGAGGTCGTCGAAAAACCTCTGTAAACAGGCTATGGATATAGAGGCAAGTAAGGCACTGTCACGTCTGAGGATCTACAGAACTCCCAAACATGCAGCATATCAACTGCTCTGCCCTATGCTGTGCAATCTGCTCCATAATCATGTGCTGCTTTGCCTTAGCTCTAGAACTCTCTACTCAGTTCGAGCCTACTCAAAAAGTAAAGCATACAAATAATTGATTAGTCTCTCTCATTAGGTACTTAAAGAAATTTATAACTTTGGACCTTAATTATAACTCTTTTACATACAAGAGAAACCTACTTGCTGGATGTCAGACTCTCTCGCATGCCGCGCAATGCAGCTCTAAGGTGGTCAATCTCCGCTCTCGCCTCTATCAACTCTTGAGTGAGTCTCTCATCACTGGTAGGTGTGGGACCCTATGTGACACAGTCAACCGTGTCACTCATTTTAAAAATATAGAAAAGTACATATAAACATGTAAAGAAATGACTATGAAAAAACTTAAGAAGTAATAAATGTGTAAATACCTTCTTGACATCTATCGTCGATCGGTATATCGATCGTGAGAACAAGCACACCAACCACGTGTTGGATGCTCTCCACCATGGTACTCCGTATGTCAATGCCCACCTGGGTGCCAAGAGCCTCGACCATCAACAAAGGCACAAACACAGGATCTGTAGGAGCTACACGAAGGGCTGATGGAGGCTGCCTACCCTTGTCCTAGAGATGGCATCGGCCAGCACCACCACCAGGCCGATGGCTAGTGTAATCCACCTCCTCCCTTAAGACAAACTCCGCATATAATTGCTTTTTGCGAAGTATATGGGAAGTTGTGGTTGTTCGACATCCTCCCATATGCGGCAACATATCGACTATAGATATGTGCTACCATACGAGGATGCGAACATCGTGAAATAGTAAGGGGCTTGCCTGCCCCAGGCCTCATCCCATGGCTATCAAGGAAAAGTTCTAAGTAGGCTCCATCCCTAATCGGACCAAGATCACAGACCTGACGATATGTTAGGCCATGTGACACATGAGCAATGCGATGGTGGGCTATCCACTCATCTACATAAACGATATCGTGAAGGCTATGAAGGGACGGTAGCATCGCCTCCAAGTTTGACACGATATGTAATGTAGATGGCGTATCTCGCAGTCCTATAGATAGCCGCTAACTTGCAGTCTATCTCCACGATGAGGTCCACAATAGACGAGTGGCCCTCCTCGCTTGACTCCATGCTAGAACCTAAACCTAACACAAACGGGTAGGTCAATATGAAAGGCCAATGTGAAAGGTCCAATGCTTAGTACTAAGTAGCACTAATGAAGCTATAAAACAATGCTAATGAGCCCACTAATTACTAATCCAAGTTAAGAGAGCAAGGAGAGTGAAAACGACGTGTGACAATGAGGCAAAAAAAAAACTTTCCGCTTTTATAACCTCGATCGAGGTTTGGTGGCATGCATTTTAGGGTTTTCAAGATGTACTCTCTGGATGTACATGCAATTTTAGGGTTAGTGAGACAAACAGCCAAGATATGAATTTGATTTTAGGGTTGGTGAGGGATCGATAACTGCGATTTGAATTAAGTACCTCGTTCGAGGTACATGGAGGGCTTAGATTTTGGGTCATTACCACGATCGAGGTATGTTTGACGACGGTCGAGATTCCCCATTCACGACTTATGATAGGTCTAGGTCTGTGTTAGTAGGCTCCAATTGTGAAGTTCTTAAAGTTATTTGAATAAACTTGTAAAGATATCTTTCACCTTTTTAGGCTGGACATTCTCGTGTATTAACTTTTTTAATTTGAGCGGCCCAAAGGTTGAATTCAAAGACAATGCAAGCCATAAATCAAGAACATTATTTGGTCATGTTTGGTGCACTTTTTTAACCAATGAAAGAGGCCTTAGATTTTATGCTGATCAAAATGTTATTTTGTGGGCAGAAGTTGGATCTTTCACGCTAGTTGGTAATAGGAGATAAATGTGTCCGTCGTGGACATATTTATGTCCTCATTTACTGATGGAATTATTTGGAACACATGGATAGTAAAAATTGAAGGTTTCATTTTTTTATACCATCAGGTACATAGTAAAGGAAAATTAGGATTTTTTGGGATCACATTGGTTACCTCTAGACTTTTCAATTCCATAAGAATTCATAGACCAAATTATAGTCGTAACACAGAGCTTTTTGTGCTATATTTGGATCAAAGGCTTTAATTAGCCAATTTCTTTTGCTTTCCAAAGCTTTTGGATGTGCATTGCTTCACAAACATATCTATGGTGTAATATAATCCATCTTAGGCTTAAAAATTAGTTAAAACTCTTAAATTTAGATCTTAATGAAAATTCTAAGGTATTTAGCTATCTTTAAAAAAATTAAAATTTAGGCTTTTTATGCGTAATCAAATGGTCATAGACTAGGATTTTTATGCCTAATCAAATAGTCATAGACTAGGACCAAATTTTGCACATATGTTTTGTACAATGTTATGCTTTTTGCTGTTGCATTTTGTGAGAGCCAATCACATATGTTTTGTACAATGTTATGCTTTTTGCTGCTACATTTTGTGAGAGCCAATCACATATGTTTTGTGCAATGTTATGCTTTTTGCTGCTGCATTTTGTGAGAGCCAATCACATATACACCTATCCTTTTAGGCACTTTGTTTTAGATGAAAGTTTATAAAATTTGAACCATATTCATTACTATAGAATAAGAGACTACTTCACGCATTTTTAAATATCTCATAAGGCTTTAAGTAGAATATCTAGTCATTTTATATAATAATAAACACGATTTTCATAAGTTTCTCACTAGATTATCCAAATATAAGCAAGGGTTCATATACGCTATTGCATTATCAATATAGTGTTGAAAGTTGAGACCATTACCTTGTTTTCTAACTAAATTAAAATGTTTAGATATGAATTCTTGATTGATTACTTTAGTGGAGACATTGATTTATTAGTATAACTAAATTAAATCACCATATAACCTCACACTATTGTCATAAATATTTTGGGTATCAAAGACTCAATAGCTAAAAAGAGATTATAAGAAGGAAAGTTAATTGAATTAATTATTAATGCAACAATTTTTTTGTCATAAAAAATAATTTTCTCATCTCTTAAATACTATGTAAGGTTTAGGAGAAATTTATAATAAGTCGAGATCATTTTTTTCGTGCATGTAGGAATCTACTTTGTAAATTCGTAACCTGTTTGGATTATAATGCTAAATATACCTCTACTTACGATGATTTATTAATTATATTTAAGGTTATTTTTATCATTTTAAAATTTTCTAAGGTTGTAACATTCATGAAGACATGCCTTAGAAGCGAAATGTTAAAATACCGCTCCCATTCACAACATATGAATTTTTTAGCAAATGCTTGAAAAGACATATTTATGTCCTGCTGAGCTACTAAACTAGTGTTAATAGCATTAAGGTTGAATGGAAATCAGATGGTGCTCATTTCTAGGTCCATTTACCCTATTTGTAAGTGGATTCTTAAGTAGTGCTCATTTGTAGGTCCATCTACCCTATTTGTAAGTGGATTCTTAAGCTCATTAGAGCAATTCATAGAAGAAAAACCATTTACATCTTGATATATTTACATGTGGTGCCATTATGATAAAATTAGACATGGTGCAACAAATCAAATGGATTGACTAAATGGCAACCAAGACATAAGAAACATGATGACAAAAAGGACAAATGACTCTTCTAAATTTAATCTTTAAGGGAATGTATGCCTTGTATAACTTGTGGTAATTTAAATACATAAAACACACAAGATTTGGCTTTAAATGATACAATATGTAACCTAAGTAAGAGCCATGTCAAACTAAATCTATTAACAATTTGATTTTCAAAATGGTGATACTTGTGTATTATCAACAAGTTGATGACTATAAATGGTAATACAATGAATAGCTTTTTTAACTAATGTACTTTTGACTTGATTTCAAGATAGAGGGCACCAATAGGGACCAAAATTGGCCATAAAGACCGGGGGATATATTGGACATATGGTTTTAATCAATGGAAAAATCATTTGAATGTGAATAGTGTACATGGGCTCCTCCTAATGTGAATAATGTTCACGGGCTCCTCCTAAAGATACTTGAGCAAGAGTTACATGGGAGACTATACTCATCCCATATATGACGGAGGGCTAAATACTATAGATCTATATATCTAGTATAGGCCTTGGTTTGCAAGCTAGTGGTTAGAGGATTTCTAACCATTTAAGATAGAGCACCCCTCCTTGGGATGATACTCAAGCTTCCTTTCCCAAAGTTCTACCTACACATATTTTGAACAAAATAAGTTAAATTTCATCATTAATACTTGGTTCTATCTACTAGATTATGTATTCACATAAACATATGTTTTTTTATCAAAATAAATTAAGTAATTTACACCATACATTAACATTGTGCACGAGTTTCCCCTAAGGATAGCTCATAAGGCATCTAAAGTGAAAATTTATGAAGCTTAATTAATAATAGGATAATATTTTGTTGAGATGGAATTGAGATATGGGTTTTAGATTCCCTTTCTTAGTGCTTATTATTTTTTGGATTAGTTTTTAATACAATTTTTTAGATTTAATTTGATCTTTGTTGATTGTGGATTAGAAATGGGATTAATGTTAATCATTTTTAGATACATGCTTATCACAATTTTCAAAAATCCTAATCTATATTGTTTCTTGATTATCCTCTTGATTAGAGTTTTTTTAACTATAATCTTGGATTAAACCTTGATTTTTATCACTTTATAAACCCTAATTTTTGCATAGTATTACAACAAATGTTAGAACCAACAGTTTCTTAAAAATCTTGAGGGATTTCTTGTTTTGGTGAGGGATTTGTCAAAGATCTTTGATCATATGCAAATCTTGGTGGAAAAAGATCAAGAAATGGTTGTTGTGCAAGTCTTTGGAGTATTGATTGTAAATCTTGGTCAAGAAAGTGTGCAGAGTTGAAATCTTGGAGTGGTGATTGCAAATCTTAATCAAGAAACTATGCAAAATTGAGCAAGAACTCAATCTTTTAACCTTTTTCATTTCATGGTTGATTTTCTTACAAAGAATCATTATTGTGCAAAGAAAGGCTCTAAAGAAAGATTAAAAGGGGATAAAACAAGTGGACAACAAACACATTTATTGGATTATGTAGGGATTCAACACGTATGAGGCCTAATCAAGGTGATTAGTGATAAATATTACATCACTTTCTTGATCAAGAAAAGGAGATTACTAGCATGAGATTAATAGTTTCTAGATCAAGGAAAGAGATTAAGAGCATGAAATTAATGCTAATCTTATCAAGATTCACTTCAATTATCAATATTAAGGTACAACAAGAGGATTAAGACTTAATAGTACCTTAGATAGTAGATCAACAACAAGATTACTTGGCTGATCTCCGTGTATAGAATTGATTAAAAACCTTCTTGGTGGTAGGGGAGCACTACTAGTTTCACATCGCAGCAAACTAGCGTTCTCAGGTCGTAGACGATCCTAGTTTACAGGCGATCTAACAATCTCAAACCACAGACGATCCTAGCTTCCCGACGATCCAATAATCTCAGATCGCAACAGATGATCCCCTGATCCCAAGTGGACGACAGAGGATCCAACGACTCGATTGGATGATCGGATTCTCAGATCGCAGCTATTCGAAGATCGGACTCTGCAACGATCCTGATCGGACTCTTAGATCGCAGCTATTCGACGATCGACAATCCCACTATAGGAGATCCTACCATCTTTTCAGATTTGTAGCTATCCAATGATTTGGCTCTCAGATCATGGACGTCGTGTGCGATCCTAGCCAAAAATAACCTTAACCCAATTGGACATTCACATTAGCCCACTTCCTATTTTCCATTTCACTTGTGGCCATTTTCCTTCCTTTTAATTTGGGTCGATGTTTTGATGATTGTTTGGGCTTGTTCACACGTGGTGTGAGATTGTAGTGCATTGCTGTGTTCAGATGTTTTGGAGCATTACGGTGGTGTTCACACATTTGGGATATTTTATGAGGATGTTCACATGTCTTGTGCTTTGTAGACATTGTTCACAAAGCAGACTTATCTTGTGCTTTATGGAAAATCATCTCCAAAACATTATGCACATGTTTTGGAGCATTGTGGTGGTATTCACACACTTTGGGGTATTTTATGAGGGGTGTTCTCATGTCTTATGCTTTGTGGACATTATTCACACATTGACATTGATAATACCAAGCTCATTTATGGATTCGTTCACACTTCTACCTTTGATGGACACTTTCTCACACATGTATATTGATGTGGCAACTATGAGGGCATCTATTCTTGTCATTAGGGATTTTGGTAATGTGTTGAGAGATCTGACTGAGATCGAGGATTTTTATGCGACATGAAGGTGTCTCAAGATGTGGGTGACATTGCCATATATATTCACCATAGGCATAACTTATCAAGAGTTTTGGGATGGATATATGATCCATGGTCGTGATATTAGTGTTATTGATGTGCATGGCTTCATGGTAGATGATGATCATGATTTTTGTTCATGGGGGAGCAGTCTATGAGTCATGGCTTGAGAGGACTGGATCCTTGGAGGACATGTGATAGCAACACATGTGTCATGCATGTTTACACATGTCACTATCTTTCATAGTGGTATGGGCCTCGACGGTTTCTATGACTCATCCACAACATCTACTAGCCATTATTTCATTGATTCTCATTCACCTAGATAGATCCATACATTGTATTATGATGCCGATGATGATGATGATGATGAATTGCACACGCATGTACATGATGGTATTGATACACATACACATGATGATATTGATACACATCACATGATAATATTAATATACATGCACATGGTGATGATATTGACACATATGCACATGATAATGATGCATGTGGTATTGTTGTATGTGAGTTAGATCATGTGGATATGATCTCAGGGGCATAGGGGCAGGCATGACATCAAGCATTGTGGTGAGAATACATCTATCATGCCTATCTATCTTCCTATGGATCATGTGGATGCATTAGATTCCCATGAGTATTTGATAGATAATATGAGCCATCACATGCGAAATTTTCTTATGCTGGATATGACATGTTACTCTTCTAGAGATCATACATGTTTGGGTATTCAGGATTTGGCCATGATCATTCATTTTTATGGATTCCCTAGTGGTATTCACCATGGTGTTGTTTATGTATTTGGATAGCTAGGTATCTTGTGAGAGGATGGAGATTATTTCATGATGATCACATCTACCTATGTCCATAGTGATGTTGTGAGGGATGTATTTAATAATGTCGACCTTGGTTGTATACATGCTAAGGATGACACACATGCTTCTTGTATTGGTGATGACATTGGCAATGTCAATATGCATGTGATTAATGATGCGGCTTATGCTTCTATGGATATGCTATGGATCATATTTATGTGAACTATGCCTTGATTGACTTGCTGGATGGTTTATGTGTTGGCAGGGGTTTCCCATGGGTTGGCATGATTCAGATTGTTATGAGGCATTCTTCTTTGATGTGCATGGATGTCGTCATGATGATGTTTATCATGTCTACCACGAGGTATTCATGTTTGTCCATAATGCATACCATGTAGATCAGTTTGGGGTAAAGGATGAGGTATTCATGTTTGTCCATAATGGATGCTATGTAGATCAGTTTGGGGTAGAGGATGAGGTATTCATGTTTGTCCATAATGGATGCTATGTGGATCAGTTTGGGGTAGGGGATGAGGCATTCTTCTTTGATTCTCATAGATGTCGTCACTCATGACAATGTTTATCATGTCTAGGAGGTATTCATGTTTGTCCATAATGGATGCTATGTAGATCAGTCTGGGGTAGAGGATGAGGTATTCATGTTTGTCCATGGTGGATGCTATGTAGATCAGTTTGCATTAGAGGATGAGGTATTCATGTTTGTTCATATTCTCATAGATGTTCTCATGACAATGTTTATCATGTCAAGGTATTCATGTTTGTTTATAATGGATGCTAAACGATGAGACATGCCATCATAATACATCTTTGTTAGGGAGCAGAACGTGGAGAGTAAAAGTAATGATATTAGCATAAGTCTCCCAACTTGCTTTCTATCATACCTTGACCTCGCGGAAGGTATTGTAGGTTTTTTGCAACCATCCCTTCCAACTTTTCTCCATCATTTTTTGTTGGCTAGGGATGCCCTTTGTTACTTGTTATGACATGTCAACTTCTAGCTTTAATGGTGGTAAACAAAATGGTTTGCAAAAGCGCTCAAACATGGACAGCCAACAATGGTTTGGTAACCTTTAGTGATGTAGAGGTTTCACCATCAATCACCATGTCTCGTGTGATAGGATTTCTCTTTGGGATCTAGACTTTTTTGGGCGTTGGTGGTGGAGGTTCTTGTAAAATAGCTTTTCCTTTGTTGGCATTTGAGTTATTGAAGCCTTTGTTCATCATTGATGATGAGGCTTGGGAATTTGTAATTGGCGGTAGTGGGACTAGTGGATTGTTATAGTTTGGCTTGTCTTTCCCTTGCCTCCTCTTGGGGTTGGGGTGGGTCTTCTTTGAGTGGCCCTTTCCTTGGCGGCTTTCTTGTCTCATGAGAAGCATGTAAGGATTCTTTGGTAAGAGGTCCATAGTATTTTTTAAACTTACTATACCATTAAGGAAACCAACAATTTCAACTCTGTTAAGAGTCTAAACATGTATAGTACCTTGTGAACTAACTTCACAAACCCTAAATGGTCCCTTTCCAGTATATTTAAGCTTTTTATTTTCACCAGAAACACCATACATAAGTACAAGATCTGCTACCTCAATCTCCTTGTCCTTGAGATTTCTATCAAACCACTTCTTTCTTTGGTCTTTTTCTGTTAGCATGTTTTGTAGTGCAATTTGTCTCTCCTTCGGGTGAGTTGGTCTAAAACAAATAACCGGTCTTAGCTAGTTCATTATTACCATCAAGCTTTTAACTTACGACTACCCTTAAGCTAGGGATCATGAACTCCTAATGAATTCCTACCTCAAGTCCATACACCATCTTAAAAGGTGTGCAACCAATTGCAACTTTGTATAATGTGCAACAGGCCCAATAAAATTGCTTTGAGCTTAGACTCCTAGTAGTGAGTGCATCGAGCCTCAAAAGTCTTTATCAGTATTGAAATAAGAACCTTGTTTTAGTGCTCTCTGCTTGGCCATTTGCCTGTGGGTAATATGGCATTGACTTACGGTGAGCAATCATGAATGTTCTAGTGACATTTTTTATTACATCATTGCTGAAATGCTTACCTTGAACTCACTAGCTTAAATGGACATCCAAAGTGTGTAATGATGTTCTTATATAGAAACTTAGTAGTTGCCATGGTATCCATTTTTTGTGAAGCTCTTGCTTCAGCCCATTTGGTTACATAATCTATGGTAACACAATGCTGAAGCATGCTTGTGTGTTGTGTGCAGCGGGACTAATAGGACCAATAAATCTAAGCCCCATTTTTCAAAAGGTTGGTTGACTCTAATAGGATGTAGTGGCATCATGTCCTTCTTCTGTGGCTTTGCACATCGTTGGCACTCGTCACATCCCTTGACAAATAGTGCACAATCTTTGAAGAGCATGGGCCACCAATACCCCGATTGGAGTATTTTTCTTGCTGTCGTAATGTCACATGCGAAGTATCCACCAGCTACCCTTTGGTGTGCTTGTTCGATGATGTATAATTATTCATCCTCCCTAGGGCAATGTCTTAGTATGTCATCCTTACCTCTTCTATAAAGAGTTCCGGCAATAAATTGGTAAGGTGCACTCTCTTTTAGTAGCAACTTTCTTGCTAAATCTTTTAGTAGCAACTTTCTTGCTAAATCTTTCCTTCGTTCCTTTCCTTCTGGAAAACCATTAAACTAAAAAGTTAAAGATTTTCACACTCCATTTTGGAATAGCCTCAACCTTGAAAAACGTAGCATCCAGTAGCTCTTCATCAACCCCAATTGGTGCTTTGCTATTAGGTATGCAAGATAGATGATCCTCCATGACATGTTTCTTTCCAAGCCTCATAACTATTGTGAAATCAAACTCAAGAAGAATCAACAAAAAACCACCTTATGATCCTTCCAGTGGAGCATGGTTTATTTACTAGATAAAACAAGGCTCGATGTTCAACATAGAAAACAAATTTGTTAACAAGAAGGTAATGCCAAAATTTCTTTATAGCATAAACCATTGCTAACCCTTCACACTCAGTGGGGCGGTGTAATTAATTTCAACCTCATCTAGTTTTGCCAACTTGCAAAACTAATAGGATAGTCCAATTTGTGTTCCCCTGGTTGTGCTAGGACACATCCAATTGCTAAATTAGAGGCATCAATGTGCACATGGAAGATCAGATCCTTCACACTCAGTGGGGCGGTGTAATTAATTTCAACCTCATCTAGTTTTGCCAACTTGCAAAACTAATAGGATAGTCCAATTTGTGTTCCCCTGGTTGTGCTAGGACACATCCAATTGCTAAATTAGAGGCATCAATGTGCACATGGAAGATGAGATCCCAGTTAGGCCGTAAGATTGGAGCACTAGCCAAGGCTTACTTCAATGCATCATTAGCTTGTTGACACTCCTTGGTTCATATAAATACAATCAATAGCTTGTACAATGGATAGTTATTTCTGCATAGAAAAGAATTATCCAAGGGTAGTATAGCTGACATGGCCCATGAATCTCTGGACTCCCTTACAGTTCGTTGGTGGGGGTAATTCAAGATGACCTTGATTTTGATCTCATCAATGGAAATCCCATTTTTGGACACTATATGCCCAAGAATAACTCCGTGTTTCACCCAAAACTGGCATTTGTAAGGGTTTAAGGGTATGCGATAAAATCGATAGCTTTTAAAAACACCTTTTTTAGGCACGCTAAGTGCTCTTTCCAAGACAAATGAATGCATAAATCATCCAAGAAAGCTTTGAGAAACTTTCTTAGGAAGTCCTTAAAAGCAGTGTGCATTGGTTAGGCCGAATGGCATAACTCTATAAGCATATACACCATGCTCTCAGTGAGACAAAGGCTATTTTGGCTTGGTCCTCACACGAGATCAAAATTTGATTATAGCCTGAGTATCCATCCGAAAATTTATAAGGCTCTTTGCCTACAGCCCATTTGAGCACATGTTTTGAATATGGCGAGGGGTAGTTATCCCCGCACATGGCGGCATTCACTTTCTTGAGATGTGTTCAATCTCATAGATGAATCCACACGCTCAATGAGTTTATCGATCTCTTTCTTAACAATGCTTGCATATTTGGGATTCATTGGATAGGGACGTTGTTGGACTGGTTTAACTTCGGGTACCATGGGGATGGTGTGTTGTACTACTTATGTGGGAAATCCTTTCATATCATGGTATGTCCATGCAAAGAAATACCTATACTCCTTGAGGAGAGTTACTAGTTTAGCCTCCTCAACCTTATTTAAGACCTTGGCTATATAGACATGCTTAGGGTCCAACCAAGTCTACTTCCTTGACCTCTATAGGCCCATCATAGACTCCTCCAATTTCACTTATGGGGTTACGTTTTGGCATAAACACTAACTTGTGTTTCCCTATGGTGTATGACTTGTAATGCTCATGTGTTGGGTGCAAATCAGGCTCATTTTCCTTTTCTTTGTCTGGTTTAGTTGCAGCCTTAGCCTATTGTTTCTTCTGTGCAAGTTTACAATTTTGTTTCCTTCTAGCAGAGAAACTTGGTTTTGGTTCATTAGAGACTTCTACCTTAGCTATATCAATTGGGGGTGGTCTACAATACTAGACCTTTTGTAACTCTTCTCCCCAATTGTCTATAAACTTTCATTGTAAGTCAACTACACCCATGTATTGGCGCTATTGGGAGGTAGTGGTTCTTTCTTGTAGTCTTTTATGATGATCACTGCATGATGATCACGTCTCCACTATCTTCAAAGATGCTCCTTGATGTCTTGAGGAACTTCATCCCTTTCTTTAGATTGGGAATCCGTATCATATTCAAAGATACTCCTTGCAGTTCTTTGGATGTTGTGAGCTCTATTTTTCTTGTGGTGTCTGAGGAGTTGGTGTTGCTTTCAGTCTCTGTTTTAGACCCCTCATCACTATTGGTGCTTGAGCTTGAGTCATCCCATGTGGAATCAAGTTCACTATAACCTATCCCCCTAGTATCAAAAGGTAGATCATGAATCATTCATAGGGGCATGACCTTAGGGAGCAGTCTAACGATTTGGGGATATTTAGAGGTGCGTTCATGACCTCCTTTTTTCCATAAGTAGGTGCCGATGAGATTGGAAAATCCATTTATGAGATGGGTTTAGAGTTTTCATATGGTAGTTGTTGTCAGGGATCAATCTGAGAGGTGGAGGCCTCAGTTTATTTCACGATGACACGCGGCACATCTAGAGGTTTGCGAATCTTAGTAGTAGTAGGCGTTAGGTACTAGGGTGTACAATATCTAAGACTCTCACTTTCTTGGGTTTTGGTTCAAGCTCCTCATGGGTTTTCATAACTAAATCACCAAATTCTTAGAGTTTCTCAATTTCCTTCTAAGGGTCAGGATACGAGCAAAGTTTTATCATGTGTGATCTAGATTCAGGAATCGCATGTTCCCGTGGGGTCTCCTTCCTCGTGCTCTTAGTTTTCAATGGTATTTCCCTACCTTGTTCACAATCGACCCTCGTGTCCAAGGAGTCCGAGTCCTCATCTAGGTCCCTAATGAAGACTGGCTCTTCAGGCATCCCAAGATTTGTCTTTTTAGTTTCCTTTATTTTTTTATTCTTAACTAACTTTTTTCTCCTATTTTTCTTCTTCTTCTTAGATTCCGCTACCGAGGCCACATATTGTTGCTCAAGAACATGTTGGTCTTGGGCTTGTAGTGGCAGGGTGATAGCATTCAACGGTGTGTGATTTAGGATTTTTAGGATGTGCCTTTGATCTTGATTACTTACCCTAATCATGTTTAGGGGTGTGATGATGGGTCCTGTTTGTGGGCTTGTCTCACCACAATCTTGTTGGGGTAGTCCTTAATTCAATGGTCTATGCCACAATGGTTACAAGAAGCTGGTGGCATGTTTGAGTGCACTACTTGGTTGAGATGAGGAAACTTTAGAGGGCATTTCAAAACTTGATGGGGACCTTGATAGTGGTAGCATTGAAGAGGCATTCTTCTAGTTGTGGCATTCATATCCCGACCCCTATTCATCCGTATCAAATTGGTAAACTAGCTTGACTCCCCCTCTGCCATCCACTACATAATAGTTAGGATGAAGTTCTATGGGGTCCTCAACAAAGAGATGCGGGGTGGGTTCAATGCCCACCTCATATTCTTGGTAAATAGGCTCCTCGAAGCTTACTTGATTAAGAGGTGTGATCCTTGAGTGAGGAGGTTGAGGTCCCAAAACTTGTGGAGGTAATATGACACATTTTGTGCATTTTAAATCCCCCTTGCAATAGGTTGTTGTGTCGTTTGATCAGCATTGGGTTGAGATGTTGCCATCGTAGGCATTATGGATTGTGGCTATGATGGAGCGAGTAAAGCCAACTGTTGAGGGGTGTAGAAGCATTAGCAAGGGTTTGCAAATGCGTGTGGCATTGTGAAGCTTCATGACCTTATATAACATCCACCACAAAAAGTACAATTACCATTATAGCGTGCCCTTAGGAATACACACTCACACTGGTTGAATGTCCTTGCCGGTAAATTGAGCACCATTGAAGCTCTCTCCTTGGGTACATATGTACATTTTCAGGGGCTCTATTGGCCTTCATTCCCTCTTGGAGTGCTTTCATGAAATCCATGAAATTTTTCTCCACTAAAGTGTTGCCTTTATCAAGGGGTTTAACTATGGAAGTGCTATGTCCTGTGACTACGAAAGCAATAGATTTAGAATTTGATGCTTTATATCCTTTGACCATGAGATTATCCTCTAGTTGGATGGAATTTGTTATATGAATTCATCCCATGTAGTGATCGCTTCATGGTTAAGCCTGTGGATGAATCTATCCAACAATTGATTATTCGAATAGCGTTCATGTGGAAGGCAACGAGAGTTCAAATGCTTGAGACATCTAATAAAATCTCTTACTGACTCCTCTTCTTCTCTCTCAGCTTTGTGTAGCTATGAAGCTACACCCCATAAGACTCCTTCATGCACAAATTTCTTTACGAACAATCTCCTAAGAGCGGTGAAGTTCAAGCATTCCTCAACCTTGAGAATTCTATACCAATCCCCAGCCTTACCATTCAATGTTAGACTAAAGGCATTGGTCTTGGAAACCTCATTTCGTTCTCCTAGGGCCTCACACACTTGATCAAATAGTTCTAAATGTCTCATAGGATCACCATCTCCTTGAACTTATGAGTTAGCTTGGCTATCTAGGCAGTCTTCCCATGGCTCTATTGCCCACCATCTCTTACAACAAGTGGTATGATTTCCACTACCGCTCTTCCCAGGGCCTGTGCAAAAGCAACTAGGTCTGTGTGATGGGTAGAGCTGGTGCTAGCATAATTGGAGCAATGATAGGAGCATGTGGAGGTGCAACACGTGGCACTACATGAGGATGCATTGGGTCAAACCTTGGTGGGGGTAGATGTGCTACATAAGGCATGTGCCCTACTTGCGCCCCAATAGTAGGTGCTCTAGTCATGTGGGCATTAAGTGCAGTTTGTAGGAGTTGGTAGAACATGTAATCATTCCTCCTTTGTTGTGGCCCTAGATATGGATTGGACAATCCCTTCCCAACTAACACCATACGGTTGGCCTATGTGGTGAATGGCCTGTGGTGAAATCCACAAGAGTCTCTATGGATGTGTCATACTCCCAATCATTTGTGAGAAGACATTGATCAATGATTTGCAAGCCTAGCTCTTTCCTTGAGATAGACGCAATGTTATTGCTTGTGTCAAGACTATCAAGCACTACTTGTGTAGTCGTGGTTTGGGACTCGTTTTGGGTGTATTGGGCTGTTTGGGCTGCTAATCATTATTGTGCTAATTGCAAGCCTAGCTCTTTCCTTGATATAGACGCAATGTTATTGCTTGTGTCAAGACTATCAAGCACTACTTGTGTAGTCGTGGTTTGGGACTCGTTTTGGGTGTATTGGGCTGTTTGGGCTGCTAATCATTATTGTGCTAATTGCAAGGTCTCTTCTTCTTTTGCTCTAGCAGCTTGGATCAGTGCCTCTACCGCCCCTACACTTCCTCTAGTGTCCTACCACCATCGAGCATAAGCACTTATGCATGGGGGTGGTTTGATGGTCACAGTTATAGTAGCAGGTGCAACATGAGCTGTATGGACATGGATATCAACATGAATGCTCCTTGCTCTTGCAACAAGGAGAGTACACTAGGTGTCTCTTTGGAGTTAACCTCAACTCTTTCCTCATATGGCATGTAAGTCATAATGTTCGGTTTAGAGGTAGCACGGTTGAGACCGGACCTCTGAGGTAACTAGCTACGTGGCTAAAAAGGCCGGTAGCAGTTGGCTTAGCAGGTGAGACCTGGTTAGGGTTCTCACCTTTCTTGGGATTTAGGATCCTCCATTGAGTTGAAATCTAACAATGTATCACTGGTTCCTAGTATAGGTCATTGTACAATGCTAAACTGGGTTTCAACCGAAGACCCTGAGCCTAGTGTATACTGGCATGTACCTAGCTCGATAGGTCCACTATCATTGATATCGGCCTCTATTACATGCCCAAATCATAGGTGCGAGTGATTATAGGGTGTAGGAAGGTCCTAAAGGTGACAAACAAGTTTGGAAATTTTTGACTTTTTTTTTGAAAATTTTTAGATTGGCCAAAGTTTTATCAAAACACGTCTTTTGTGTTTCTTAACCCATATGGCACTAGAAATAGTGTATTTTTTTCGGGTCAATCAAGCGCTGCAGCACTAGCTCCCATAGTTAAGGAAGCTCTTGTAAAATTGCAAAATTTTTGAGTGTCACACAAGTTGTGTCAATGTGATTGTAAACAGCCTAAAACATATATTAGGCAAGTTTGTGCGAGCAATTTTCAAAAAAATTCTACTCTTTTCTCCCCGACCTTTTACCTTTTCACCTTTTCATTTTTTTAACTTTTTAACTTTTTTATTTTTTGCTTTTCGCTTTTCTCTGTTTACTGTTTACGGTTTCACTTTTTGGTTTCATTAAAAAGGAGTTTTCCTAGAATCTTTGACTTGGGGCTTGCATGCATTAAATGCATCCAGCCACACAAAATAGACTTTTGGAAATTTCTAGCTAGTGGCCTAAAAGCTTGCATGCATTAAATGTGACCTACCAATCAACGTGCCCCAAATTAGGGAGAGGATTAAGTGAATTAACTTGCATTAATTACACTAATATGAAAATGCAAAAAACACAAAACCTTTTATGTCTACCAAATCCTCCCCTAATTTCTGTTATTATCCCAATTTCTTTGCATAAGGAGTCAAAATTGGCACAAACCCTATGCTAGGAAACTGATTTTGTGGTCTAATTCATCCAATTCTTTCATTTAATTCTCAATTAATTATTTTTTATTTTAAATTTAAAAAATATAAAAAATGTAGAAATCCCAAATTGGACTTGTAAATGAAATGTGGGAGAAGAATTAATCAAAATGCACTAATTGTTGCAGCACTCACAGGAAATGAAAAACAAGCAAAAATTGAACAATATGTAGAAATTGCAGAAATCAACAAGAATGTAAACAATGCCACAAAATGGACACATTTTCAGCTATTCATTTCTATCCTTCTTGCAAAAACAAAAAACAAAATTATAACACAATTCTTTCATACACACATACGGATTCAAAATGCATTGTGGCTATACACACACACAATGCATTCAAAATGCATTGTGACTATGCGGTAGGGCTATTCTCCAGCAGAAGTGGTGCCATTTATGGGAAGCCCTTGCACCATAGAAAGAGTGCAAGAACTAGCCAAGGTTGTGGGGCTTTGCCTAACCGCACTCGGGTGCATAAAACAGATCAACCCAAGAAGTTAATCTACCATAACCTAGCCCACTATTGCATAAACAAGATGTGTCACTTACCTCGTGTGAATGCTTGTGCTCGGATTCTCGTAGCCATGTAGCCACACTCTAAGATCCACTCCAACTCCACCCGCCGCACTCCAATGGAAGCTCGACCCTCCTCTCTCACTCAATCACACACACCCACTCTCTGACGTTCATACAAGCAAGCACACAAGATCTCAAACAAGCAAGAGACAAGCAAGAAAGTAATAGCATAGGAGAGTAGAGAAGCAAGATGCAAGCAAGTACATAAGAGCTCAAACAAGCAAGAGGCAAGCAAGAAAGCTCAACCCTCCCCTCTCACTCAATCACACATACTCACTCTCTCACATACATGTAAGCAAGCACACAAGAGCTCAAACAAGCAAGAAAGTAATAGCATAGGAGAGTAGAGAAGAAGAGCACTCTCTTGAATTAGCATAAGAGAATCCCTAGTGAGAATACACAATGACCCTTATCTTGGCCCCTAGCCTTCACACCTTGGGCAGCCATACTTAAAAAATAGGTCCATGGGGCTATCCACGACCACCTAGGCTTATCCAAACACTTAATCTAAGAATACAATCTCCATAATTAATCCCATGGTATGCTGTTCATAGATAAGCAGCGATCGCACACGTAAAATATACAATGATGCTAGAGAGGTGTTGAATGAGGGTTAACAAGAGTCTTGGCCCATCGTCGTACACGTCAAAATATAGCCCATGTGTAGGCTATAAAAGTGTACCCAATATAAAAATCACTTTAGCAAGGTAATGTTGAGCTAAAAGAAGTGTATGATCGCTACTACTATGGAGGGATTTGAGAACCTATCATAGTTGATTTTATGATCTTCATAATTAAAACTTGTGATGTGGATTTTGTGCTAGCAGTGGTTCAAGCTAGTGCATCATAATACAAGAACTTGTAGGTCAACTTTTTGTTAGAGTCATGCTTAGCCTTGTAAAAAGCATCCTATGCTCATCTTCTTTCAAAGGGTGATACTATTGTATAAGATCGATAATCATCCTGGATCATCATTTTTGTGTATATGCAAAAGAGGTAAATTATAGATGTCTCTTTCACCACTAATCATGTACTTGCACTAATAAGGATGCATAATCTTTAAAAAATATCACGACACAACCTTGATATCCAAGCAATCTAATTGTGGAATGTTCTCCAAGGGATACACACTAAGATGTGCTTGGTGAAGGAATTAATCATCATAGTAGTAGGGAGTTAGGTATCTTGCCATCTTTACGTTAATCATTTTACTTAGATTGATTCATTATTCAGGAATTATTGGTGATTGGCTCATCATAAAAACTTTACATTGCAATAGCAAAAATATCGAATGTCACCAATACCTCACCCATGGGTGAAGGGAAGTGAAGGGTGGAAGGGATGTCAAGGGGGCAAAAGATAAGAATATGGAATAGCGGAAAGAGATAGTGAGATAAAGCACAATAGACAATGCAATAGATACACAATGGAGAGAATTTAAAATTTTTGATTATACCAAAGAGGTACAAGTGATGGTGTTGTGCACCCATGCACTCTCAAATAGAGCTTAGATGCAAATCTAGATAGACCCTGGATGGAGGATGTATGAAGTGTAGAAGGGGGCGGATACTCACAAGCATTGGATGCCTTAGCTCATGGCAACCATGTCCATATATAGTATTGTAGGTGAGCTGTAGGTAGGTAAACGTGTATATACAACGAGGGCAGTTATACTACATAGACATGGTCTCCGCCTGTATATCAAGAATGTGGCCCACCAACCATCGACCATCGCCCACTACTGATGGACTTGGTATCCAAGGGAATATTCCTCATTTTGTCGCCCTGGGTCCTAGCTAGCATTCGTATCCCTGACCATCTCCTAACCATCATCGATGGTCACAATAATGACCCCATCGGCATCTAAGATGGGGTTCCCACTAAAGACATATGCACCATGGCTACTCCTTATAATGGGGGCCTAATAAATGTGCATTATACATCAAAGTGCGATACATGGAGAGGTGGGTATTGAGTGTATACTAACACAAAAAGGGTGGGGATGCAAGGCAAAGGGATAAATTCAAATGAAAAGAAGGGACTGGGGGTGGCTAGGAAGTAGGGGAAGACTCTTAGTAATTAGGGAGTAATCATGGGGGGTGGGGTTGTCTAATGTTACTTACTCTCAGTGTCTTTATTGCCATGATCCTCTTAGTTGATAAAAGTGTTTGTTGAGTTGCTTTGAGGTTATCAATATTAATTTTAGGATATAAATGTCGAAATCATTAAAGGTGTTTCATAATTTTAATACCTACTCACTTGTCTACTTTATAGTAGAGAATCAAGATGCATGTGGGGGTAGTTTTTATTATTGTTATCATCTAGATAAACTCGTATTTTTTCACCTGATCTATATCCCTTAGAGGCAAGACAAGGCAAGCTATGGTTTGGTGTGTATTTTCCTCATTTGAAGGGGAGAAGGTTATCTTCGTGGACTTGTCCTCATCAAAAGTGGTGCACAAAGTGAGCAACCAATATCAAGGCTCAAGATTAAGGATAATAGGATGGGTTAGAAGATGGAATATGTAATTTTATAATAAGGGAGGAGTTTGTCTTCTTAGACTTGTCCTTATCAAAAAAGTGGTTGAACAACCAATTTATGCAACCAACACCAAGGCTCAAGGTTAAGGATAATGGGATGGGCTAGAATATGGAATATGTCAATAGGAATGAGAAGGGAGTTATCTTTTTAGAAGTAAATCATTACAGAGGTGAGTATATGGAGGCCAAAAGCCTTTGTGGATGCAAACGAGATGGGCAGTGGGTGTAGGTTTCCATTAAGATAGTCATAAAATTAAAGGAAACTGAGGTTTAGAACATTTTGGTGGATAGAGATGAGGCTAAATAGTCCATGGGGAAGGTGGGTAATGTTGGGTAACCTTGCTACTATGCCCATAAGCACATCCACCTTATTTATAAGACATTAGCTAGGCTTTATGCTAGAGGAGGTCATGCATGTGGATGGGCTCTTCTAATTAGAGGATATATAAAGGCCTCATCTTAGAGGATATATAAAGGCCTCATCTTTGAGGACCTCTCGATGTAGCCTATTTTGAAGTGGTGAGTTGTATATAGTCGTTACAAACTTCTTATCTAACTTTACAAGATTTGCTTTAGATGCTTGGGCTTGTGTGCTAGCAAGATCTTGAGAAGCCTCAAGTTCTTGGTGAACATACTATCTTCACATTGTATAGAGTTTGAGTTCAAAATCTTTATATTTTTATTGGGCCTCCATAGGGTTGTATTATTGGAGCAATATTAATGCTAGTTTCCTTTTTGTGTTGCTAATAAAGTCCACTAAGAGCCAATCAGCTACTTAATTTTTCATTGCATAATGTCAAGGGTATGTCGCATTGTGTTCTTCAAAATGATGACTCCTTATATCTAGATTTGGCACTCTATCTTGGGCTTCTAAACACAACTCTTTGGAAGCTTCCCATGTGGCCACCTCACTATATGGATTGTAACCATTGTATGGTTTTGAAGTAGTTCTTATAGCATTCTTTGTTATTATCATGGTAGCATCTAGGTCCACATCCACCACTAAGCCTTTCCAATTTTCCTATTGGGGGATATACTTATTATTTATCTTGAGTGAGAGGATATTGTTACACTTTTATGGGTGTCAAAGCTTCTATAGGGGGTAAGAGCTAGTTCCACTATCTATAGGGCTAATAAGGGAGGTGTAGAAGAGCCCGCTATACATAACTTCATAAGCATCTCTGGTCATTGTACATATCTTCATCAACATCTCCTTGTTGTCACTATACATAACTTCATCAACATTTCCAACTGTCGACGGAATCACCATCTCCAATTGTACATAACTTCATCAACATCTCCATCTGTCAAGGGAATCACCATCAATGTCATCTTCACTTTACTTTCTAATTATGTCTTTAATGATAACCACTTTTTCTTCTTCTTTGGTGATGGTATATCTAGCTTGTAGACATAATGTAATGTGGGATGCCAATTGTGTCCTTGATGCTCTTGTGGAAAGCATGTTTGGGATTTGGCCTCAAGGGGTTCACAAAAAAATAATATTTTATATTACAACTAGAGAGCTATTTTTTATAAGGCCATTTATAATTTTACATTTAGAGGAGATGTGCCATTTATTAGTTTATAACACCAATTTAGGAATTTTGGCACTTATTCAAGTGCCATTTTCTTAATTCATTTCATAAATAGGCTATTTTAACAAGAAAATGTATGTTCCATTCTTGAAAATCAATATATTCATTAAGTGCAAATGGATGGAAATTGTAGTTCTTTTACTTAGCTTTATTCTTACGCTACTCATATTTGTTGTTAAAATAATCCACAACCATAGATAATTTAATAAATATAATAATAAACTTATATCACAAGAAATAGCTATCTTGATCAATTGAAAATAACTTCTAGGTTTGAAAAGTTGTGCATGCATGTCAAATGATAGACTACAACTTTTATGGGTTTCATTTATGATTTTATCAAGTACATTTTAGTGTGATGGTATTAAGAATACGTTAATGTATGTTTTTGATTATGAACTTATATTTGCCACTTGGGATGCTCAAAGTTAAGTTAGAGCCTCTCCCACTTAAGGTTGCACTATCAAGCTCAAAATTAAGTTTGAGCCTCCTGCTTAAAGTTGCTCTCTTAAGCTCAAACTTAAGTTTGAGCCTCCCGCTTAAGGTTTATCTCTTAAGCTTAAACTCAAGCAAGAGGCTCAAACTTAAGTTTGAGCCTCCCACTTGAAGTTAGACTTTGAGAATCAAACTTAAGTTTGAGCCTCATACAAAACCTTGAGAAGAAAGCATCTGCTAAAACTTAAAGGGAGGCAATTTATTACCATGCATACAAGTTAGCTAAAGATATGCACTTCTTGCATTAAAATACTATGTGTTTCACTCTCTCTCTCTCTCTCTCTCTCTCTCTCTCTCTTTGAGGGTTTGTGTTTGCCCTAATTTCTCAGAGGGTGAGCCTGAAGTGGTTCCAAGAGTTGTGCTAAAATTTTACCTGCCTTTCGGAACCATTCTTGCAAACTGATTTTTCATCCACGTAGTGGAGAATTCGTGATCGCGTCGTGAATCGCAGCCCCACAAGCAGATTTATAGCCTGCATAGTGTTTGTGTTTTCCCTAATTTCTCTATGGGTGAGCTTGGAGGGATTCCACCAACTTTGCTAATGTTTTACCCCAATATTGGAGCCATTCGTGCAAACAGATTTTCCATCTGGGTAGTGGATCTTCTCCTATTTGTTTGCAGGGTGGCTGAAACTCTTCTCCTTCTTCTTCATAACAAGGCTGTAATTTTCTTTTTTACAAGACGAATTCCATTCTTCATCAGGATTATAGATTGGTTACATGATTTATTAGATGGTAATTTTGTGGAGAAGATCTTTGACGCTCCTAGAGGATTCTATGAGGTCCTATTCTCATCCAAAGAAGTTTGAGATTTGGTTATGCATAAAGTCCCGTTATTTCTAGATGGACAGTTGGTGTATGTTGTACCCTAGCTCCCTATGGTAGAGTATAGAGATATGCTATTTGGGTTGAGGTTGTAGACTTTTCCATCAACTATGTGGGAATTATTACCGTTGGCCATGCGTACTATTGGGGAGGTGTTGGTGGAGCCCAGAATGTCATCCAAGAATAAAAATAGGGTTTGCATGTTGTGGGATACTAGGAAGCCCAACAATTAAGGTTGTACGTGGATTGATTTGACCCTTTGTATTTTGAATTAAAATGGGGATCATTTGTAGGCCATCGGGAGATGAGTGACTTCATTTTAGAGTGTCCAGAGGAGGTGAATGCTCAGCCACAACTGAATGTGTCCTAGGGTCTGACGCATAAGGATCCATTAGCTCCTGTTTTGCCATTTGGTTTGAATATAGAGAAAGGCAAACAAGTAGCAAAAAAAAGTGAGCAAGTGGTAGATAAAGGTAAACAAGTTTTGGCAAATACAAAAGATAGACCTTGGCTTGTGGTGGCGAAGAGAGGCACTCGCCAAATAGTTGCTTCTAGTCATGGTGCCTCTTCATCATGTTGTCTTGGTGCCACAAGATGAACTCGAGACAAAGATAACCAAGGCAAGGTATGACACTCTCGGTATAATCTAAGACCTCGAGTTACAAATGAAAATCATGTAAATTTTTCTTTCTATTTGATAAAAGAGGGGCTTTGGTCTCAACCAGGGACAAGAAGTATCCGGGTGTCAAGTGGAGATAGGATACATCACCTAGTGATGCCCATACTACATGGGAACAGATGGAGAGAGAAGGCATTGAGGATCTTGTGCAATATTTTAAGGAAAGAGAGGCCGGTAGTGGTACCTCTCATTGATTGGATTTCTATTTTGATGGATTATGAAGATTGCTCTTTGGAATGTAAAGAGTGTGTGTTCACTGTCCAAGAATTATCGCATGTGGCGTACTGTGTTTTAAGGTCAATGGGATATGTTTTGTGTTGTGGAGCATAAACAACATTCTATGGCTGGAAGAGTGTATGATTACAAGGAATCAGGAGTCATGATTGCAATGAAATCTCAATTTAAGCCATCATTGGTTATGCAGGATGGAAAATGATGTGATGTTAATGGGAATACATATGAAATAAATGAGGATTGTTATGGAAGTGGAGTTTATGGATGAAACATTATGGCTTGTGGGATTGTATGTGCCTAATGGTGTTGCACATCGTCGCGTTAGTTATGGGACAATTTATTATGTTTGTGCAACACTAAGACTGGCTTTGTGTTGGGAAATTTTAATGTATGTGAATTGCTAGAGCATGCTTCTACACCTCACTCTATTATATGAATGGGCCAGAGGCTCAGCTGGAATGTGTTTGCCAATCAAGTTTTTCACCCGCATGAGAGAGAATTCACATATGCCTCTCAATAGTATGTGGGTACAAGAGCTCATTTGGACCGAATGTATATTTGCTAGCATGATTTGTTTCTACCAGAGATATTGTCCATAATCATATTTTGTTAGATCATTTACCTTTGGTATTGGAGATGCATAGCGATTCTGTGGATGCTTATAGGCCATCATTGGGAAAGGCTCCTCTTAAGGTTAACCATACTTTCTTGGAGCATACTGTTTTCCATTAGTTTATGTTGCAAGTGTTACAAAACTTTTGAGGCCATGTAATCTATGTTGGGGTGTCAGCTTGGGAGTGTTGTATGTTCAATATTCAAAAGCTAGTATGGGATTCATAATGCATCATATTTTAGGGAGAAGTTACGGAACCTAGAAACATTGTTGGTTAATTTGAACCAGGTGGTTCAAGAGGACGGTTCTTGTCCTGACATTGAGATAGCTATTGATTAGTTGTCCCATCAGGTTGTAGCATTGCATAAGAATCAATATGTGAGATATAAGCTTATGGCTCAAATGGATGCCCTAATGGATTCTAATTGTCACTCATGTTCTTTGCTCGTTTGCAGCAAAAGCATGCATGTGAGAATATTTTCACTATGCAAGATAGGCAAGGAGTATTGATTACTAATCCTACTTGTGTTCTAGTTGTGTGTATGGAATGTTATCACCATTTGTTGGGTTTGCATGAAATGATACAATCCCCCTTTGTGCTATGAGATCTCTTATCTTGTCTTGAGAGAGATTGAGAGTGTACTCTAGTGCATGTTCCTCTTTCATGCATGTGTGTGAGAGTGTGAGAGGTAGATTGCCTTGCATCGTGGTGTGAGCAACTCCGCGGGCAGTGACAGCGTGGAGGTGGAGATCGGAGGAGTGGAGCTTCCAAAGCAAGCTTGCGGAGCCTCAAGGGACATGAGCTCGAAGCATTGGTAATTACCCAATGATTATTGTGTCTATTGCTTCTCCCGTTTACGGTTGTGTGGAGTTCCCTCTTGGGAGGTGCGGTAACCCATAACATTTTTGGTACCACTGTGCCAGGGAAACACCTTTGTTTCTTCTACCCTCTTAGACCTTCAACTCCCACTATGCAAGATTCACCATTGCCTTTGCATTTGGAAGGTGCAATGTGAAGAAACTGTGTAGATAAGGTTTGAGTGGTAGAGAAGAAATTGTAGAAAATCGTGTGTTAAATGTGGGTGAGTACTTGGGAGAACCTAGAGGAAAGCTACACTTAGTTTTACATTCAATTTTATTGTTTTTCATCACTAATCTTGCTATCATAATCTAGCAGGGGTGACACTTTTTTTTTTCCAAAAACTCACAATAAGGAGACATTGGTTGTGTTCATGACATGCATTGCATTCCTAATCCTTAGCACAACCATTCTGGATTATTTGGATAGGGAAATCACACTCCAAAACATCATTCTATCGCTCGGTAGCTTAACACGTGAAAGTGCAAAAAATAGTTCACAACGTGAACCATTCCCTACTACTTCACGGTTTGAAACATTTTCTGCAATCATCATTGAGAATCTTGGGATTACCTTACTAAAATTAGGTTGTTTTATCCTAACACATCTGACATAACGAAACCAAAAAATCTTATCATGTGAAATAGCAGCGAAGTGTTTCACGACGTAATCCACATCCTGTTTTATGGGTTGAACCATTGCCTGCTACTTCACGAGTTAAGCCTTCACGCCTTAACACTTCACGTGTTAGCAGTTCATATTGGAGTCTATCCGATTCAAATTGAAGTAATTCTGAGCTGAAGATTTGAAACGTGAAAAATCAGTTTCCACAGCGTGAAAAACAGTTCATGACATGAATAACATTCTGCTTCACAGCGTGAACTACTACTTGCTACTTCACGATGTGAACCATTCTCTACGGTTTCATGGATATCTGCTAGTTCATGACCAGGAAAGACAGTTTGGTAGAAAAACAGGTGAAAAGGTTGGAGTAGTGATTTCTCTTATCAAAACATATTCTCATGCACTTGAGGTCTAGTAAACTTATTGGAGACGATCTTACCCCCCCCCCCCCCCCCCGATGACAGTGCATTAAATCACCCAGGTTATTCCTACCAAAGGAGTGTTGGTTCAAGCCGCTCGGCAAGCACTCAATTAAGTGTTTCAGCTTGGAGGAATCTTACCACCATAGAAACAAGTAGTGAGGAATCCATGGAAGAAGGGCTTCGATTCTCTAGCCTTGGACAGGAAGAAAAACCATCTTCCCCTACTAGATCTAGTGGAATCTTTGATATGGCCAGGGGATTTTTTGGTCTCCAACACACAGAACTAGGGAAAACCAGAATTGGAAAGAGCATATCGTCACTCAAGATGGCGAACAGAACTTCCTCAAGACAGATGGGGATGTTGAAAAATGTTAGGCTTAAGGTCTTTTCATTCCACTACCATCGTACAATTGTTGTAATGGACTTTCTATGCCAGTCGGACTCATATGACATTATCTTGGCAATACCCTTCATGAGGGAAGCCAAATTGGTGCATGATTGGGCATTAGATCATGTGTATGTACAAAAGGATTCATAGATTCTAAAAATTGATCTACATACGTGGAAGGCACATCCCATGGAAGGGCAGTTGTTTGGTTGCCAACCAGTTGAGGAGAATTCACGGGAAAAGGAAGAGGCTGCAATGCATGTGTCCCTTCCACCTCCGGATTTTAATGAAAACTAGATGCACATGCTTGCCACTATAGATGTGTTTCCCCCTAGAGGAACCCAGTACGTCAAATCGGGAATTATTCTTGCCACCTCAGTGTGCATGGTAAATGTGCAACTAAGAGAAGAGGAAACAGAGGATGAAGACTCCAGCACAGAAGGGTCTAACTTGCAAGGCCGAAAGAGCACCCAACGCGTCAGGAGATGGCAAAAAAGGAGAGGTATATCACTTGACGAAATGCCCTATTTACGAAGTAACCCTACAGATGCCCAGGGGTGGCTAAGATATCTCGAGGTCACTAAGGTGCACGAGGAGTTTTCTAGGGATTAGGGTGAGGATTGAGTAAGATAAACTTAGAAGGAAAATGAGGGGAAAGGGCTATGCCACAGGAGCCAAAAATGCCTAGAATGTCACACAAAAAAGGCTCTAGCTTGGACAAAAGATGAGGAGGACAACAAGCCGGACATACTCAGTGCCAGACCAATTTAAAACATACACCATTAACGAACAAAAGGTGGTACAATTGATGGCTAAGAGAGTGAAGGAAGATGGCCAATCCACTTCTTACAAACGGTTCAACTGAAGTTAAGGAGGTGGATATTGCAGAGATAGGGGAGGACTCCAAACCTGTCTACATTGCTAAAGACTGCGGCTGAAGAAGAAGATCTCATTTCTATCTTAAAAGAATTCAAAGACTATTCTTCTTGGAAATACATGGAGATGAAGGGTGTACCACCTGAGGTGGTTCAACACACCATTCTGATCATGGAAGGATCAAGACCATCCAGGCAAAAATTGTACCAGATGAATCCAAAATATGCAGCGATTATAAAGAACGAAATTGATAAACTCATTGCTATGGATTTCATCTATGAAATCAAGCACACCGATTGGCTTTCACCAATCGTGATTGTGCGAAAGAAAAATGGGAAATTGAGGGTCTATGTTGATCTCAAAAAGGTCAATGCAGCCACCAAGAAGGATCATTAACCCCACTATTGTATACTGAACATGTATTGGAATGGGTAGAAGGTGAAGAAGCTTATAGCTTCTTAGATGGGTTTTCAGGATATAATCAGAGGTGTCCATAGCACCAGAAGACCAGTACAAAACGGCCTTCAATACAATGTGGGGAGCATATGTTTACAAGATTATGGCTTTTGGCCTCACCAATGCCCTAGCAACCTTCCAACGATTGATGTGCATTGCCTTCAAGGACTACTTACAAAAGTGGCTAGAGGTATTCATTGATGATTTGTGTGCACACTCACGCTAGACCGAACATTTGGCTTGCTTGAGAAAGGTGTTTGAGCGATGTTGATTATATCGTATGCCCTTAAATCTTTTGAAGTATCAATTCTGTGTCAAGCATGGTGTAATCTTAGGGCACATTGTATCTAAAAATGGTATTTCCACGGCGGAGGAGAGCAAGGTAAAATTGATCTTGGAATTACCCCCACCAACCAACTACAAAGGTGTATAGAGGTTTATGGGCCACATTGGGTATTATCGATGCTTCATCATATTCTATGCTAAAATTGCCAGACCATTGTATAGACTACTCATTGTCTTTGAACGGATGAGGAATTCCAGAAAGCATATGATAAGTTAAAGAAAGCACTGGCAATTGCACCTATTCTGAGACCACCCAATTGGGATCTTATATTCCACGTGCACATCGATGCATCGAATTTTGTGATAGGATGTGTATTGGTGCAACCTAGGGAATTCAAATTGGATTACCCAGTTTGTTTTGCAACCTAGGGAATTCAAATTGGATTACCCAGTTTGTTTTGCTAGTTGTCAACTAAACGATGCAGAGATAAACTACACCACCACAAAGCATAAAGGGTTGGCCATGGTTTATGCTGTAAAGAAATATCGACATTATTTATTGGCCAACAAATTTGTATTCTTTGTGGACCATCAGGCCCTATTATATTTGGTGAACAAGCCTTGCACCACAGGAAGAATCACACGCTAGTTGCTACTACTACTAGAATTTGACTTTACGATCACGGTAAGAGAAGGAACACGACATGTGTTCGCCAACCATATATCTAGAAATCCAAATGAAAAATCTACAACTGGCATTGATGATGACCTCCCAGATCTTATCTGTTCCAGCTTGACATGGTGCTTGAGTGGAGTAAGGAGATTTTAGACTATCTAGCTCATGGTTTTCTGCAAGATTGACCTTTGAACAAGAATAAAATGCATCACGTCACACGCACAACTTCGCTATCTCACGAAATAAGAAATTGCTACTTCACGGGCTAAGACTCTCACAGCTTAACACTTCATGGGCTAAGACTCTCACAGCTTAACACTTCATGGACTAAGCCTCTCATAGCTTAACACTTCATAGGCTAAGCCTCTCATGGCTTAAGCCTGTCACGCATTAAGCCTCTCACACGTTAAGCCTCTCACGGCTTAATTCTCTCATGCGTTAATCCCTTCATGGCTTAACACTTCACGGCTTAGACTTTCACGAGTTAGAACTACCCGATAAAAACTAATGCACACCTTTATTGCTCACCCCACTAACACCCTTCCCATCAAGCATTAACACACACACTCACGCACACACATAGAAAAAAAAGGAGAGGACCACAAGCTCCTACTAGTCATTATGACTGACGCTCTTTTCAATGTTACAAATGGCCTCCTCCTCTACATCAAGCCCAGAAGTAGAAGGGAATCTGGTCGTAACTTAGGCGAGTACCACAGGATCACCACCACTGGAAAGAAAGAAGAGAGCACCACGCGCCCAAAAACAAGCTAGAGAAGGTGAGCCTTGGACGAATGGCAGAGATCCTCTCCCGCACTATCAACACAAACTTATGTGCGGAGTATTTGAAATCTTATGACAAAGCCACCAAGAGAGGTATAGTAACAAAGTCAGATGGCACCACTGAGCAAGTCCTCATCACAGAGGAGCTGATATGTAATGCTCTGCAGTTGCCCCATCCATCCCGGCACATGTCCACAATTTCGAGCAGATGCCCATGGAAAACATGCTGAAGAGGATTTTCTATAACTCCAATGGGGCAGAGTACGAAAATATAAGGGATGAAGTAGATGAAAAGGCTTGTAGAGCCATGTCCATGCTCATGCAAGTAAAACCCATGGACAAATATAATAGGGTACACCTAAACTGCATAGCTAAGGTCCATGAAGAAAAAGAGGAAGATTGGGTGTGGTATATAAATGGAGACTTACCTCAAGTCACACCAATCAAAGGTGTGTAACCCCTATCTCCTTACTAAAGTGCTCAGTCATGCAGCTAACCTTCCAGTTCCAGAAGGCACTTAGGAAGCATAGGTACCCCAGCTTGAAGGATCTTTGGAACCGTCTACTATCATTCCAGAAGGGCTACAACATGGACAAGTGCTCTTAAGGTGAAAGATCCCTGCCCCCTCTGCGCAACGAATTCGGGGGTGCTAGCAGCGGAAGTAGCACTTCTTGCGTGGGGCAGAGCCTCTCACTCAGGGCCTCGTCCACGGATATCCGGACAAGAGACTAATCCTTTAGTTCTTCCGAACCCGGAAAAACTTCCCTCGCCCAGAAAGCACAGGCGATTCCTCCAGAATATTTTTATTCTAACATAGTCAAGGTCATCACTAACCAAACTGATCCGACCGAACCCGCAAGTCACATGGTCAAATCAAGGAAAAAACTTGCACTTGGATCATAGAGACCACCGCTTTTTTTTCCTCATTCGAGAGGCACAGCCGTTGATTCTTTTCCATAGAACAAGGACTGTCCGGGATTTACTTCATCTATCATACCATAACAGAATTGAGTCTCATTTTAGGGATCCATCAATCTAGCAAAACCCCATCCAATCCCATGGGTTAGCCAACCGTCCAACCACTGTAGTGATGGGATCCATTTAAGAATTTGGTTAGATTTTGTCCCGGGTACTAGGGAAAAGAGTTCCCAGGCCCCCTAGGCCGGATCTTCATGCAAACTTCAAGCTAGTCACACCACTTACACGCCTAATATGAAATTGCCTTTTTCACCGATTCATTAAAACAATCTTTTAATGAAATCATAGTATCATTGATCATAATCCTCCATCCGGTTGATTTCTAGTTTCCAATCATTCCTTCATCGGTGTACCTATGGCATCATTGAGAACCAAAACGCTCACCACCTGTCCACTCAGGGGCCTTTTCAATAGTTCCTAACTCATAGTACCCAGCAATATAATCACATAAGAAAATTTAGATGGACTCTCCATTGAAGATCAGCAAGATCAACCAACAGATCCATATAAAAGAGCCATGGACTCATCCGTTAAGGACCAGCAAGGTCAATCAACCAGATCCATGCTTTGACACGACTTGTACATATGAGGCCAAGGACTAAGCATATGTGTATTGGACCAAAGAACCAATTGTAATTGAAGGACATAAGCTTATGGGCCAAAGACCAAGTGGAGGTAAACACGAATAAGTGTGTAAAAAAGAGACCTTAGTATATAGGCCAATGTGAATAACTAATCATCATAATTAACTCATACTAGTCAAATTTACAAGCTAGTCAACTTTCGTGGCAATCTTGGCATTCTCCCTACTCATGGATGGTGCTCTCCTACATCCATGCTTTGAATGACCAGAGCTAGTTCATTGCAAATGGTGTCTACCTAAGAGAGCAAGATTAAAGGGAGGAAGGATATGGTGACAAGTGCAAGGCTAGTACAAGATTTAACATCTTCCAAGGATGAAATTGTTTGCTTGCCCTTTTTTTTAATTGTAAGCTGTATGTGTTCAATTGACTTTGGAGTGTTTTAGCAACTTTACTGTTGAAGACAGCAGATCGGGAAGAGAATTATTTTTTCTAAGATGGGTACCTCATGTCTTTTCCCTGTAGTTACATCCATGCAATAATTTAAAAGGATACTAAGAAGTGGAACTTCTCTCTCTCTCTCTCACTCGCTCTCACTCTCACTTGCATGTGCACTAGCCTGTACACCCAATTTCTTGACTTGTTGTTTTTAACCAAGTTGAAATCACCATTACTCAACTATTTTGTTTAGTTCGGTACAAGATAAGATGTTTCAGTAAACATGACTAGTGGGTAGTTATAACATATGGATTAAGTTGCTCACAGCTTGATACAATTCTCTGTAATCTAATGGCGGATATGTAGGATGTCGTGCCACTATTGCTCCATCAGGCTGCACGGCCTATGAGAACAGTTTGCTAGCATCATTTAACTTACAAGATCTCAAAATATACAAGGCGGCCTTCAGTAAACAGCAGAACTAGTAAGCACACCTACCACTGAAGACCCATGCCACCTGACTCAAAATTAGTCATCCGGCTAGTAGATAGCACAGTGCTGTAGACATGGAGTGGAGAGTACCAAACTAACATTTAACACTCTCTCCCCCCCCTCTTCATACCATTCCACTTGGCAGATGGGTTTGCAGTCTAGTTAGGCCAACATCACCTGCTGAAAGATTTTGCCAATTTCATTTGCATAAAAGATTTTCAAATTTATATCGGCCTCTTAGTAACACATCCACCCATTTCATTTGCCAGTAAGATAACCAGCAGCTGCTAGTGCAAATAGTGATGACCTTGACTGCGGCCCAACACCACCACCATATTCTCACTTTTTTTTGGGGAAGTAACACTCGTTATATATATATATATATATGTATATAATTCCACCTTGACTGCAGCCCAACACCACCACCACCATATTCTTAACCATATAAATCCAGTACTACATACACTTTATCCATCTATCCGCCCCAAAGGCCACCGTTGCACCTGAACATAAACTCCGAAAGGCAAGATGAGACTGCAAGCTTTTACCAGGCAGTCAGCACAAAAGAGAGCCCAAGACAGCGTGGTAAAAAGCAGCTTATTCTAGGATATACTATACATACAAAATTGCTGAAATAGCAGTTTTGAATGCACTAAACATTATGGCATAAATTAGAAACTTTTAAAGTACTAAATTCAAAAAGCAACATAAAATCTTGAACTCCTCATCCAGGTCCCTCAGATGCACTGCAAGGTAGCATTCCGGTAGCTTCCCAATATTCATATGGCAAAAAAGTCCTCACATTCTCATTACAAGAGCATGAACTAAACAATCTAGAATCTCAATCCCCTCCAGATCAGCTTAGAAGATCCGCACTGGCTTTCCCATGGTACTCTTCAGATACAACACCCTCACCTGAGTAGCAAACAGAAGAAGACCCATGTTACCAATTACAGCTTTAAATGATTATTCACACTGGTAATGCATAATCCAAGCATATAATCCAATTGGCATAATACTGTAAGTTTCGTGAAGCAATTTGACTCACATTTTGCCAATTCTTCTTCAGGAGAGAAACCAAAAAGTTCACACTAAGCTGAACATTCTGAAACAACTGCTTCTCTTCCATTTCCAAGTTGCCCACTGCAACCCCCATGCATAGAACCTTCTTCAGCTGGAACTTCACAGTAGCCTTGGTCTCATTGACCTTACCCTCCAGGGATTCCTGATGAGAAACCAAGGTTGGGAACTTGCCAGCTTTGTTAAGACCAGGCCCTAGGAGACGAGGAATCTGCTTAATAACAGCCTCAGAGGCCAAGAAAGCATGGTACTTCTTGGCCAGCTTCTTCACGAGCTTCTTGTTCTTGTTCATCTTCTTCAACGCATCCACATCCATGCAGTCGAGACCGATCTTTTCGGCCTGAACAGGATCAAAAGTACAAGAAGTGAAATTCCAATACATACAGAAATAAGTGACGGCAGTACCCTGATGAGTCTAAGACAAGCAGTACACTCGCACCACTATCCACAATGCACCTCTTACAGGAAGACATAAAGAAAGTACATAGCTATGATAGCTCACGGTTTACCTCTTCTACATGCTGGGCATCTCCGAGCATGCAAACTTTCATCTTGGGTCGAGGAATATGAGCAAGTTTAACTGACCCGCTGAACCTTTTGTCCTTTTGAGGATCATAATTCTTAAGCCCGATTTGAAGCTCTACTGTCTCCAAAAATTTCCTCTTTTTCTCCTTTGAATCCGCCACTATTTGGGTGATTGCCTCCCTCAACACGTCACTCTGAAGCTTACTGCACCAGACCAAAAAGGCATAGTTACAGCCTTTAACAAAACCACCAGTGTCAAAAATGGGGCTACCAGCTACACACGAGAAAATAACAAATTCGGTGTCGAATCCTTGAAAGCAACACCTGGCCCTCAAAAGAGCTTTCACATCCGCCTCCAAAAATTAAAGCATCTAGCCCGAGAGAACAACCTCAATAAGGCGTTCATATTTGACCATACACAACAACCCATCACATTTGACCTCTCGCCGTTGCTAACAAGCTCAAAAGAGAATACTCTTGGGCAATCCTGACTGATAAGAGGAGGCATACATTTAGTCTGAGTTGCTAGTCACAGGAGCCAAAGAATCTCGTATTTCAAACATGACGACAATTCAATGGGCGTTAAACAGAGCAGATCCGTATCGGAAGGAAATCCAGGCACAGAAATGCATGGCATGCTGGACATGATAAAGATCTCAGCAACATTTGAGAGGAATACTGACCATAACAAACGAAATTCACAAACCCTCGACTTGAATGCAAACATGGCATCACTGGCCCTAATTTGGAGACCTAAATACGTTAAGATTACTTGGAGAAGCTGAAGCTTAATTCCAAACAGAAACTTCCTGGAGACAAAATTTTAAAAAAACATCTCTTAATAAAGACCGGCATGGATGCATGCATTTACGGCCACGCATCCCACACTGCAACAGCTAGATGAAACCCGAAACTGGAACCCTACGGGAAGATCATCACTCCCTAGAACTAAATATCACTGATTACGGAACCCTAACGTAACAGATCAACAAAACAATGCTCTTAATGAAACAGTGTATGACTACGGCCATAGCCAACAAACAGATATAGAGAGAATGAGAGAGAAGAAGAGAGGGGCACCTCATGCTTGCTTGCTACCAGCTTCTGTGCTGATGAGGACGTAGAGCTCACCTCTACACGAAGATGGGGCAAAAGAAGATGAGCAGGTAGTAGGACTTGAGAAAACCCTAAATCTGCCCAACCTTTGATGCCAGCCGTCACACTGACCACATGTGGTAACATTTAATGTCAAGCGCCTAGTTTCTACCTGAGGTAAGGGGCCTTCTCTTTACAATAGGGGCACACAATGAGCGATAAATAAAATTCATTAATTAGTTGAATCGAAAAACCTAAGGATAAAAAACCTTACGTATTAAATTTTTTAGTAACCTTATTAATTAAGGTTTCTCCAACCGTCACTTTGTGGCAACCGCTAATATGCACCCACAACGATCTCTTTCGATTTATTCATTTATCTGTCTTTGCATGGTGTGCAACAAAACCCTTTCATTTTTTGCCTAACCTTCCTTTTGTCATTGTGCATGCCGTGCGCCCCTATTTTGCAGGGCCAGTTGTCTCGAACATTGCATGGACCTATGCGGATGTGCCATTGTGCCTGTGGTTGTTTTCAAGATTTTGTTTTGTTCATTCAGTTGTTTTGCTAGGCACGGTGCTTCCAACGCTTCATGGATGCTTCTCATCGACAATCATCTTTCTCCTCGAGGTGCATGCGTCTTCTTCTTGGTTGGTTCTTCTGACAGTTGTCTCTACATGGTCACTTCTGTTGCCACGGCTTGGAGTTCTTTTGCCATGCCATACCGTCATGCATCAAGGTATGTTCTCGACATATCATATGGGATTTGCTCTTGTGGATCATTGCCGTCGATAGTGGCGCTTTCTAGAGGATTTATGTATGGCAAGTTATGGTCTCCTTTGGTATTTAATGACATTGGGCGTTGTTTTCCTTATCTACTTTTACCTTTGCTCTGTGCTCATTGTGCCGCCTTGCTGCTGATTCTCATGGCTCCTAAAAGAAAACCTATGCATGATATCAGTAATATCATGCAAGTCGACCATCGACCTACAGCTTTCCCCTGTGGGATGAAGGTCGTCCATCAACCTCCAACATTGCACGATGGTGGACAGTAGTTTCCTAGTCCCCATCCATGTCAATTATGCCTAGACAACAAGGTCCTTCTATGGTTAATCGCATTCTCACTCCCCCCGAAGGCCCTTCCACAGCTCGTATTTGCATGCTATCAACAAGCAGAGAGCTCGGTCTTCTGGTCTGTAGATGAGGTTTCGTTGATGATCATAAGCATAAGCACCCACAAGAAGAATAATATGCAACACAAGCACGCAGTTATGAACTTGTCAGACTTTTTGTTGGGGGCACTGATTTATTCAACATGTATAAATCATGAGAAGACAATTGCTCTCTGTTCATTGTAGCAGTCTTTTCTCATATGTAAATCGTAAGAAATCGATTCATGTTTGTTTACTATGGTGTTCTTTCTTCGTGGTCTTCTTTATATTGCCCGTTATTGAATTTTACAGAATGATAATTTATTATCTTGCTGTCGTTTAATATATAATGATTGACAATATTATATTAAGGCGCACTTGACCTCGAACACGTGTCTCCACCTGCTGCCTTCCTTCTACTTGGGATTGATGTTTAACTTGTTAATATTGTTCTTTCTTTATGTGTTGCAAGAATTCAAAAAGAAAGAATAAAAAGTGATGACTGCATATAAAGTTGATGACTGCATATAAAGTTGATGTCCTCAAAGAATTCAAAAATTTCAGGGGGCTTCTATGGTGTTACATTGGTGGTTTAATGTAGTACTTGTTATGTAGGATCCGCCCAACGTGACAACAAAGGCAAAGAACCCATGATGACTGAGAGGAGGGCAGAGTCTGAGCCTTTTGTCCGGAAGACGCCTACATTTCCTCCAGAGAAGAAAAAAATCTCTTTGAAGTATCAGTGACCGTCGATATTGGGAATGGAGATATAAAGTTGTCATGTTGCAAACTCCTATAAGAATTTATTAGAATGGATTGTTTAAAAGGACTCTTTGCACTAGAGAAAGGTGGCACTTTGAACCACTTGCATTTTGAAATGGTTGTTAGTTTGATAGCTCCATCCCTCATAAGTGTAGGGAAAAGCATAAAATGATATTTAGGGTGGGATTTCTTCAAACCAGAGGGTGCCTTGGTAATGTGTAAAGGTCTTAGACAGATTAAAATGCACACCTTCGAAGGCATGGTAGGTTACTGTATGAAAGACTTGCACAAGCTTCACTTCAAGTTCTTCTCGCACAATATATCTACTGAGGAGATAACAAGAGGGTGTCAGTTGTATGCTCTATATGGGCAAGCTTACTTGAAGAACAAAGTGTGCTTATCGCCCGTCAATCTTTTTGAGAGAGCTTACGTGCACATGGACAATTACATAGCAAACAAGCTCCCCGCATCAGCACTCTGCTGAAAATGGTGCGCACTGGAAAATACTACCCAGCAGCGTCATGGATAATTCCAAAGACTGGTTTAGGTATGAGCAGAAAAAGATATGCTACAGTATGGAAGGTCATGAAGGTTCCTCACCTCACCCCACCTCACCTATTGCATAGACATAGAGGAAATTTTCTTCGCTGATGCTCCTTGTGCAAGATATTTCGATCCGGTTCATGCACAACAAACAAGATGAAGATGGCAAAACTAAATATGCTAATGGATTACAGGACGTCCATGGCAATGACATTGGTAGGAACTCATGTGAATCCAATTGTGATCCATGATGATTAAGAACCACACTCACCACATGACTATAGCACATCTTACCTTTCTATATGGGAGAGGGCACACAAATTCAAAAAAGCTATAAAGGATGGAGATGAATTTGTGCCACTCTCACCAAGAGTTTATAGATTTGTGGTCTTAGTGAGGAAGAAGCCTATTTTATGTAGGTTTCTTCTCTACAATTACCTTTCCTTTTGTATTGTTCCTCTTCTTCTATTTGTTGTAATCTTTATGGATATGCACCATCGAATAACATGTGTGTTATTTTCTTGCATCGACACTTGTCTCTTGTTTTTTATTTTTTATTAACTTTCTCTTTTCATTACTTATCTCCTTCTAAGGCTCAAAACGAATGTTCTTGACCTTACAAATTGTAAGGTCTTTGTTGTCAAATTCACCACCTTTTAAAAAAATTTAATGTGTTCGAGTGAATATGCATCCACAATGATGAGGGAGTGATTTAAATGCAAAAGAGGAGGTCTACGTAGTGCTCCCCTCCAACATTTCCCATCCTTTTCTAAAGTTGTAAAATAATTTATTTCATTGGAGATTAGAAAACTAGCTTTCTCAATAACCAAACCATTATCAAATTGGAGAATGTAGACTCCATCATATTCCAGCAATTTAGCTAGCCAATAATGCTTACAAAGAATGGGATCCCTATGAGTGGCATGGTTACACCTTTTGTCTTTTGATTAAACAACGTGTTTTCAGCAGCTTAGTGAACACAATCCTCATCAATCCATTAGCATGGCATGAGGCAATAGATTCGTCAATCCATGTGGTAAAACAACAACGTTTAATAAAGAATTAATAAAGAACTAGCTGGGCATACATATGGTCACCATCATGAGCCAGATGTCCTTTAAGATCAACCGCCACCCTTTCAACAACTATATCTTCCAACAAAGATGTCAGATCCAACACTATTGTGTTGATCGGCATGTGTCGAGTGATCAGCACCACAAGATGTTCGTCACTATGGTTAAATCTCGCCCATCCTTGATACTCTTTCCAAAGCCAAGATAATGCTCATCTAGCATCGGCTTCTCCTTAGAAACACCAAAGACATTAGTAGCATGCACATTCAGTGTTGGCGGTTTGACCAACATGGTGGAATATAGCCGGATGACATAGTTCGGGCACTTCTAGAATGATGCCTTCTTGCAACACAAACGAGCCTAAACACTGTGATTCTTGATGATCTTGGAGCTTGGGAAAAGAGGGAGAATTGGATTAATGTGGTTAATTTGGATGCTAACTAGGGTGCATAGATGATCAAGAGATGATGGTTGGCTTTGATACAAAGTTGAATTTCATGCCTATAGAGGATTAGGGTGTGTATGATATTACTAAAACTAGGGTGTATAGATGATCAAGAGATGATGGGTGGCTCTAATACTAAGTTGAATTTCATGCATAGAGAGGATTAGGGTGTGTAGAAATGGATTAGTATCAACATCTTGACATAATAGAAATGCAAGAAAGAGATTAAGACTAATGGACAAAGCTAAAGCATAATGACAAGACAAGAGTTTAGCAAAAAGATCGTATGATAATCCAAGCCTTCATATAGGTTTGAGTACATCTCTGTTAGCCACTAGTTGTGGCTCCTAATCTTGGTTAAGCCATCCTCTAATCTTGCCTAGATTTGAGCACTATCTCCCTTGAAGTGAACACAAGCTTGGGCTATTCCCACTTTTTTCTAGATGCCTCCTTTTGGCCTCCATTTGGGCTGGACATTCCACGTATACCTTCACATTTGGGTTGGAAATTCCACTTATACCTTCACATTTGGGTTGGAAATTCCACTTATACCTTCACATTTGGCCTTCCTTTGTGCCCTTGAATCATAGTCTATAACTTATGCAACTCATACATCAATTACTCTCCCTTGCTTAAGGGCTTCCTTTGAGCCCTTGAACCATCGTCTAACTGATGCAACTCATACATCAATTGAGGGTCACATGACACTCCCCCTTGCTGTTAACATCTACCCACCGCATCACTTGCTATTTTTAATAAAAACCACCTCGAATCCTCAAAAATCTCTAGTCCTAATGTTCCTCACTCTTTTTTCTTCCTCCTTGTCTTTTTCTTCAATTGTTTTTTTGAGCTAAGGGGGTGTTGTTGGCTTGAGTAACTTATATGACTTAATGAAGTTTGTCGATAACCTCTTTAAGCACAAAAGCCCTTCGAGCGAGCCCTCTAAGCTATGGACTTTGAAGCCTCCTTTCACATCTCTTTCCCACATTGGGCTCAACTGCCAGCTTGGATTATGTCTCTTCTACATGGCACCTCACTCTCTTGTCTTGATTTTGGAGCTCTTCTAGTTCTCTCTCCCTTTGTGTGGTCATGGTCGTGAGTTGTTGCTCATGTTTGTCTTTATCTGTGGCCATAACTTTGATCGTACTATCACGTGTTTTGACGTCTTCTGTCTTTCCTCTACGAAGGCCCTCCTAAAATACTCAGCCTATTTTTTGATGATTGATGTATCACATTGTTGTCTTCTTCTATTTTCATGGGCATGTTTGTAGCATTATATGGTAGTGACGTGTGTGAACACACTTAGGACCGCCGGGGCACTTTTTCCCTCACTAGGAGGTTTTTTCCCCCATGCGTATGTACACCCTCTTCTCTACTCATTTTGGGGTGTATACTTATCTTTTGTATGGCACACATTTGTTCATTCTAATCTAGTGAGTTTGTTTGCTCTCAAGCTTCTCTATCTTGTGTGTGTGCATTGTTGTAACCCTAACCCTAATTCCAACACACAAAGTGCTGAAAGCAACTTGACTAATGGAAAAAGGTCAAAATCTTAAGTTTTAAATTGAAAGGTAATAGCAAGAAGCCAGTTGAACTCAAAAACTCAACAAAGCGAGTCAACTTGGCAACACTTAATGTGCTTGATAAGATGACACCAGGTGAGTTGTGAAAAGATGCAGGGGGGAAGAGAGCTTGAGCTCTTGCAAGCACACACACACACTCACAAAACCCTAATAGAGAACACACAAGGTGAGAGGCTGAAAATCTTCTTCTTCTCTACTCAACACTCAACACACCATATACAAGATAAGAGTACACAATAATATGAAAGGTACTCGACCAAATATATACACGGGTTCTCTATAGTGTGAACCCAACTAAATGAGCTGGCGCTATAACTATGCCAGTCTCTAGAATAGCTATCACACAGCCTGTCATCCCACTGGCCGCATATCACCCAAGATCTCACCAACCATGCCAGTGGTGTAAGTGTGGGGCCTATCACCCAGGCGGGTCATCAGTGTCCACCGCCTCACTAGACGAGCTCGATATCTCAACACTCCCCCTCGAGCTCAACTCCATCTCATGTACACCAAGCGAAGCCCTGAATCTATGGAGCTTCTCTGTACCCAATGCTTTGGTGAAGATGTCAGCTACCTGATCCTCTGTGCTGACATAAACAAGGTCAAGATCTCCTGCCAAGACCTTCTCTCTGACGAAGTGGTAGTGGACCTCTATGTGCTTCGTACGAGCATGAAAGACTGGGTTCCTGGCCAACTGTATACTGCTAATGTTGTCGAAGAAAATGACAACTTGTCTATCCAGACCCAAATCTGCAAGTAGCTTTCTCAACCAAGCTACCTCACATGCTGCCATAGCAGCTCCTCTGTACTCGATAGAGCAACCTTAGGCTGCTTCTTGCTGCTCCAAGTCATAGCACCACTCCCCAAAGAAAACATGAATCCACTAGTAGATCTCCTATCTGAGATACTACCAGCCCAATCAGCATCTGTGTACCCATGTACACATGTCTCTATCCCAGTCTCATAGAATAGTCCACAATGCAAAGTAGACTTCACATATCTCAGTATGCGTCTCACTGCATCCAAATGCGGTTTTCGTGGAACTTGCATAAATTGACTCACCAACCCAACAGCATAGCTCAAATCTGGTCTGGTGATCGTCATGTAGATCAAACTTCCTACTATGCATCTGTACATAGTAGGATCCTCCAAGATCTCTCCTGAATCTGCACTCAACTTGCCATTGTGATCCAATGGCACAGAAATAGGCTTACAGCTTGTCATACCATACTTGGACAACATGTCCAAGCCATACTGTCTCTGCAGTAATCCAATACCATGTGGTGACCTAATCACCTCAATGCCCAAGAAATATCTGAGCTCCCCCAGATCCTTCATCTCGAACTTCTGTCTAAGCAAGATCTTTACATCAAAGATCTCTGCATCATGGTCCCCCGTAATGATCAAGTCATCTACATAGATGACAACAAGCACAACCCCTCTTATCACCATGTCTCACATACAATGAGAAAACTGCATTGGCTACATGAAAGCCAATAGTGACAAGATATTCAGAAATCTTGTCAGACCATGCTCTTGGTGCTTGCTTTAAGCCATACAAGGCTTTCTTCAACCTGCAAACATGCTCGGGGTGACCCACATCCTCATAACCAGGTGGCTGCAACATATACACCTCTTCTTGCAAATCCCCATGCAAGAATGCATTCTTTACATCCATCTGATGTAAAGACCATTGCTTTGACGCAGCCACTGCTATCACAACTCTCACCGTTGCCATCTTGGCAACTGGGCTGAAAGTTTCCTCATAATCAATCCCATATGTCTGCGCATATCCTTTGGCTACCAATCTAGCCTTGTACCTGTTTATGCTTCCATCACTGTTATGTTTAACTTTGTACACCCACTTGCATCCAATGGCTTTCTTGCCTTCAGGCAATTGCACTAAATCCCAAGTTTCATTTCCATATAGTGCATCCATCTCCTCATCCATAGCTTTCTCCCAACACACATTTCCAACAGCCTCATCAATGCATGTGGGCTCAACAACCTGCACAACCTTTGCCATATATGCATAGTGATGTGCCACATAACCATCATAAGTAAACCTCTGCACAGGGTTCTTCACTCTACCAGATCTTCGCAGCTTTTCATTCATGGCTTCCATAACCTTCTTTACACCAGGTGTTCTCATAGCTGGGATCCCAAGCTCCTCATCAAGGCTCATATCCGAGCCACTAGTCAACATGAGAATGCCCTGCAGAAATGTCAGGCATACCAAGGGGCTCAACCACTTTCTCTTTTCCTTTACGTGATGTACTAATCACATTTGCAGGGCTGGTATTATGACGCAGCCTGCCACTCCATGGTCTATCAACAGACCCACTAGATGAGGACTCTCCTGGTCCACTCAAAGACTGTGATTGCTGACCTGCATTTTGTGCAACCACACTTCCACTCACATCAGCCCCAACAGCTTCTTTTTCAGCAGCATACCAGCTGCTCATCTCATCAAAGACAACATCCCTGCTTACCCTCAACTCACGTGTAGCAGGGTTATAACACCTGTATCCCTTTTGCTCAAGGGAATATCCAATAAACACACATTTTTCAGCTTTCGGATCCAGCTTAGTTCTCAGCTCATCTGGCACATGCACATATGCAATGCATCCAAAAACTTTCAGATGAGACAAATCTGGTTTTTTGCCAGTAAACCTCTCCTCTGGAGTTACATCATGTATGGCTGCAGTTGGAGTCTTGTTCATGATGTATACTGCTGTAGAAACAGCCTCAGCCCAATAGCAATGCGGCATATTCTTCTCTTCCATCAATGCTCGCGTAATCTCAGCAATGTGCCTGTTTTTCCGCTCAGCAACTCCATTTTGTTACGGAGTGTATCTGCATGTAAACTGTCTCCGAATACCATTCTTCTTCAAAAATTCAGAGAACTCATTGGAGAAGTACTCTCCCCCTCCATCTGACCTTAGGCACTTTACATATTTCCCTGTTTGCTTTTCAACCAAAACTCTGAAATTTTGAAAGTGAGTGAACACCTCACTCTTCTCCTTCATGAAATATACCCACACTTTCCTTGTGTGGTCATCAATGAAAGTGACATAGTACCTGCAGCCTCCCATAGACACGGTCTTCGTAGGACCCCATACATCTGAATGCACAACATCTAGTGCATTTCTGCTCACATATCTGTTACGTGGAAACACATGCTTTGTTTGCTTCCCAAATTGGCATGCTTCACATATTTTCTGTATACCTTCCACTTTAAATTTTGGCAGCCCTGTCACAATTTCTTTTGCCTGCATAGACTTCAATCTCTGCACATTTACATGTCCAATTCTTTTATGCCATATGTCTGTGTCTGCAACAACTCCTGAACCATTTGCAAACATCGTAGCACTCATTTCAGGCATGTCTACATCCAACGTAAACATTCTGCCCACTCTGTTGCCTTTTGCAACCAACCTGCACTTGTCTTTAAAGTCTTCGACATAACACCCATCTCAGGGTTAAACCTAACCTACAAACCCTGCTCAATCATCTGGCCAACTGAAAACCAGATTCTTTGTTATGTTCGGTACATAAAGTACATCTGCAAGGTACTTCACTTTGCCATCCTGCATAGACAATGGCACATCTCCAACATGGGTAATTGGATGAGCAGTGTCATCCCCTGTTTCCACAAAACCTGGTCTTTCCAGGTTTTTCATCTCCTTGAACCACTCCCCATGACTTGTCATGTGGTTCGAAGCGCCTGAATCCACATACCATACATTATCTTTTTGTGCTACATCAACATTTTCAGACATGGCATTCACGATATGCTGCATAACAAACAACCTTTCATTATCCTCATTATTTTTGCTTGAGGATGCATAGTTGTTTTGGTGCACTTTCCCATTTTGCATGTCAGCCTGCTTCTTATAACATTCTGCCTGCACATGTCCAGGCTTACCATAATAATAGCATTCACGTGCATCATTATATTGCCTTTGCCAATTTCCACGGCCTCTTTGACTCCCCCTGCCTCTGAATTTGCCTCTTCCACCTGCGTGTTGTTGTTGTTGTTGATTCTGGGACTGTTGTTGTTGTTGCTGCTGCTGGCCATAATTCTGATTACCTGTTCGGCCACCTCCTTGACCGCGTCCACGGCCTCCTCTACCTCGTCCTCTTCCTGAACTCGTGTAGAAGGCCTATTGCTCTGAACTGTTTTTACTTTGTGAAGACTGTTGGTCTTCACCCAAGTTCTTCTCTTCGATAATCAGCATAGACACTAAATCTGTAAAGTTGGGAATGTTTTCCCGAGTCTGAATAGACGTCTTGAACGCCTTGTATTGTGGCCCGAGACCACGTAGACAGACTTCCACCTTATCATCATCATCTACTGACACACCAATAGACGCAAGGGATTCCACAATACCCTTTATCTTTAGCGCATAGTCATTCACAGACATGCTCTTTTTCTCCATAGTATGAAGTTCATTCTTCAACTGTATCTTACGTGCCTTGGTATTTGTTTCATAGAGCTTTACCAAGGTGTCGCACGCCTCCTTGGGGGACTTGGCATCCTGAATGTGCCCAATCATGGTGTCCTGTATACTAATGGAGAGCCAATACATAACCTTCCTGGCTCCTTGGTTCCAGTCTTTAAACTCTTTCACATCTGCAGCAGTCGGATTTATATCCGGTATCTCCGGTGCCTCTTCATGCTCACCTTCTATGTAGTCCCAATAGCCTTTTCCCATCAGGAAATTTGTCAACCTGAACCTCCAAGCATGGAAGTTATTCTTATCCAGCTTCTCAGCCACAATCTGTGTTATGCCATCATTAGATATCTTGCCAAACACACAATTTTACAAGAAACTGCACTCTGGTTTTTCCTGCACAACTGCTGTATTTTCTGCACAGTGGTACTGCAGTCCACTCAAATGTCACAACCAGTGACCTCAATGTGCATACATACACCCACCAATGGCAACTGTAGACCTCTTTGCAGCACCCACAGTGTCTGCACAGTCAATCTGTCTTCCTGCAGTTCTTAAAACAGAGTTCTGCAGAGAATCGACGACTTACCCGTAGTGCTCGAAATCGCTTGCTTTCTGAAAAACGAAGGTCCAGACGCGCCCGAAACGCGTTTTCGGCCAGAAAAACTCAGTCCGATAGGAGTCCAATAGGACTGTATAGTTGCCCTATAGCTTTACTCCCGCGAAGAAAGCTCCTCAATCAAAGACCGTTTGCCGGTGCCTCCCGAGAGCTCCTGACAAGGGTGTAGTCACCAACACAATAGGGAAGAGTAGTTGAAGCTCTTACCCTCGTACCGCTTCCTGTGGTTCTCTTGCTTGCAGCTCAGACCTTAGCACGAACCAGGCTCTGATACCATGAAAAGATGCAGGGGGGAAGAGAGCTTGAGCTCTTGCAAGCACACACACACACTCACAAAACCCTAATAGATACAGGGGGGAAGAGAGCTTGAGCTCTTGCAAGAGCTTGAGCTCTTGCAAGCACACACACACACACTCACAAAACCCTAATAGAGAACACACAAGGTGAGAGGCTGAAAATCTTCTTCTTCTCTACTCAACACTCAACACACCATATACAAGATAAGAGTACACAATAATATGAAAGGTACTCAACCAAATACATACACGGGTTCTCTATAGTGTGAACCCGACTAAATTAGCTAGCGCTATAACTATGCCAGTCTCTAGAATAGCTGTCACACAGCCTGTCATCCCACTGGCCGCATATCACCCAAGATCTCACCAACCATGCCAGTGGTGTAAGTGTGGGGCCTATCCCCCAGGCGGGTCATCAGTGTCCACCACCTCACTAGACGAGCTCGATATCTCAACAAGTTGAAGGAGCACCTGCCTGTGCTGGTCATGTAGAAACATAATGAAGTCCTCTAGAATGAAATTACAGCCCAAAAACTATCGATGGAGGATCTTCAAAAGTAGGACAAAGAGTATGCCGAATAACAAGAGAAAGACTACAAGTGCATCAAAGAGCTCACATCTATGTATTGAAGAGGAAGACACGACAACAAGCACATAAAGAGTCCATGGAAGAGCATGAGGTGGGAAGACCCTGCAACAAAGAATAATATAAAATAAAGATAAAAGTTGAAGACAATCAATGCGTAGGGCACCATAGTAGTAGTAGTAGTAGATAGAGAAGAGATAAAGAGAAAACTCCAAGCTCAGGCCCCACCAAACACCCAAAATAAAGACAAAAGAGTTGCATATGACCACTGCGCGTATGCACAAGTGCAAATAGAGGAGATATAAAGAAAACTCTAAGCTCAAGTCCCATCAAACACCTAAAATTAGACGAAGCCAAGAGTAAGCAATTTTAGAGGATGCAAAAGACACTTAGAAACCTAGAGTTAGAAAACTAGGAGCTGCTAACTCAAATGGCTAGTGGGGCTAGTGGCCGACTACAACAGTTTTGGAATTAGGGTTAGGGTTGCAACAATGCACACACAAGATAGAGAAGCTTGAGAGCACACAAACTCACTAGATTAGAATGAAAAAATGTGTGCCAGATACAATAGATAAGTACAAACCCCAAAATGAGTAGATAAGAGGGTGTACGTATGCACGGGGGAAAAAACCTCCTAGTGAGGGAAAAAGTGTCCCAGTGGTCCTAAGTATGTTCACACACATCACTACCATATAATGCTATAAATCCCCCCTAGAGTGATGATGTGAACATGTATAGGGTATGGCCAATCAATCTTGAAAAGATAGTAAGCCCAAATCTTTACAAAAAGCTTCGAACTTTTCACGACGAGGAAGAGCCTTCGTGAATAAATCAGCCATGTTGTCATGTGTAGACACATAGACTAAGCTGATCTCTACTACAGAGAGTCTTTCCCTGACATAGTGGTAATGCACCTCAATGTGCTTAGTGCAAGCATGAAACACTGGGTTCCTCGCAACTCCTAATGCACTCTGGCTATTAGCGAAAATCGTAGTGCTAGATGATTGTCCAACACCCAAATCAGCTAAGACGTCTGAGCCACACACACTCAACTGTAGCTGTAAAAGCTGCCATATACTCAGCTTCAAAACTAGAAGTGGCCACTGTAGGCTACATCTTGCTGAGCCGTGATATACATGAATCACCAAGGCAAAAGCAAAACCCACTAGTGGACACTCATGTGTTATAACATCTAGCCCAATCTGAATCACTGAAATCATGTAGCTATGACTCACCCCCCCTTTGGATAAAATAATCCAAAATACTGAGTGCCCTATAAATAGCAAAAAACCCGCTTAACAGTCTACCAATGCTTCGTACCTGGGCTATGCATAAATCTGCTCAACTGTGAGACCGCATACTGTATATTTGGCCTCGTGTTGCACACATAAAGAAGGGATCCAACAGCAGCCTGTTGATACAAACTAGCATCAAAAGAGTCTCCTACATCTTGAAGACTAAGTCAAGTACCTGTCTCCACCATAGGTGTAGCCATAGGTTTACAGTCTTCAAGATTAAACCTCTTCAATAGCTTCTGTATATATTTAGATTGCAACATAACAATGCCATCATTGCGCTGCATAAATTGAGTCCCCAAATAGTAATGCAAGGGCCCCAAATCTGACATCTCAAAAAATGATGACTGCAAATTAGCCTTAAAGGTTGAAATCTTATCTATATCGGGTCCCATGAGCAGCATGTCATCAATGTATAGAACAATGACCAAAAATGTGTCCTTACCCCTCGTCACATAGAGGGTACTCTCTGTTGGACTATTGCAAAAATCATTTGCAACCAAGTATGTATCTTCTCAGACCATGCTCTAGGAGCATGCATAAGGCCATAACGAGCCTTTTTTAACCAGTATACTTTAGACTCTTCTCCTTTCATAGCAAAACTAGGAGGCTGCAATACATACACCTCCTCATGTAAATCACCATTCAAGAATGCAGTCTTAATGTCCAATTGATGTACATTCCACCCATGATGTGTTGCCAAAGCAACAAGACACCTAATGGTAGTTATACGAGATGCTGGGTGCAAGGTCTCATCATAATCAATGCCCTTTTGCTGGGCATACCCCTTTGCAACAAGTATGGCCTTGTAGCGATCAATGTTACCATCATCTGCTTTGCGATTTAACTTGTAAACCCACTTAGTGCCAATGGCCTTCTTGCCAACATGAGGAAGATTTGTCAAATACCAGGTGTCATTCTTGAGTATAGAGTTATACTCATCCTGCATAGCATGCATCCAATGATCATCATCCTGTGCTTTCTCAAAGGAAACAGGTTCCTCCTCATTACATAAAGTAGAAATGAGAACATGATCCATATGAGAATAATTTGCATGATGAGAACCTGCATGAGTTCTGCTAGGTAAAGGAGTTGCCAACTTGCCATCCCTCAATGTCTGCATTAGCCATTTTGGCATATGCCTAGATTCTTCTATGGCTTCTCTCTCCTCATCTACTACATCCTCAATAATTGCCTCATCAAAGGCTAATTTGCAAGCTGATTTTGCACCTGCAAAGTTTGAATTTCAGCACTTGGTTGAGCATTCAATTGCTCTACATATGTCTACCCTCCATTAAACAAAGGTAGCAGAGCGAATCAAACATGTCTTGTGAGTATTCTGTTATTTTTGGCATGAAAACATGGGCTGAACTGAGTTTTTGACAAAAACATCTCTATCCGCTTTGAGGCTGGATGGTAGTCTATATCCCTTGCTTTCTGAACGTATCCCACAAATATGCATTTAACTGCCTTATCATCAAGTTTACTGCGTTGTTGCTTAGGCACAAGAGCATAAGCAAGACAACCAAAAACATGCAAATGAGCCACAAAAAGGCTTCTTGCCATGCCAAGCTTCATAAGGAGTTTTAAATTGCAAGGCCTTGGTAAGGCATTTGTTCAACACATAGTTTGCACACATAGTTGCCTCTAACCAAAAACCATGAGGCAAATCTTGGGCTTTCACCACACATCATGCCATCTCCATGAGAGACATGTTCTTCCTCTCAGCCATACCATTTTGCTGAGGTGTGTATGGCATTGTACATTGATGCCTTATGCTTTTTCAGCCATATATGCATGAAATTTCTTGGACATATACTCCCCCCCTCGATCTCAATGAAGGGTGCCAACATTCAAATGCATTTTCAGCCATGGATACAATGTTCCTAAAGCACATAAAAACCTCTGACTTCTGCTTTAATGGATACACCCAACTATATCTAGAGTAATCATCAATAAAAGTGACAAAGTAGAGAGATCCCCCAATAGATGGTGTCCTCATAGGACCACATGCATCACTATGTATAAGCTATAATTTCTTAACAGCTCTCACATATCCATCCTTTGGAAATGATGCCTGATACATTTTGCCAAGAATACACTCATACATGTCTAGCAAGGGTCTCAAGAGTTGGCAACTCAGACACCATGTCATGCCTTTGAAGTCGTAAAACAAACTACCATAATTCATATTGCCGAATCGTGTATGCCATAATTTTGCATCACTCATAGCACGAATCGTAGAGACTGAGCAAGCATCATGCTGCAACTTCTCAAATATATCCATATTGTATAGGCCATGAAACAAGGTACTTGAGATAATGATAGAATAACCATCATTTCTATCCTAAACTGTACATCTGTTATCCACAAACTTCAACATCAAGCCTAACAAGGCTAAGGTTGAAATTGACAGTAATTTCTTCTTAATGCTTGGCACATATAAAACTTTAGAAAGAGTAAATGCGTCCCCATTTGCAGCAGTGAGCACAACTCTACTAACTCCTTTGACAGGATATGAGGAACCATTCGCACATGTGATGGTTTTTGCACTTTGGATAGATTCCAGAGATGAGAACAATTTTTTTTGTGAAGTAATGTGCTTACTAGCACCACTCTCAAAGTACCAGACATCTGATTTTGCCACTGACATGCATACATCATGAACAGAAGGGTCATAATTGCAATGTACAGTCCATGCCCAATCATCTTGAGCAAAACTTGCAGATTCCTTCTTCTCTGCACTTGGTGCAGATGCATCAGCCAACAACCATGCCCAATTCTTTCTTTTTCTCCTTTTGTAGCCTTTTTTTGCACTCATTTATGTAGTGCCTTGGTATCCTGCAATAGTGACACTTGCCCTTTTTTTAAAGGCTTATCACCTTCTTTCTCTGCATCCTTACCTAAGGATTCCGATTTTGGCTTATAGCCACCATACAAAGAAGCTTTACCTTTGTCTTTCTTATTGACAAACAAAAGCTTGGTCACCAACTCGCATAGCATATTTGTTTTGCCTAGACTGCTCTTCTTGCAAAGAATTCTGAAACCAGCTCATCAAATGTAAGGGCATTTGGATTTCTCTTTATCGTGAGTCTAAGGGTAGAGGCAAAACTCTGATAAGAATCCAGGAATGCATTGAGAACTGTGGGCACCAATGTACCATTAGGATATATCTCATCCACACTAGTGAGCTGCTCCTTAAAATCTTTGATCTTGGTCAAGAAGTTGTCCATTGAGTCTCCCTCATTCATGTGCTCAAACTCGGGCTACTTTTTGAGGGTCTAAACAACAAAATCACGAACAACTCAACGAGACAAACTTGTAGTACTCCAAAAATACTATCTCTTTCATACAGAGTTTTTCAAAATTCCTTTTGGAACACCCTAAAAAATGTGTTGCGAAAATAGGATTTACGACCTCCTCTTCCATCTGCTGGGAAGTTACTACTAGCATGTACTTTTTTTGGAAAAATGTCCCTACGAGATCGTTCACACGTGTGTAGCGTCTACGTTAATTAGGGAAAATGGATACTCATTCGACCCAACGAAGGGTACGCTAGGCCTCTTGAGGCTATAACGGGCTTTAAGAAAATATATTTAAAAAAATGTGTGCTTGCTTATTAAGGAGCAATTAAGCAATCAGACATGGCAATGATACAGGGACTACGTGGACCGACACCCTCACTAAACCCAATGGCTGTCATCTTCGAGTCATTGAGATCTATGCCCCAACTGCAATTCCCAATACCATTGGCCATGACTACAACAAGCGTGTCATTAGGTTTTACAACTCCTGTCACTTCAATCCCACCAGGCTTTGGTCCTTTACCTAACATTCCCCCACCAATCTTATAGGTACCAACCCTTTTCAACCCCTGGATGCCCAATCTTAGATATACTAACTAGTTTAGGAAGGGGGGTTGCCCAAGGAGGACTAAGTGAGTCCCTATCCACAAGAGCACTCACATGTGGCCTCAATGACTCATACAAACATATGGTCGTATAAATTTTTAAAATTATGGGCAAATACGATGGCACAATGATCCTATTCAATTCATATACAAATGTTTGAATAGTGATGCGAGGCCTTTGGAAACCCAAGCTGCCCCACCAAGGTACATGCGTTGAACTTATGCTTAGAGGCAAAATCTAGTCGATGGTTCATCACATTGATGCCGATGATCAAGACCAACTTTAGAACCTTGAAGTGTCAGCCTTTATAGATGGCTTTTCCAGACAAGGTGATCGGTGGAGTGCAGCAAAAGAACTCTATTAAATTGAGCGTAAATCAAATGAAACCATTAGAGACTTTATCCTTCGGATAAAACTCTTGGACTCACGATGTGAGTCGTGGAAAAATTAAACGATTCTCAATTGAAGAGATGTTTCATGACGGGCTTAAAGAAGAACAGGTTACACAACTTGATCATTGTATCCAATCTGGAAACATTTGATCAATGTTGTAAAGAAGCAATATGTTTAGATGACAACATGATAAGAAACGATCATGCTACAAGATATACCTCATCTAAACCAAGTGAAGCAATGGAAAAAGAAAGATTAATCTCAGAATTGTCATTCCCTGAATTCTATGCAGCCTTGCTTAAAAGCTTACGATTGATATCTCTAAGAAAAGATGAGCTCCTTCAAAACCAACCACCCTTAATGCCTCTACAAGTGAAGAGCAAAATGCCTTGTGTTCAGTGCAATCACTACGATCATCCCAATTCCCATTGTGCATACAAGGAAGGCATCTATTTTTCTGTACTGCATATATTGTAAATCCTTTGATCATGATACTGCAAAGTGTCCCGATTCATCCGCAATTGACTCAAAACCTCCATCTCCCGTGCACCAAACACAAATAGTCCAAAGAGTAAAAATTGCTCAGGAAGTGATTAATCAAACACTTCAGTGTTTCTATTGTCGTGGACCTCACAAAGTGACAGACTGCAGAGTTTGAAATACTTCCATGCCCATAGTCACTGACACTTTGCAACCCATGTGTGAACAATGTGGCATTGATTACATGTTCCAAGATTTCCCAAGACGAGTTGCTTCAATGCAATTGGTCTCACAAAATACAACTCTTAACATCTTAAATGCACAAAATGGGCAATTGTCCAAAGTACCCTTGAATGTGCTTTACAGGCTTACAAGCTAAGGCACGAGAAATGGTAAAAAAGAATGCAAAAGACAATACCTCCACATGGGTAGAAGAACATGCTTTAAAGCAGAAACCAAAGGAAAAAGCAAAACCTTCTAAACCCAATAAAAACAAGGAAAAACAAACTATCAAAACCAAGGTTTAATTAAAGGACATGGAAAGGGAGCCTATGGAGGACATAAACCCAAAAGAGCCAAAAGCATGCACTTGGTTGAGTATTCAAATGCTCTATATATGGCTGCCCTCCATTAAACAAAGGTAGGAGTGGAATCAAACATGTCCTGTGAGCATACATTCTTTTTTTTTCTTTTTTTCTTTTTTTCTTTTTGCATGAAAGCATGGGCTGAACTGAGTTTTTGACAAAAACAACATCTATACTTACCAAAATCCACTTTGAGGCCGGATGGTAGAGTCTATATCCCTTGCTTTCTAAAATGTATCCCAAAAATATGCATTTAACTGCCTTATCATCAAGCTTACTGCGTTGTTGCTCAGGCACAAGAGCATAATAAAGACAACCATAAACACGCAAATGAGCCATAGGAGGCTTTCTACCATGCCAAGCTTCATAAGGAGTTTTAGACTACTGCAAGGCCTTGGTAGGGCATTTGTTTATAACACAGTGTTTGCGCACATAGTTGCCTCTAACCAAAAACCATGAGGTAAATCTTGGGCTTTCACCATACATCGTGCCATCTCCATGAGAGATCTTTTCTTCCTCTTAGCCACACCATTTTGCTGAGGTGTGTATGGCACTGTACATTGATGCCTTCTGCCTTTTTCAGCCATATATGCATGAAATTCCTTGGACATATACTCCCCCCCTCGATCTGAATGAAGGTTGCCAACTTTACATTTATTGGAATTTATGGCCCCTCTACATGGCTTTAGTAGTGGACCTTAGTAGATTATTTATCTAAGGTTTAGTAGCTTGGTTTTAGATTTGGACCTTAGCAGATTATTTCTCTAAGGGTTAGTAGCTCCTTTTTGGATGGTCCTATTTTCAGCTTTTTTTATATGCCTTAGTGGAGAATCTCTACTTCTTGCTCTCTACTCTAGGCTTTGGGTGCTCACTTCTAGGCAAGTGATAAGCATCTTGATTAGGATTAGATCCTAATCTCCTCCTTAATCCTTTTGTACTTCAGCCTATTTAAAGGCTCCTCATCTAATGAAGAAGATACTTTAGTTTTTGCCTTATTCACATTGTCATTATGCTCATATGACTTTTCTTTAGCTAATCTAGCCATGCTTAAGCATAGTCTTGCTTCCTAGTTCTTAATCCTTGCTCTAATCATGTGCTCAATCCATCCTGGAGCTCCCATGTTTTCTAACATGGTATCAGAGCTGTGTAAGTCACCCTAAAGCTGTGTGTAGTCCCTAATCTCATTTGCTAATCATCCCTCATTAATTAAGTCACTTTTACCTCTTCTCACCATAGCCCATCTGCACCCACAGCTGAACATTGCCTTACTGTGCACAAACCACTTCAATAATGATCAAGCCCTCTTAGGGGCTTCAAGCTAACCCCTAGGCAATCCTCTATGTGGAGGCTCGAAGCAAAACGATGCTCACAATAGGCGGAATCGCCATCGCCATCCTAAAGGAAAAATTTTGTTTTTTTGCAAAAATTGAGCCAATCACCACGAATTGATCTAATTCCTCTTAGCCCCGGGGGTTTTTGGGCATGGCAAACACGCGTGTAGCATCAGATCTGGCTGAAAATGTTTGCTTGTAGCTCCTCTAGCACTGTGGCAACTACAAAAGACATTTTGGTCAAAACAAAGATTAAGTAATGATTGCTTTGCTTAATCAAGTGTTTAGGGTGATGATTATCATGTGGACACATTGCTATTGAAGCATGTTGAAGCTTTTTTGAAAATGTTTAGTGAAAGGCATCCATTTTTTCATTCCAAGGTGGCCCAGTTTTTTGGTTTTTCAAAATAGTGAACTTAATCACTAATGAGTGATTAGTGGACATTAATCACTATTTTTTTTGTAAGCTCAACATGCCTTCTTCATGTGAGTCCAACAATGCAAAGTATGTCAAATATATTAAAGCCATGAAGAAAGCCAAAGTCAAATCCATCAACAAAGTTCATGCCAAAGTCAAATCCATCAACAAAGTTCATGCCAAAAACAAACCCACTTCTCGGATTCCATCATCCTATCTTGAAGTATTACACTTATATGGGGAAGGCAACTTTGATTTCCCATGCATGTAATTTGTTTGAGTGAGTCGTTTTTTGGTATGTCAGAACACAAGGATAAAGGGCTTACTAGGTTTGATAGCACTAATTTCTTTACTTGGTCAGTCAAGGCAAAATTCCTTCTCATAAAGAAGGGACTTTGGAATATTGTCAATGGTAAGAACAAATGACCAAACGACAGAGACAAAGAAGATGAGAAATCAGAATGGATAACTAAAGATGAAAAGGCACTTGCCCTTCTAGTGCTTAGTATGGATGATAATTTCATTCATCATATTAGTGCATGCAACACCTCCAAAGTAGCATGGGATACATTGGAGGAGTTATTTGGAGCCAAAGGAAAAGGCACCTTAATGAACCTCATGATAGAATTTTTTGGGATAATGATGCAAGCTAATGAAAGTTTCTCAACTCACCTCAATAAGGCTAAAAGCCTTCTCTCTCAGCTTGCCGGTGAAGGAGAAGTTTTGAAAGATGAAATAGTCATTGCTATTTTGCTTAAAAGTTTACCTTCCACTTACAGCACCTTGATCACCACTTTAAAAAATGTACCAGATCTAACCTTGAAAAAGGTAGAATCTTCTATCCTAGAAGAAAGAAAGATGGGCAAAGAAGGTCTCTTTCAAGTTGACAATGCAATGGTAGTAGGCAAATCAAAAGTATCCTGCTCCCATTGTGGAAAGTTAGGACACAAAGTTGACACATGCAGTTGAAGATGATATGCAGTTTTTGTGGTCTTAAAGGTCATTCAGAGAATTTTTGCTTTAAAAAAAAGGATAAAGCACACTTGGTTGAGGAAAAAGAAGTTTTGACAAAGGAAGAAGAAGCAAATTTTGCTTCTATTGATTCTGATTGGGCTTTTTGAAGTCTTTTTTGATGTATGTTACCTCTGAGCACCACATGATGTAGCTCATGTAACTTTCTTAGTAGTAGTAGTGGCACTTTTGTATGGTTACCTCTGAGCACCACATGATGTAGCTCATGTAACATTTTAGACATTTGCCTCCTGGGAGGGCAAATCTTTTTGGTTAGTCCCATAGTTAGTGTTTGGAACATGGGAGGGTATTTTGGTATTCCTTCACACTTCTTGGACGCTCTTGCCTTATTTTCAGGCCATGTTGAGGTCCAGGGAGGGTATTGGAATTTATGGCCCCTCTACATGGCTTTAGGAGTGGACCTTAGTAGATTATTTCTCTAAGGTTTAGTTAGTAGCTTGGCTTTAGATTTGGACCTTAGCAGATTATTTCTCTAAGGGTTAGTAGCTCCTTTTTGGATGGTCCTATTTTCAGCTTTTTTTATATGCCTTAGTGGAGAATCTCTACTTCTTGCTCTCTACTCTAGGCTTTGGGTGTTCACTTCTAGGCAAGTGATAAGCATCTTGATTAGGATTAGATCCTAATCTCCTCCTTAATCCCTTTATACTTCAGCCTATTTAAAGGCTCCTCATCTAATGAAGAAGATACTTTAGTTTTTGCCTTATTCACATTGTCATTATGCTCATATGATTTGTCTTTAGCTAATCTAGCCATGCTTAAGCATAGTCTTGCTTCCTAGTTCTTAATCCTTGCTCTAATCATGTGCTCAATCCATCCTTGAGCTCCCATGTTTTCTAACAACATTCACATCCATTTTCAGCCATGGATACAGTGCCTAAAGCACATAAAAACCTATGAGATCTGCAACTATATCTGGAGTAATCATCAATAAAAGTGACAAAGTAGAGATATCCCCCAGTAGATGGTGTCCTCATAGGACCACAAACATCAATATGTATAAGCTGTAATTTCTTAACAGCTCTCACAGATCCATCCTTTGGAAATGATACCCGATACATTTTACCAAGAATACACCCCTCACATACATGTCTAGTAGGGTCTCAAGAGCTGGCAACTCAGACACCATATCATGCCTTTTTTTGAAGGCGTAACAAACTACCATAATTGAGATGGCCAAATCGTGTATGCCATAATTTTGCATCACTCATAGCATGAGTCGTAGAGACTGAGCAAGCATCATGCTGCAACTTCTCAAATACATCCATCTTGTCTAGGCCATGAAACAAGGTCCCTAAGGTAATGATAAAATAACCATCATTTCTATCATGAACTGTACATCTGTCATCCACAAATTTCACCATTAAGCCTAACAAGGCTAAGATTGAAACTGACAGCAAGTTCTTCTTAATGAACTCACATAAACATATTTTTTAGAGCAGTTCCTCTTATAATAGTAAGCCAACAAGCTCTTGATAGGTAAGAGGGAGTGCCTTTCAATAAATGATGAGTAAATGCGCCTCCATTTGAGCAGTCAGCACAGCTCTACCAACTCCTTTGACAGGATATGAGAAACCATTTGCACATGTGACGGTTCCTACACTTGGGAGACAGATTTGAGAGATGAGAATAAATTTTTTTGTGAAGTAATGTGCTTACTAGCACCGTTGTCAAAGTACCAAGCATCCAATTCTGCCACTGACATGCATACATCATGAATAGAAGGGTCATAACTGCAATGTACAGCCCATGCCCAATCATCTTGAGAAAAACTTGCAAATTCCTTCTTCTCTGCACTTGGTGTAGATGCATTAGCCACAACCATGCCTGATTCTTTCTTTTTCTCCTTCTCTAGCCTTTTCTTGCACTCATTTATATAGTGCCCTCGTTTCCTGCAATAGTGACACTTGCTCTTCTTTTTAGGCTTATCACCTTCTTTCTCTGCATCCTTACCTGAGGATTCTGATTTTGGCTTATATAGCCACCATGCGAAGAAGCTTTACCTTTGCCTTTCTAACTGGCAACAAAAGCTTGGTCACACCAACTCGCATAACAGATTTGTTTTGCTAGACTGCTCTTCTTGCAAGAGTACTGATACAAGCTCATCAAATATAAGGGCATTTGGATTTCCCTTCATCACATGAGTCTAAGGGTAGAGACAAAACTTTGATAAGAATCCTGCAATGCATTAAGAATTGTGGGCACCAATGTACTATCAGGATATATCTCATCCACATTAGCGAGCTGCTCCTTAAAATCTTTGATCTTGGCCAAAAATCTATCCATTGAGTCTCCCTCATTCATGTGCTTAGACTCTAAGTGTTTGAATAGATATGCAACACGTGCTTCATTGCGTACTTGTAATAATGCAGCAAGTGTATCCTATGCCTGTTTTGAAGTCTTACATGACCAAATATGAGGAATAATGCTTTGCTTCACAAAAAGTGCAAGCAATGCATGTGCATGTGCATGTGCATCTCTTCCATCCCATCTCGTTTGAGTAGCAGTGGGAGGTACTGGTGGTGCATGTGGAGGAGCCACATCTGTATCAAATTCTACTTTAGATGTACCTGCAACACCTAGTTGCACTAATAGTTGTGAAACAGGACGAGTTTCACTATTACTGACCAAAGGCCTTTAGCAACTAGTACATGTCTCATCATCATATAGGACCACAATGGGTAGTTAGTCCCATCAAGTTTGCCCTCAACAGACAACATGTTGAATACATCACTACTGCCAACCATGACTATCTACCAAATGCAAATTCTTTCAACTCACTGCAAGTACTCATTCAATATTCACTGAATGCAACCCCGGATGGCATGATGGTCGATGTTGTTGAAGACATTGTAGATACTGCTGCACACCAAATCTTTGCAGTTGCACAGCCTAAATACCCAAAACGAGAAAAACCAATCCAAAATGACGACTCTCCAGAACGTTTGCAGAAACCTTGCGGCGCCCAAAACGTGCCACCTGAATCGCGCCACGGACCCTAAAAATTTAGTATACTTCGTATACAGCACACTACATTATATACCTTCTTCTCCTAAGAGGGTATCTCAATCAGAGATAGAAAAAATAGGGTCGTTTTAAGGAGGGACGCAGACTACTAGATCAAGTGTGAAGGAAGATAGCTCTGATAGCAATTGTTAGAATTAGGGTTAGGGTTGCAACAATGCACACACACAAGATAGAGAAGCTTAAGAGCATACAAAGTCACTAGATTAGAATGAACAAATGTGTGTTAGATGTAAAAGATAAGTACACACCCCAAAATGAGTAGATAAGAGGGTGTACATACGCACAGGGAAAAAAACCTCCTAGTGAGGGAAAAAGTGCCCCGGCAGTCCTAAGTGTGTTTATACATATCACTACCATGTAATGCTACAATACCCATTTTACGGCATGAGACTCCCTAACTTTCATGGTCATGAAAGGGTTTGCGTGAAGAAAAAACCCGTGAAAGTACTTTCACACGTGAGATGCATTTCATGGTGTGAAAAGATCCTGCACTTTCATGTGGCGTGAAAAGGATCCGGGGGAAAAAGGAAAAAAAAATCCGTGAAATAATCATTTACAGCACGAGACTCCCTGACTTTCACGGTTGTGAAAGGGTCTGTGTGAAAAAAATAATCCGTGAAAGTACTTTCACACGTGGGATGCATTTCATGGCATGAAAGGGTCTTGCACTTTCACGGTGAAAAGGGTCTGGGGGAAAAAAAAGAGTATAGAAAATAGCCCTATTTGGAGGCTCATATTTCCTAAACTGTGAAGCTGGATGAACACGCTCTAGTGCTCATTGTAAAGCCTTCATCGAGCTCTTCAAAATCAGTTTGGAGCATTGGAGGGCAAAATCCATCGTTTTGGCCTCCGACTAGCAACCTCAAAATTTGACTCAGAAATTGAGGCAAAAAAAGAGTCTTAAGGACTAAAAATCGCCCAAATAGCCCAAAAAAGATGCATAACATATTCGGGCTACTTTTTGAGTGTCTAAACAAAATCACGAAAAAATCAAAGCGACAAAGTTGTAGTACTCCAAAAATACTACAACTCTCTCATGCAACGTTTTTCCAAATTGCTTTTAGAACACATTAAAAAACGGGATGTGAAATAGGAAAAATCTTTCCGAAAACAAATTCATCTTGAGATGGTGATGGAAAATAGGTTTTATGACCTCTTCCATTTGGGATGCTAATAGCATGCACTTTTTTTTGAAAAGTTTATCCTAAGAGGGTGTTCACATGCGCTTTTGAGACCTGGTTTCCATCTGGGACACTAGTGGCATGCACCTTTTTTGAAAAAATATCTTTAAGAGGTCGTTCACGTTCCTGAGCTTAGCACCTAAGCAAATTAAGGCAAACGGACACTCGTTTGGCCTAGAGAAAGGTACGCTAGGACTCCTAAGGCTGTATAACGAGATGTAAGAAGACCTTAAAAGCAAAAAAAAAAAAACACATGTGCTTGCTCATTAAGGAGCTATTAGCAATGTCAAAATATGACAATGATAGAGGGATTATGTGAGCCCAAACCCAAAGTGAGCCCAATGGCTGAAATCTTCGAGCCATTGAGATCCATGCCCCAAATGTACCTCCCAATACCATTTGCCATGCCAACAATAAGCATGTCATCAGGTTTTATACCCCCTATCACATCAACCCCCCGAGATTTAGTCCCTTTCCTAGCACTACCACAAGTCCTAAACCTGTAGAAGGGCTAGATACCAACCCTTTGTAACCCCATAAATGCCCAAACCTTGGATATATTGACTAATCTAGGAAGGGGGGTTGCCCAAGGACTAAATGAGGTCCTAACCCACAAGAGCACCCACACACGGCCTAATACAACTCTTAACATCTTGAGTTTACAAAATGGGCAATTATGCACAGTACCCTTGAATGTGCTTATACGCTTGCAAGCAAAGGTATGAGAAACAATAAAAAATAATGCAAAGGAACACACTTTGAAATGGGTAGAAGGGCATGTTTTAAAAATAGAAGCCAAAAATGGAAGCAAAACCTTCTGAACCCAAGAAAAACAAGGACAAACAAACTATCAAAACCACGGTTGAAACAAAGGACATGGGAACGGAGCTTATGGAGAACCTAATCCCAAAAGAGCCAAAAGCTACACATGATGCGAATGCATCCACTTCAAAGGGTATCCCTCAAACCACAAAACCCACATGTGCGACACATGATAAAAAAGCACAAAAGAAAGTTCGTTCTCGTTGCATGGGCAAACATAATGAAAACCTAACAATCCAAGGAAAGTCAGAAGATAAAAAAACTTATCATACGTCACTTAGTGAGGACGAAACAAGTTTTGACTTATCAATTAGTGCATGTCACAGTCCAATTATGAAACTAGAACTCACTAAACCACCCTACATTGAAAATCATGATCACATGACATATGAGGAACGCAAAAAGTAAGCTCAGGAGAGCATGCTTAACATTGTTGAGTGTCATATAGGATCACCGATTGTGATTGAACCTCATAATGTAAAACCAAAAAATGCAACCAAAATATAGGTACGTAACTCGTGGTATTCAATTGATGAATCCATGCAAATAGTCACCTTGAACACTCCTATAGGCATTATGAAATTGCTCTTTACACAGGAGGACGAGACCTTGGAGGAGCTAGAACTCCCAATATATCTTACTCTTAGAATATACCAAGGGTTATAGTTGGATTTAAACTTTACAATAAAATCACCATAGTCCAAGAACATCTTTATCCACACCACAATGAGAGCAAAATCTCATGACCCTCAAGTTATGGGATTTATTAAATCAACCCAACACTAAACACTCATCTAGAGAAAATTCCATTCACAAAAGACATAAACATGCCATGTTTGGGGTACTTTAAACAAACAATGTAAATAGAATCTAACCCCCTTACTTGCATTTTTTTTGTGGTTGAGTATGTGTTGGAAAGCAGATGTGATCTTGGGGCATAAATGGACTATTGCTGCCCAAGCACCACTATGCTTTGCTAGTGATAGGGTCATCTCATGATGGTCAATAACACAAGGTTGATTATCGATACCATACTGTAAGGAAGAGGATCCAATCCTAAGGGATTTCTATGATACTGAATGCAAAAAGCTACAAGTCTCTTCCCTCTAAAAGCCTCTTTAGTAAGACCTACCATCCACATCAATGAGACCAACTCCAACAAAGCATCAAACCCTTCAACTCCATCCTCACCAACAAAGTCCAATGCCAAAACCTCGTAATCAATAGCTATTCCTGAAGGATTCCCCCAAGTGCAACCATTTATCTCTAAAAAGGACCTCAAAGGAAAAGCCTCAACCTTGACGACTCCTCTTCATCCAACCTCACCGAAGGAGAAATCTGCATGCTCAAAAGCCTTAACATCAGCCAGCCACCACTCCACAAGAGACTCAAGCCTCATCGTCTCACCAATGCCCACGAGTCTCAAACCCGTAGTCTCAGCACTGGCCAACCAATGTGAAGGAGGGCCCCAAACCTTTTGCTTCAGCCAAAAAGAAAACTCCACCACGACAGCCAAGATCAAGGTATCTTAATGGTATCAAAATGTGGGTGGAAAAGTAGCTACTTGTAGCTCAAGGCTACTATAAAGGTGCCAATCCAATTTGTGTGCCTCGATAATCAAAGCCTCTTTCTCAATGCAAAACTAAAAGGCCACGGAAGAATAAAAGTACTCCACAACGTCGTCTACTAAAGTCTATGCGAGTTCCTCAAAGAACTCCCGCCACTCAATATGTGTGGGTACCAAAAAGCTTAAGGGTACTCCCAAGGTAATACCAAAAAGATTACTGCAAGCTTAAGGGTACTCCCAAGGTTTCGCTTCAAGAGCATGTGGTACCAAGTTAGGATGAAGTCTCAAGTGATATACTTCGTGGATATATTATGAGAGTAGTAATTGTAATAGCATTACGCCTTTTATGAGCCTAAAATGCCCGGTCGACCACAATTTAAGTGAACACTTATGGCCATGTATATAAGTGAAAATCTCTCATAATATAAAAAACTCTCCCATTGTGCAATAGAGTATTGCTCTTGCTAATCCTCTTTCTAATCTCTCTCTAATCCATGCTAGTGAGTGTGTGTGAGTGAAGTGAGGTGAGAGGAGGGATGAGTACATGTAGTGCAACGCGGCGGTGTGACAACGCTCACGGGAGGCATGGTGGAATTGCTTCTCAAAGAGTTGTGGAGCTTGGAGACCTCAAGGGTTGAGAGCTCGACGGCACAGAAAGATCCCTATGATAGTTGTGGTTCACCATGTAATCTTCTTGTTGGATGTATTTCGATGGGGCTTTGGGTGAGCCATAACATTGCTGTTACTATTTGAGATGGATATAGCAAGGATTGTACAGAGATATAATCCAAAAATCCTAGTGGCTCACCCTAAAGTGCTACCAAATGAAGAAAGTGTAAAGGAAGACACTCATGATAGTGTGGCAGAACTACATGCTGAGTAGGAAAAGGCTATGATGACTCTCAAGTAGCAGGAAGCCCAAGTGAAACATCAGAGTCCAAGCAGATGAACTTGAAGACGTGAACCTGGGGGATGACCAAGAGCCCAAAACAGTCAGAGTCAGTGCCAAAGTGAATCAGAAATTCAAAGAAAGACTCTTGGAATTGCTAAAATCCTACAAAGATGTGTTTGCCTGGAATTATTGTTGACAATCCTAATATGGGATTGATCATGGTGATAGACACAAGATTCAGCATAAGATTAAGGTGGATTAAACCACACAAGAAACTCCGTGACTAGAGAGATTGCACACTTAACAATAGCTCTATTGCATATCCTTAATGAACCATACAATGAGGCTTCTAATATAGATAGCCCTCATCTCACTTTACATGTGTGCATCTATGTGGCACACTCTTTTCCACTCTTTGGGTCCACACTCACACACCATACAATATCATGTGGTATTCTTATCTTTTCACAATATCTTACACCTCTAGGGTGCTTTCCCACACACACATAAACCGAGCTTACATATTTCAACACCCCCTCTTAAGGGAGGTGTTCTCACTCACCCATCACCCATATAAATTACCCTTATGAAACACATCTCTCAACACTCCCCCTCAATGTGAAATTGGAGTGTTTAACCAAAGAATGCGTGCATGTGTCTACCATCCTAGACACGAAGTCCATTTTGAGCCCACTTGCTCACGCAAAACCACTGAGTCTAATTTGAACATAAATGTTTGGGTGGGAACCAACCCATGTGCATGAACCTTGCACGTGCATCACCTATGCACACTACTACAAAACCATTTTGAGCTTCTTGGTGAGCTCGGGTATGGTTACCCTCATGGATGAAGATGATTCACAAACCATTTTATCCGCAACCAGCCAGGGGACCCACATGTGAATGCATCCTCACAATATCATCCCATTTTGACAGCATGTGATCAACCTCTTAATAGTATGTGTGTGGTAGAAATAAAAAAAATATTCCAAGGCATGTGAAGTAGGCGTGTGAATGAACCCTTAATTATAAGGGTTAAAGAACCTTATCAAGAAATGATATATATATATTTTTGAAAAGCTATGCCCCTTGAATGTGCGAGCTATTTCTACACTCCAGGTACGTCAGTTCACTGCCATCATGGACAACTGGCTCATCTTCTGCATGGTTTCTCTGTAGCTCCCATGGTGACCTTCCATTGCTAGGCTTTACCTTTTCTTCTCCACAACTTCCTCACCTTCTGCACTTCACTTTGGTTGTGAGCAAGGCTCGTGTGACCTGTGCTCATGGTTTTGTGTTATCACAGAAGAGATTTCTTGCTCTTCTTCACTACAGATTCTTCTCCTATACACTACGATGAGGCTATTTGTGTGCGGCTAGTTTGCTCATCATACGTCTTGTTTCTGTGCTGTAAACAAACTTTTATAGTTGCTGCTATTCGTTGCTTTTGCTGACTGTTCACTTCTCTTCATGGGTTATGCACAGACTCCTTGGGTCAAGCTTGGTGCCGCTCTCTGCATTGTGGTCGTGCCACCTTTCCCTTTAAGTTTCTGCGTTGGCTGTCTGCTACTACACTATGCTTGTGATACTTCGTCATTTTCTACTAATGCAGATGTGATCTCTCTTGGTCGTCTTTCATAGCTATCCTCATTGCAATGCCTACAACTTCTACCTTGGGATTCGATGCTTCTCAAGCATATTTTTGATGGTCTATAAATAGATTTTTTTTCTTGCCACTGTGCTACTTCTGCCTTTGTTGTTTGAGAACCTTTATCTTCCTACCCTTCACCTCTCTATGCCATAGTTCACTTCCATAGCATTCACAGAGCTTGTCTTCCAATGCTATAATGCCTACTGCCTTGTTCTTCTCTCCTTTGTTCTCATTGTCCTTGTAGTCGTAGCCTTTGTTTCCATCAACACTTAGCAGCACGGATTTGCTTCCCTTGTAGATTGCTTATAGAGCAGGCCTTCATATGAAGGTATGAAGGCTTACCGTGCCTTCAAATTTGCTTACACCTCTTGCAAGGTTTGATCTTCCATCCATGACCTTCTTAGCCATCCAAATGGCTTCCATGAGCTCCCAAATAAGCTCAAAAACATAGCTCTCTTTGCTGCAAGATTCTATGCCTCTTCAAGACCTCCAAGTTGAGGTCTTCCATGACCATTGACATGGCCTTCATGAGCTCCAAAATGATCTCTCCACACTTCTATAATCTCTTTCTTGAGGTTGACTAGCCATCAATATGGCTTCAACGAGCTTCTCATTGAGCTCACAAATCTACATGCTTTCTTCCTTGCATGCATAGTCTTCAAGGGTGCTCTTTCACATGTTTCTTTTGAGAAACCAAAGGTGCAAAACATTGTGAAAGCCTTCCATTACTTCCACATAACATTTCTCATTTTCCATAAGCAAAACCATGAGCTCTGCCTCAATTGACATGCTGTAATATATGGACTGCAACAACCAACCAATAATTGCTTGTCTTCATATGAACAAGCGTGCACCTCACATCTTTTGCCAAATTACAAGGTACCAAGGGATTCACACATCCCAAAATAACAACCCTTTCCCAAAATTTCATGAGGTAAAACTCATAAAACCAACCTTCTTTGTTGCAATTGCAATTTGCACCTTCCTTGTTAATGAGGTAGCTTCCAAGACTTCAAATGAAATCCATAATGATGAGTGTGCATAATTTTTTCATAATAGAAACGCTAAAATAGAAAATATGCTTAATCAAATGAACATATAAACTAATACACTTACATAAGCACCATGGTCACAAGAGCCCACCCTAGCTCTGATACCATGTTAACAATCCTAATATGGGATTGATCATGGTGATAGACATAAGATTAAGCATAAGATTAAGGTGAATTAAACCACACAAGAAACTCCATGACTAGAGAGAGAGAGAGAGAGATTGCATACTCAACAATAGCTTTATTGCATATCCTTAATGAACCATACAATGAGGCTTCTAATATAGATAGCCCTCGTCTCACTTTACATGTGTGCATCCATGTGGCACACTCTTTTCCACTCTTTTGGTCAACACTCACACACCATACAATATCATATGTGGCACTCTTATCTTTCCACAATTCCTTGCACCTCTAGGGTATTCCCCACACACACATAAATCGAGCTTACATATTTCAACAACCCCTCGAGATGTTCTCAATCACCCAACATCCATACAATTTAGCATTGCCCTCATGCAACGCCTCTCTTAACAATTATTCTGACATGAAGGGGATTGATCCTAGCCTTTACCAACACAAGATTAACCTAAAAGAAGATGCAGCTCCTATTAGGCAGAGCAAATATAGAATGAATCCCAACTATGCCAAATAGGTGAAGGAGGAGATTGATAAGCAACTAAGAGTAGGGTTCATCCATCTAGTGGACATGGCTGAATGTCTTTCACCAATAGTCATTGTCTTGAAGAAGAATGGGAAGCTAAGGGTCTGCATTGACTACCCCGCAAGCTGAATGCTTCCACCAGATCGGATCTATTCCTGCTACCATTCACATAGATTCCCTGTAGGATGTAGTTGCCAGGCATGAGACATACTCCTTCTTGGATGGGTTTAGTGGGTACAACCAGGCACGGGTGGACCTAGAGGATAAATAAAAAATAGCCTTTGTGAAAGAATGCGGGGCTTTTGCCTCTCCAATGTAATGACTTTTGGGGGCTGAAGAAGAATTCTCTAGCCACATTCTAAAGGATGGCTTAGAAATTATTCTATGAATATTTAACCACCTTCGTGAGGGTCTACGTTGATGATTTCAGTGTGTTTGGAAAGAAAGAAGGCCACATAATACACCTCACGATGTGCTTGGAGAAGTATAGGAAAGACATACTGAGCTGCCTTAATCTAGCCAAGTGTGCCTTTGCTATAATGAGTGGATTCCTCTTAGGGCACATAGTATTTGCAGAAGGGCTAACATGGTAGATTTGGCCAAGGTCGCGACGATTATTGTAAAGATGTAGCCGCCCACCAAGAATGCCAAAGAACTTGCCAAATTTCTTGGACTAATTAAGTGCCATAGTAGATTCATGAGGTTCCTGGCAAATGTGGCTATACCCTTGTATAGCTTGATGGTGAAAGATGCAGAATATGTCTGGTCAGGATCTTGTTAGAAGGCATTCCATAATCTTAAGCGGATACTGTCATCAACACCCATTCTTCAACAGCCAAACTCTAATCTGGTATTCCACATATTTGTTGATGCCTTTGATTTTGCCATTGGTAGTGCGATGATGCAAGCAGGAATCATAAGAAGGTTGGTTGAGACCAGTTTACTACGCAAATAGGAGGCTTTCTGGACCAGAAAGGAACTACTCCACCACAAAAAAGGAGTCATTGGGGATGATCTACTCGATCAAGAAGCTTAGCCACTATTTGTTTAGGAAAGGTGTTTGAATCTCATGTAGATCATAAAGCACTCTGGTACCTAGTGAACAAACTAGACCTGGCAGAAAAATTAGCCAAATGGATACTTTTGTTACAAGAGTTCGAGTTTACCTAAGGCACACCCCCAGAAATAAGTATGTATATTTTCTGTCAATCAGGAGAAGATCTAGAGGGGGTGGAAGATGACTTCCTAGATGTGCAACTCTTCCTCATAGATGGAGAAAAACCCAGTTGGTATGATGAGATGTTGCAGCTCCTGTCTGACTTGTCTTTTCCAGTGTACATGTCCAGAGATCAAAGGGAAAAGTTGAATCTCCAGAGTAATTCATTCATGGTGGTAGGCATGTCATCTTTCTACAGATGGGCATTGATCAAATACTAATAAGAAGATGGTGGGAGGCAGGTCAGCTCTACAAGATGGGCATTGATCAAATACTAAGAAGATGCATCCTCGAACATGAACAACAGGTTGTGCTAGCAAGCGCACTAAGGAATAAGCGGAGGGAACTTTTTGGGAGGTCACGGGGCAGAATGTGTTCTAGGCAGGATTGTGGTGGTGGCTGACTACATTAAAAGACACACAAAAGTTTGCAAAAGAGTGCGATATGTGCCAGAGGTTGGGGCAACTGAATGACGCAGACAGAATGCCTCACAACCCAATATTTTCCCTAGAACCATTCCAGAAGTGGGTCTGGACTTTGTCAGCCCATTCAAGCCAGCAGCTTAGCAAATAGGAAATAAATACCTTCTGGTTGGCTATAGATTATTGCACAAAATGGGTAGAAGCGAAGGCCCTGAGAGACTGTAAGGCATCGTTTAGTAGAGCAAAGTTTCTTTATTATAAAACTATTATGACAAGATTCGGATGCCCCATTCAGATAGTCAGTGACCAAGGGAGGCACTTCCTCAATGAAGTGACCAAGAAGCTGACAGAGCAACATATGAGAAGTCAACAATCTACTACCCCCATAGGGTAAATGGGCAAGCAGAATCCACCAACAAAATCCTGAAGGGAATTCTGGTCAAGATAGTGAATGAGAACATGACTGACTGGGACACAAAGCTACACTCAACATTATGGGCATTCCAAATAGCGTACAAGAATGTAACATGACCTACGCCTTTCAGCATGATGTATGGACTAGAAGTAATAGTGCCCATGGAGTTCCTCACATAGAGCCTCAGGATAGTAGTAGAAGAAAGGCTCTCTCTCGAAGAATCAGAGGTGCACATGATTGAGCAACTCCCTAAGTTGTATGAAAGGAGACTGCACAGTGCATGGACAACCAAAATTTTATAGAAAAGGAGAAAGCTGTAGGAGAACATGAAGTTGGCGGGAAAATTGAGGTTGCCGCCCCCAAAAAAGGGTGCATGGATGGAAAGGGAAACTTGTTGCATCACTATCACCTATTCTCAACCCCCCAAAAAAGGGTGCATGGATGGAAAGGGAAACTTATTGCATCACTGTCACCTATTCTCAGCAGCCCATTAATGACATCATAATATTAGTGTAATAAGAACTCATGTGGTCAGATTTTGAAAGCAATTTAGGAAAATCATGGAGATGTCAAGCAGTTATGGACATACCTAAGGGAGGTGTGCATCATGACAACGGCTAGATACCTCTCCATTACAGGCCTAATTTGCAAGTCACTTTTGTGCAAAAAATATGTTGCGCTCTCAACTCTTTTGCTCTACTAAACTCTACTTTCACCCCCACCTTCTATCCCTCAATCTGAAACTAAGTCATAGTGTGAGAAGGCATCAAAATCAAGAGTTAGCTCAGCAAAAGGAAGCAAAAATTAAAGAAAAAGGCATGGCACAACAAGAACCAGTAGACTTACACCGAGCATTTCAAATCTTTTACCCCTGGGGAACATAAAGTCATCTACACAAAAGCCCAACGAATGGGAGTAGCGGTGTCTATGATGGCCCGGCGGTAGTTAAAAAGATAGAACTAGCAGATCCAGGTGAGGAGTCTAAACCAGTTTTTATTGCTCACAAGACCTCACTAAGACGCAAGAAGCTACACTTAAGATGCTTCTTAAAGAGTTCAAACCCTAGCACACTTGAAGCCAAAGGATGATGGAATTCGATTACCTCTTGTCCACCTTATACAAGGAGGCGAATAGGCATAGAGCTGCCCTGGCCAACAAAACTTCAAGCTTGCGGAGGAGTAGTTGGAGCAGCTATGCAGAAGTCGAACATCATCACACTTCCATTAGGTGAGAAGAGAGTGTTCAACCCTCTGTACATTGCTGAATTATTCAAATTTCTGGTTGAGGGGGAGGCTGAGATCAAGCCAACCACCGATGATGAAGACGTGATTAAGGAGTTTGGCCCACTGTGGAGGGCATGACCAAGGAGTTTAAGATCATGGGCACAACAGACGAAGATCGACAAAAGCAAATGCATTTTGTGGTGGAGATGATCAATCTCACCCACAAACCATATTGCTTGTCAAGGAAGGCCTTCGGGAGGGTGAAGGCCGCGAAATCTAGAACAAAAGTGGGATGGGCAAAGGTGCTGTTGTATCACAACCTAAAGGACCAAATAGGAAAATTAACCACCCAAACACAAAAACAAAAATTGGCCCATATCTGACAACCCTATTTAAGGCATAGGCACAAGCCAAAAAAGATGAGGAAGGCCACAAAGAGGATGCAGGGCAACATGAGGATGTAGGTCATAGGGAGGATGCATGCCCCAAAGAAGATGCAACAAAAAAGCCCCAGGAACAGGCAAGTTCTAGACAGGTAAAAGGCCAGGTGGCGGGGAAGAAAAGAGTCTTTGAATTCAAAGAGAAAAAGACCAGTAAGAAGGGGAGAACTCCCAAGGAAGGTACCGGTGGGTCAACAGAAGCAAAGGGTAGCCCAACAGCTTAAGGAGGACTTGGCTGACATTGGCAAGTCTATCCTATCATCACAGAAACTAGAGTAACAACATCATGAGGCTGTAATTACCACGCAAGCTTGCGGCTTGAACAAGTACAATTTGATCTCACTCCAAGTAGTTCTGTACACTTTCCAGATTCCATTGACACACAGACTGGGTGTAGGGAGCTCTCAACTACCTCCAACATTGCATGACAGATGGGTTGAAAGAAATGACCAAGTTGCAGGCAATAATCAAGGAAAAGGATGCTACTATCCAGATGAGTGAGGAGACAGCAAGAACCCCTGCCAAGAAGAGTTATGTAGGAGGAGGATGGAAGTGGGCTGCCTACTGGAAGAAATGTAGGAGCCAAATCCAAGATCTGCAAAAGGCCAATGGAGAGATTAAAATGGAAATGGAGAAGATGAAACAGGCAATGGCCCGGAAAGAACAAATGAGTGTGCAAGTGCAAATCAACTTGGATAGGGCTAGGGAAAGCCAAGCAATAATGGAGGAGGGCCAAGTTGCCCTGATCAGAGAGGAGCACCTCAAGGTCATAAAGGAAGTGCATGCCAAGGCTGACAAAGACAAGATAGAGCTGGTCAAGGCAGAAGCCAGGTTAGCAATACTAGATGCAAAAGAATTTTCAGAGGTCTACAAGCTAGATATGGAAAAGATGGAGCATTGGGAGGGGCATGCAATTGAGGACCTAAAGGATGTGTGGGGAGAGTATCTAAACAAATTCACAGCCGTAATGCAAGCCCCCACAAATGGTGTCCTACCATTCATAGGAGGGAAATTCAGACGGAGGATCCAAAAATTTGAATCCAGCCCAATTAACAAGCCTAGAACCAACAAAAGTCATAGAAGTAGCTGCATCCACCAAGTGGGCAAGGAGGTCAAAAATAGTGGGGGAGGCACCAACAAAGAAAATGAGCTGGAAATGGAAAATAAACAGCTCTGTGGCATGAATTAGAGGTCTTGAAAAGGAGGTTCACCATCCTGAAGGGAGATAGAAAGAAGCCAGTCGTGCAGTTAGAAGGGAAGGGGAAGGAAATTGTTATTTAGAAAGATTCATCAATGGACCTAATACCCGATGAAGAGTTGAAAGAACATGCATGGGCAACTACAAAAGAACTAGAGGAAAAGGAAAACGATGAGGCCGTGCTAAGAGTACAAATTGAAGAGCTAGAGGTTCTTGTCAAAGAATTCAAAGAGCAGTAGGACAAATAATAAAGGCCCTAAAAAAGGATGTAGAGACTACTACGCTTACAAGGGTGACAAGAGGAAGAGGGAAAAAATGACAATGGATGAGATGAATGTCACCTTGACAACAACCCACACTGACCTCACAGGAGGAAAAGACATGATTAGATGGATGCCATGAGAAGGGTTTACGTAGAGGAAGTGCGAGCAAAGGACAAAATGATAGAAGACTTCCAAGGTTGGGCAAAAAGGGAAAAATAAGACCTGTAGAAAATAATCCAAGAAGAAATGGGCTAGAGGAGCATGGGTGTCTACTTAAATGTATGCAAAATTTAATCTAGATAGCTTAACAGGGGCAAGTGCCTTGAGGCCTTCCAATTAGGATGAAATTGCAAATTTCATGAACCAGTTAGAAGTGCCTATGATAGAGAGAGACGGGGCCAAAATAGCTTTCAAGCAAGAGCATCAAGACATGGAAGAAGTCCCTCCCCTAGATCTAGAATAGCGCATGGAAGCAATGGGCTCTTATGACTCTCACGGATCTAGGTGATGAGGCAACAACTCATTTGAAGAGTATTAAAGATAACATGCTACCTTGCACACAAGAAAGAAAGAGAAGAGAGACACATGCAAGGGTCAAGTCCGGAGAGTTGCACTTAGCCAACCCTAACAGGGTTAACGCCTCAATGTGAAGCTGCTATAGTAGGGGCTCACTCCACCTCTTCTTGTATCACCCAAGAATAGATTCAATGGCTATGTAGAGAGCAAGAAGGAGGGAGCTATCGAGAGCTCAACCTTCACCTCATGCAACATGCATGCAAAAGGGACTTGGTAGATAGCAATGAGAGGGTAGAGAAGAAGAGAGATGAGAGCATTACCATCCCTACTTACATACACCAACAATCAAACATGCAAGCAGGAAAAGACACAAGCTAACATACATCCACAAGCTCAAATGATAGAGAGAGAGAGAGAGAGAGAGAGAAGAGGCAAGCTCAAATGAGACTAATGGGATTGTCCCCTTTCCATATTCCATAAAATGACTTATATACAAGAGCTTGTAGTTACAAAATGGCCAACCGCCCATTTACAATTGGGGGCCCAAAACTAGTCTTCCTAGTCTTTCTAGCTCTATGTACAACTATTCCTCATGATCGACATTACACAAGCCATAAGCTCAATCATCCCATATCTTTGATAAATGACTTTAGTAAGGTAGTAGCTATTTGCTAGCTTCCCATGTGGATTCGAAGAGATTGCATGAAGCCCTTTGAAGAGATACTCCGCCCAATTCACCAATTGGCCTTGGTGCACACGAGCCAATGTGGTTATGCTGCACCTGCTAAACCTATCCATCCAGTGTGTGGTGAGTAAAAACTGTAGAGGGCACGTGTTGGCATAAGCAAATCCTCTTTGGTTATATTCACCCACTCGACCCCATGTTTGTTTAAGTTGCCTCTGCATATGCCCTTGGTCAGCTTGGGGACGTTAGTGAGCCTGACATAGGGCTTGTCCTCCAGGTTGGGGAGCTACAAGGCATCTCTGATGACCTTAATGCTGAGCTAGACCCTATGTCTCTAGCCTTCATTATCCAAAACCTCGCTTGTATATAGGTTGGCGTCATAGGTCTCTGTAAAATACAAGCTGTTGTAGAGAGATCTCACTCCGATGGCTCCAAAGTAGGCAATCTCCCCAAGCCCAGCTGCTCTAACTTCAATACAATAGCGGGGTTGGCTACTATTGCTATGTAGCATGGTCCAGTGAAATAGAGGAGCTTGTGCTCCACCTTGTGGTTATTCTTCATTAAGGAGTGCACTGTGTGGCCATTCACCTACTTCATCAGCCCCCCCCCCCCCAAATGGGACAACTATGTGGGGTGGCGAGCATACTCCTCAAATCTACCCCTTGCCAATCTCTTTTTGCTGATGGAGTTATGGTGGAGGACCTCCCTGGAGGAGTTATGGTGGAGGACCTCCCTGGAGGAGTCTAAAGTGTTAGTCATGGTGCAAAAAGGGTGAGAGGATGTGAAAGGTCAAGAGAAAATTTTGCAAGAGTCTGGCTACTACAAGAAGAGCTGAAAGTGAGGAAATGAGGGGGTGGGGCCCATATTTATAGTTTTTTCCGAAGGGTACGGTCGTGGCATCACTAGCGAACGACCGTGGGTGGCAATTAGAACGAGGGTGTGTGCGAAAACTGAAACAAATGGTCGTGGCATGTGGAAAACTAAAGCAAACATGCGTGGTAGCTCCAGTAAATGGCCATGGCATCATGATCAAACGATTGTGGCATCTTGGTTTGGTTGTGGTACAGGCGTGGCATCGGTTGGAACGGGTGTACCAAATGGGTTGAGAAGGGAACAAGCATGGCCTTTTGATTAATGGTTGGTGTGGCCATGGCAGATTCCGAACACCCATGGTGATAGATGGTTGAGGATGGAAAGGTCGGGGCATTTTGCTATGTGGGCTAGAATGGCTGGGGTGAACTTGGAATGGCTGTGACAAATCAAAACTTGTAAAGAGTGCGTCCATGGAAAAAGCAGGTTCCATGGAAAAAGTAGGTTGGTACAGCCATGGAACGGCCGGGGCATTTTGCTATGTGGGCTGGAATGGCTGGGGCAAACTTGGAATGGCTATGACAAATTGAAACTTGTAAAGAGTGCGGCCATGGAAAAAGCAGGTTGGTACAGCCATGGCAATTATGGTACGATTATGGGTTTTTTTTTGGGTACCCTAAATTAGATTTTGTACCCATAGGCTATGTTGCCAGCACCCCATTGTAGGTTTTGTACTGACTGCGTGCCCAATTCGTCAAGGTGAAAAGTCGATTCCAATTTGGCGATGGAGGTGGGGATTGTTACTTCCTTGAGGAATTCAGAGGTGGGTGGCAAGGAAGTTCTTAAGAGGCTAAAGGAGTTGATAATGGCATTGTAGTACTCCATTTATAGCCTCACAATGATAGCTGAAGGAGTTGCTGATGTTGAGGCTATATCATTAGTTAGCTTTGTCGGCGGTAGAATGGGGGTTATAGTGTCACTGTGAAGCTTTTGCTTCCCTTTTTCTTGGGTAGTCTTTGTGGCGGAGGCCACCTTGGGTTTCCATTGAAAGATAGGGGATTACTGAGCGACACGGGGTGGAAGTTGGGGTTGGGAAGATTTGGGGATCCAAATACAACGATTGCCCTCGTAGAAGTGTTGGGCTTATAGAAGAAGTTTGGGGATCCATCGGGGGTTGGTTTTGGTCATGGTTGAGGCTTTGATTGAGGATTGGGGTGCCGTGGTTTAGGCTTGTGTTTGTCCTGTACCCTGTAGGCTTGTGGTTGGTGAATTTGTTGCCGTTGTGGGGGACAAAGGACTTCGGGTGCCTGTGGTGGGTGAGGGGAAGGGTTGGATCATCAAGGGATCCACAATGTAGATTTGCCTTCATAATAGCCTTGTGCTGTGACAAGCTTTTTAGGTACCCAATGGGGAGATGGCATACCCAGTGGGGTTTTGTTAGTTTTGTTAGAAATGTTAGTTTGGTTAGTTTGGGTTGGTGGGTCAGCAACTTGTGAGACAACGATGTGAGAGTGTGTTGCTGCTGTGCCAAGCGTGGGGGTAGGGAGGTTGTGATGAGAGGCGTTGTTGTGGTTGGAATGATGAGTGGCCTCTTTTTTAGTGGGATGGATTTGTGGGGGTGTGGTGACAAAATGATGGTGGGTGGTGAAGGGGGAAATTCTTGGTGTGTGGGGGAGTAGCGGGTATAGGCTCTTCATCCATCATGGGGACAGTAACTTGGCCGGAGGCCAGCTAAGGTCATCGTCCATGCATCCCAGTTGATGTTGCACCTATTATGTCTTATCCAATCCCTTCAAAGGAGTATTTCTTCATGCATGGTTCTTGCAGGCATTACATAAAACTTCCCTTCCAAGGGATTATTTCCAAGGTGGAATAAAAGCATGACTGTGCCTAAACAATGAACATGGTGTGACGCCACTGTGGTAACGATGGTCAGGGTTTCTTTTAGTGAGTGAAGGGAATGCCATGTTTAATGGGACATCAAATTGTAACTAGCCCCTATATTGACAAGAGTTGATTTTTCGACAAAGCTTGTTGGGGTGGTCATTCCTAACCACAACCAGGCTAACTTCACCTCCCATTCTTCTTCTTCAAGGTTGACCACTTGGGCCATATTGACCATGATGTGTCTCTGCCGAAGCTAAGCTTGGCTTGCCTTGCTTTGGCCTCTTGTTGTGCAACTTGTTTCATATCCTCATGGTCTTTTTTGTGCTATTTTTTTATATCACGCGGCGGATGGCTCTTAAGGTAGCCTCGATGAGAGAGCCATAGTAGTGTTTTTTAGTTTGCTACCATTGAAATAACCGGCCATTTCTACACCATCAAGCGTTTCAATGCGCAATGCACCTTGTGGTGTTATCTCCGTGTGACAAGGAAAGGTCCTAAGCCTCTAAGCTTGAGTTTCTTTTTGTGTCTTTGTCCTAAATAAGAGGACCATGTCTCCCTCATTCATTTGTTTGTCCTTAAGCTGGTCGTCAGTCAAATCATTGTTTGCACCTTAGTACAATCATGTTGTATACTGCTAAAAGGCGTGTTTCATTGAGCTTTTTAAGCTCAAATAGGCAGCAGTCTAAGACATTTTTGGTGAGCTTTTCTTGTATTGCAACACGTAAGCTGGGGATTAAGAACCCCATGGGCATGATCGCTTTAGTAACATAGGTTAAACCGAAGGGGTGGCATTGGTTGTGCTGCCTTATAGGAAGTTTGGTAGGCCCAAAGTGCAGTTGGCAACTTTTGTTCCCAATTGTTGTGGGTTGGCCTCCATGGTTTTAGTCAAAAATGGCACACAAGATTTTATTCGTGCTTTTCTCTTGGCCATTCACTTGTGGGTAATAGGGGGAGCACTTTTTGTTGTGAGTGACAAGGAACTCTTGTAAGAGGAATTGGATTACCTCATTAATGAAATGTGTCCCATTGTCTCGTTGATGAGCTCGAGGGGCCAACCAAAGCATGTGATAAGACTGATTCATACAGGACTTTAGCAGGATCGCACATCAGCTTTGCGGGTCGCACTCGAGCTTTTATGAACTTAGTGCAATAGTTCATAGCAGCTATTATGTATCAATCTTGAGTGTATTTGGCTACTAGACTGATGTGTCCAATGAAATCTATGCCCCATTTCTCAAATGGTTGTAAGGACACAATCGGGTTCAGGGGCATGTGGTCCTTGAAGTGGGGAATTACTGTATGTTGGCACTCGCCACACCGTTTAACATATTCTGCTGCATCTTCCATTAGAGTGGGCCACCATAATCCAATCGTGGGGACCTTACGTGTAGTGATATCTATTGCAAAGTGCCCCCCCATAACATATTGCAAAGTGGGGAATTACTGTATGTTGGCACTCGCCACACCGTTTAACATATTCTGCTGCATCTTCCATTAGAGTGGGCCACCATAATCCAATCGTGGGGACCTTACGTGTAGTGATATCTATTGCATAGGCAGAGAGTGGGCCTGATCCAGAAGGAATACATACTCTTCTTCTCAGACACAATGTTGTAGACTTTTATCTTTCCCTTGCTTGTAAAGTTGGCCTGCAAAATGAGTTGGTAGGGGGCTGCCTGTTTAATTAAGCGGCGCGACAGGCTTAGTCTCTATTGAGGAGGGGATCCACTGGTAAGCCGTTGGCTAATAAGTGTGCCACCTCCTCACCTCATTCAAGAATCAAGCATAGTTGGAATAGGGCAGCATCTGGCAAATTATCATCTACTCCCACCGGCGGTTCACCGTTGGGGATCCTTGACATGTGGTATGCTAGAACATGCTGCTAAGAGCCTTTTCTTACCATGACGGTGAAGTCAAACTCGAGCAATATAAGCATCCACCTGGTGTGATTCTACCTGTCATACATGGCTTGTTTACCAGGTACAGAAGGGCTTGATGGTCTACGAAGAAACTTAGTTGCCAAAAAATAATGGCAAAACTTCTTGACCATGTAGACCATGGCTAATCCTTCTCTCTCAGTCATGGTGTAGTTTCTCTTAGCTTCATTGAGTTGGCGGTTTGGCAAAGTTGATGGGAAATCCATCTTGTGTTCTCCCGACTGGGGCCAGCACACACAACCAACAACGAAAGATGAGGCATCAATGTGGACATGGAAGATAATGTCCCAGTTGGGAGACCTAAGAATTGGAGTACTTACCAAGGCTTTTTTTAGCATTGTGTAAGCCTGTTAGCTTTCTTCAGTCCCCCACTCGAAGACGATTAAGAGTCTATAAAAGACCATATTAGAGAGTCTAGAAAAATCCCATTACTTTGGGAATTTTCTTTTCCATCTACTTTTTGGTGTATCTTGAGCATACAAATTCCAAAATTGTCAAAGAATGTGGATTTAGAACCTACTCTTCAAGTGCTTTCCAATGATATGTCACATGAGGGGGTTTTGATAAAATCTTAAAAGGATTCACCATGACCCCCATTTTTTAATCTTACAAAATAGGAATTGGGATTTTCTCAAACTCCCTAATATGGTCTTGTAAAGAGGTCGAGCAATAACAACGTACATAAAGATGAATCACCGATAGTAGCCGATGTGTCCCATGAAGCAGTGGAATCCTTTAAAGTTAGTGTGTGGGGGGGAAGCTCTAGGATGAGCTACACTTTGCTATTTATTAGTAGAGATTCCTTGCCAAGGAACCCAATATTCTCTAATAAAACCATTTCTTAATCTACTATGAAAAGAAAGAATGAAATTCACAAAGTTGAAATTTCCTTATGATGATTAGAAGTTCAATAGTTGTTTATCTAAGAAAATCCTTGTTAGAATCAAACCGAATGATTTTGATTAGACTACGAGAGGGATGGACAGTAAACCTACTTGTCCATATCTCGATCTGAATCAAGCAAAAACTTCGTGATCGATTCCAGTTCCTAAATAGACTACCATTAAACTAAACTAGTTTTCCTTGACCGAAATCACCAACAATCTAGTTGGACAATCAGTCAAATGATGGGTAGATTACCCAAGGATTCTCCTTACGAAATTGGAAATTAAGGAAAAAGGGGTTTTGTGGAACCAATCTCAAACTAGGAATTTTACTTGCATAGAACCTCTGTTTTTCATTTAGAGGACTGTTTTACGCCAGAATACTGGAGGAAGCATTTGGCATGTATTTTACTAAGAGGAGGTTCGTTTGCAATAGCTGGGGCAGGGAGTCGTCGAGGGACTCGCTCACGGCAAGGCCTGTCGAGGTCTTGACCAACCTCGGTACAGTTAAACGGTGCATTTTCGATACGATGGGCGAGGACCAACACAAGCGATCCCTGAGTGAAGTGCTAGGACACCTAAGGAGGATCCTAAAGGGTTCTGACCAGGTGATGCACGGGCTTGCAGTTGCTAGGACACCCATGCGTGCATCGACGAAGATTCGGATGTACTAAAAAGAAAGATTTTTGTGAATCAAATTTTGATATTGGATCTCGTTGGTTGGCCAGCTGGTCTTCAAGAGAGAGTCCAGATGACATATTTTATAACACAATGGACTCAGAATTTTGGAGGATCATGATTAGTAATATTATGATTTCTATTGAAGGATTGTTTTAAAGACAACCCAGTCTGTTATAAATGGCAATTTCATATTAGGTGTGTATGTAGAATGCCTACCTTAATTTTTGCATGAAACGCTGGCTAGGGAGCCTAGGAACTCTTTTCCTCGATACCCAGGTGAAACACAACCAAATCTTTATAAAGGAATCCCACCAATATAGTGGTCGGGTGGTTGCGGGGGATTCTTGCAAAACAATTAAGATACGATTAGCTATGTTAGTTAGATTAAGTCCTGAGAAGACCCTTGTTCTGTGGGAGGGAATTAGTGGCTGTGCCTCGTTAAAGGAGGAAAAAAGCAGTGATTCTATGGACCAAGTGCAAGTCTCTTCTTTGATCTGACCATGTGACTTCAGGTTTGGTTGGATCAGTTTAAATAGTTTAGACTTTGACTCGTTAGATTAATAAAGTCTTAATATCTCGTGGGGGACGATATCAAAATAAAAATTTAATAATATATCATTTTTGGCAGAATCATGAGGCGAGGAAACCGTGGCCGCCATCAGCCTCGCCAGACCCTCTCTTTGAGGAAGAAGAGCTTGACCCCGATGTTTGCAAGGCTCTTCACAGAACTCAGCCCAGGACCCTTCAAAGGAAAAGGGGAGAACCTGGGCGAGGCTGTGGAGAAATGGGTGAAAGCTGTGGAAGAGTATTTTGATGTCACAGGCTACAATGAGCGGAGCAAAATGGCTCTTGCCAGGCTAAAAATTGTGGAAACAGCCAGGGTGGCATGGAGAAACAATTGTGTTACCAACCATCTAGACAGGAATACCCAATCCTGGAACGATCTTAAAACCTATTTGAGGAAGAGATTTTGTCCCCCTGGGTTCTTAGAAACCAAAATGAATGAATTTTTAGAGCTAAACCAGGGGAGCAAAACCATCATAAAATATAACCAGGCATTTTCTCTTTTACTCAAGTATTCACCACCTCTAGATGAAGAGCAATTCATGGCCAGGTTCATTCCGAGAATGAACGAACCCTTAGACACACTGGTCAAGAATGCCAAGCCAGTGTCCATGGTAGAAGTTGTCAGAATGGCGAAGGACTTCGCCAAAGCTTTCATTGTAAAAGTCTCGCCAAAGCCAGCTCCCTCATCCTTCAAGAGATTTCAGACACTGAGAAGTTCTTCCAACTTTTCGCCTCCAAAGAGACACCAAAGTCCCAACCAAAATCTCGAGACGAGAAGCTTTAGGAATGAAGGAAGACCTTTTCCTCGAAGTGCTTTCTCAGGAACTGCGGCTCTCTCAAGAATGCAAAGGAAAGAGCTTCGAAGTAAGAACAGGTGCTTCGGATGTCTCGTTTCTCGAATTAACCTGGCCATGAGTTGCTCTTTGTCTAGCGGTGGTGATGAGTACTTGAGGAGAAGAGCAAATGCCTGGTGATATTCTTCAATAGATTTGCTCCCTTGGTTTAACTCTAAGAATTCATTCATCTTGGTTTCTAAAAATTCGGGGGGGGGGGGGGGGGGACAAAATCTCTTCCTTAGATAAGCTTTGAGATCATTCACGACTGGGTGTTCCTATCCAGCTGGTTGGTATCCAGCTAGGTGTTCCTATCCAGCTGGTTGGTATCGCAATGGTTTCTCCATGCCACCCTGGCTATTTCCACTATCTTCAGCCTTGCGAAAGCCATTTTGCTCCTCTCGTTGTTTGTAATCGGTGACATCAAAATATTCTTCCATGGCCTCGGCCCAATTCTCCACAGTCTCGCCCAAGTTCTCCCCTCCTTCACCCTTGAAGGGACCTCGCTGAGTTCTGTGAAGGGCCTTGCAAACATCGGGGTCAAGCTCTTCCTCATCTGTGTGAGAGGATCTGGCTATTGGCCAACGGTTCGCTTGCCTCATGATTCTACCAAAAATAATACATTATTAAATTTTTATTTTGATTTCGTCAACGAGATCCTAAGACTAAAGAGGTTCGGAAAATAATTTCTTAAACAAGATAGACGATCTTATTAGAGATCTATGACATATGTCCGAGTAACAAATCTTGCTTCTTCAATTAATCATATAATAAACAATAACTTATATAACATGGAATTTTCCACAAAACATTTCTTTATTTATATAAGGTTGCAATACGTACATAGAGCATCTCGGCTCCAAAAAGTCAAAACCTCTGCGAAAAATGCATAAGATGGCGATACTGGGCTACAGACATGTCCCGATACAAATGTTCCCTCACTGCCAAAGGAGCTACTATCTTACTACTTGGGATAAAATATCTAAGAAGTCTATAGATATGGCAGGAAATTTTGAAATCTCGAGGCATGGGGTGATACAGAATAACACCATAAATCACTTTTAACCTCAATAGAACCATGGCCAACGAGATATTCTCCCTCAGCATCATGCGCTGGTTGTTGCAGGCAACGGAGATTCCATTTTGATTGTGAATATATTGCCGGTTACTTTGAGGTAGGAACCATCGAAAAGGCCCCTGAGTGGACCGCACACTCTCTGGACTCCACCCTCCCCCCCCCACCCACCATGCCTCCCCTCCCCCTCACCGACCAAACCCCTCGCCAACCATGCCCACCCATCTCTCCCCCCACTCTATCGACCCCCCTCTCTCACCTCGCCTGTCTTGTCAACTCACTTGACCCCTCATGTACAGTCATCGCCCCCCTCCCGTCACTCCCCACCGGCACCCTCTCTCATAACCGCCACCTCTCACCTTTGCATTATGCTGCCTCACATGGCCAATCTGAGGTACTTTTGTTGCTGTTGGTGGAGAAGGGTGTGTTGTTGAATGCAATGAGCCATCATAGACAGATGCCTTTCATGCTTGCTTATAAAAATGGAAGGGTATTTTGCATTGAGCGGCTTGTGACCTGGGGAGCTGATATCCTCATGTTTGATGCTCCCAATGGGAGGACATGCCTCCATTATGCGGCAAAGAGTGGCCACCTTGATTGTGTCCACGAGTTTCGGATGCTACTACCTAGATGCCCACAGTGGCTGTCATGAGAATATATTTTAAGTCCTCTAGAAAAATATTATTTATCCCCTCTTGAGTAATTTGGGGACGCCTAGGTTACTCTTGCGTCATGCCGGCTAGGTTAATATCGTGGGTGACACCACTATAAATATTAATACGTGCGGTATATGACGTATGTTTGAGACCATCTATGATTATTTCAGTTAGGTTTGTATGGCAGGGTGATTCCTGGGGTACTTACGCCTGGTAGTCATGAGTTGGTTATGATTTGTGCATGTTTAATATTTGTGGGATTAATTTAATTATTAATTGGGCTTATATTTTTAGGTAATGAAGACTATGGGAATTGAAGAGTTTACTTTGGAAGAAATGTCTTGGTTCATCACATTTCATTTTTGGCAAGCATAGTAGCTTGCAACCTTAGCAAATGATTTTTCCATTTTGAACTTTAGGAAAGATACATTTATAATGTGGAATTTATTAAAGCCTATGGCTTTACCCTAGTCCCAATATTATACACTCTATTTTTGTTAAAGAAGAGTACTGTGCTCTCTAAAAGCACATTTTGTATATTTTGGGGGCTATGGCCTAATTTTGGTGGAAAGAAAGCTAATAAAGAAATACTCTTGTATGGGGAAAGGCCACGCACAAGAGGGGGGAAGATTGCACCCAACATGATCTATTGAGCTAAGTATTTTAATTTTGTTAAGTGTTTGAATTTCAATTGATTTGATTTAGTTGAAGCTTGCAAAGCATTGGTTTTTATGGTTGAATCAATTCTTGTGAATTCTCTACTCTTCCACAATCTATCCTAGAATAAGATTCCGGTTGCAGTGGTATCAGAGCTTGGGCTAGGAGATTTGTGGAGAAGGTAGGAAAGGGCTTCAACTTCTCAAAAATCAAGAAAGTGCAGGAATTTATCCATTGGACAGAAGGGTTCTTTGTAGGTCTTTACCCAAAGGTCTTTACCCAAAGGTCAAAAATTCAAAACTAGATCTACTCTCAAACCCACTCACCACCCTACAAAACCATGCCTCTCTATCAAAAAGTGGTTTTTCTAAATACTCAAAGAAATCAAAATCTGACTGCATGGATGAAATCCCCATGGCCAGAAACCTCACAGTATTTTCTCAGAAATCAGAAAGCTTCAAGCACTAGCAAATCTATAATGGACGGAGCATATTTATCTGTGTAAAAGCCATCAAAAAAAAATCACAAAAAAATCCATGAAGAAGGCGCAACGCGGCAGCCTGCCCGACGCAAATCGGCGCTTGGGTGTGATTTAAAAAAATCCCATAAGCTTAATCTCCATAAGCTTAATCACTCTTTACTCTAATCTCACTTTTCCCAAACCCCATGCAAGTCACATCGCCTTTTTGAGCCTTTACTCCTCCTATTTTCAAATTTGAAGAGAAATTCAAAAAGGTTTCCAATTTTGAAATTTTTGGGTGCAGAAAAGTGATTTATAGGTTTTACCTAGAAAAGGCCAAAAAATTTCAAAATCATTTCTGAAAAAAATTCTGGAAAATTTCAAAAAATATTATAGAGATTGGGCAAGGTTTACAGGACTGTTTCACCAGGTTTCAAAGTGCAGAAAATTATTTCATCAACAATTCGACTAGCCTAAGTCTCGTGAATCACATTTTCTAAAACGATTTTTCCATTTTGAACTTTAGAAAAGATACATTTATAATGTGGAATTTATTAAAGCCTATGGCTTTACCCTAGTCCCAATATTATACACTCTATTTTTGTTAAAGAAGAGTACCGTGCTCTCTAAAAGCACATTTTGTATATTTTGGGGGCTATGACCTAATTTTGGTGGAAAGAAAGCTAATAAAGAAATACTCTTGTGTGGGGAAAGGCCACGCACAAGAGGGGGGAAGATTGCACCCAACATGGTCTATTGAGCTAAGTATTTTAATTTTGTTAAGTGTTTGAATTTCAATTGATTTGATTTAGTTGAAGCTTGCAAACCATTGGTTTTTATGGTTGAATCAATTCTTGCGAATTCTCTACTCTTCCACAATCTATCCTAGAATAAGATTCCAGTTGCAGTGGCACAAACATGTGGAGCTACACTTCTACACTTGGCAGCCAGGTCCATCCATTCTACAGTAGTCCGTTTGCTTTTAAGTAAGGGGTCTCGTGTGTGCACCGACCACAAGATCTGGTAAAAGAAGCAGTTGTGGTTTGAAAGCACACCACTGCATTTTGCAGCACGTGGAGGATCATCTGAATGTGTTAAAGAGCTCTTGGCATGGGGTACCGCTAGGTTGCAGAGAAACTCTCAAGGGCACACCCCTTCTTCATCGCTGTCTCTGCAGTACCATAACACAACATGTGCATGTGCAGCTCTTCTCTTTGGCTACAAAGCCCTTGGTATGGCCATCTCCATGGTAGTTTATGAGCAGTCTTGACCCTGAAGCACAAGTTCTCTTTGGAGGATACCGTGGGACATGCTACATGCTTGGGAGAAGTGGGCCCTTTCTATTAATGAGGAGCAGATCTTTTATGTAGTGGCCATGGTCAGGTTTCATTTTGTATCTTTGTATGCCTGGACTTTGTGCCGGAAGTGTTGCTTGGACGAAGTGGCCAGTGATTATTGTTTAGATTGGTTTTTTTGCTTTTGTGGTGTCAAAGTAATCTTCCTGTCGAATGCCTTCCCCGGGGGATGATAGTGGTAATACAAGTGTTGAAATATGCAAGTGAATGGGTGTGTGCAAGAACAAGCCCTTAGTAAGAGACTATAAAAGGGAGTCTGTAATTAAGTGAGTATCAGTGAAAAGGTGAGAGGAATCTACTGATGAGAGAATCAAGGGTAGCATGAGTGAATATAGGGGTGTGGAAAGATTCTAGGAAAAAGTACCCCCTAGATGTAGGGGAGGTGGCATAAATCAAGGAGAAATTAGTGGGATAATTAGATGCTTGGCATCTTGTGGATGTAAAACCTATAAATTGAGACATTGGCCTAATAAGAAATTGCTGGTTTTTGAGTATCCATGCCTACATTAAGCTATTAGATTAATTATGCAATCTCATCTTAATCATCTTTTAATCACCTTCCAATCATGTTGATCTTTGTATTCGATCCACCATAGCCCACTCTTGCTTGCATTTCAACTTGGTATCAGAGCCATAGCTTATGATTCAGCTAATTTTTAAACCTAATCACCCTGCTAATCACTCTACTAATCATGATTAGGCATTAATCCCCCCTTTTCAACTAACTTTCTCCACCCCGAGCTGGTGGAGGAGCTCCCTCTCCCTCTAGCCTCAACATTAGCTAAAAAGCTTTTAGCCATACTTAGGCACATGCCCCATGCATCGGCCTGCAATGTCATTTCTCCAAATTGCCGTCGGGAGCCGCCAATTTTCGTTGATTTAGAGGTGTCATTTTTCAAAAGAAAATTACAGATCTACTCTCCCACCAATGGAATTAATCTAATTCCTCTTAGCCCCATGGGTTTTCAAGGGTGATCTACAAACCTATCATCTCATATTTTAGAAATTCTTCAAGGAGAAGTGGAATCAAGCTCTGCATCAAATTTGCAAGTTACTTTGGTAAAATAGTGATTAAGCATTCAATGTTTGGTCAAATCTTTTATTTTTGGGCTTGATCCTCTACTAGACTACCTGCTATTGATGCCCTTGAAAGGATTTGAGCTCATTTGAACTCTAAGGCACCAGATCTGGCCTCCCCATAGACTCTGTTTTTTGCACACAAAACAAGGGATTATTTCACTAATCAATGATTAATTAGTACTAATCACTACATTTTGGTGTAATTGATGGTTCAAATTTACCATTGGATATCTGATACATATCTCTATCACTTTAGATTACAATTTGGAGTTGGTTTGATATCCCAACCATTTAGTACAAATCAGTTACCCTTGGCTTTATATAATTTTTGGTGTATTCATGGTTGTAAATCTGTTGTAATCATCATTTAACACGAGATTGGAGTTGTAAAAGGGTATACACTACCCTTGAATCTTGAATTGGATCAAGAGGTAAGACCCCCTTCACATCATCATGAGCACTACACAAGAAATAGCTAAATTGAACGGAGAGCAATTCCATACATGCAAATAAAGACCATGTATTGCGGCTCATGAGGAAGAATCTGTGGGGGGCTAGTTGAGGGAAGAGATGAATGTCCATAAGAGAATGGGTTAACAAGTGGAAGAGCAAGAATGAGAAAGCATTAGGACTCATTGCACTCAGCTTAAATGATGAAATCATTCACCATATTGAAGGGATACAACATGCTAAAGATGCATGGGATGAACTTAATAAATTATTTGGCACTCAAAGAATTCAAAGATAAATCTACTAATGCAATTCTACAAACTTGGCATGAAGGAAAGTGAACCTCTAACGACACATTTGAACAAATAGAAAAGCATTAAGCAACAACTGGCAGCCATTGGGAAGAAGGTAAAAGATGACGAGACACTAGCAGTGCTTCTGAAGAGTGTGGACACAAGGGAGAATATGAGAACATTGTGGCAACCTTAAAGAATGTAGCAGATTTGAAGCTGCATGAGATAGAAGGAGCTCTACTAGAGCAAGAGAACAAGGTCAAAGAGAAGAAAGGGTTGGACCCAACAACTGGAGAGGAGAAAGCATTTTACCCGAGGAGGCCTTGCACAAGGACGAGGACGAGGAAGAGGCAAGGGAGGAGGAAGGACCTTCTCTTGCCACAACTGTGGAAAGCCAGGACACATGGCTAGAGACTGCTACTACCGCAAACCAAATGAAGAAGGATCAACATCGGCAAACTTCATGGAGACTCCTAATAATAAGGAAGAGGAGTCAGGACATCTTTTCTGAGAGAGAAAGAGAGAGAAACCCCATAACCCAATGTAACCTGCCCCAAGAGAGTAAAAACCACCTTTGAGCCACCGATGATATAGGCCATGTGGTAGATGTATGTGTGAGCATTTAGTCAAGGTCACAAGCACTTGTAGTAGTAGCCTTGGACATATAGAGAGAGAGTGTCAAGGACTATGAGTTAGGGACTTGAGGCACTGGTCGCACGGGCTACCAAGTAAGAGGGAAACTTGGTATTGGGACCAGGTGTGCTAGAGTTATTCACTTGAGGGGAGGTGTTGAAATATACAAGTTGGGACCAGGTGTGCTAGAGTTATTCACTTGAGGGGAGGTGTTGAAATATACAAGTGAATGGGTGTGTGTGGGAACAAGCCCTTAGCAAGAGACTGTAAAAGGAAGTCTGTAATATTAAGTGGGTAGCAGTGAAAAGGTGAGAGGAATCTACTAATGAGAGAATCAAGGGTAGCATGAGTGAATATAGGGGTGTGGAAAGATTCTAGGAAGAAAAGGTGGCCCCACAGATGTAGGGGAGGTGGCACAAATCAAGGAGAAATCAATGGGATTAGATGCTTGGCATCTTGTGGATGTAAAACCTTTAAATTGAGGCATTGGTCTAATGAGAAATTGTTGGTTTTTGAGTATCCATGCTTACATTAAGCTATTAGATTAATTATGCACTAATCTCATCTTAATCATCTTCTAATCACCTTTTAATAATGTTGATCTTTGCATTTAATCCACCATAGCCCAATCTTGATTGAATTTCAACTACAAGTAGTGCTGGCTTGTTGGATATGCCCAGGAGCTCTCAGTTCGATCATTGTTCCACAGCTCACGTGCTGGATGAAGTTGCCCAAGAGCCTAGTTGATTCATTTTTATTTATTATGTATCTCTCCAGAAGGTTTTCTTGGAAGGATCATTGTATGAGATATGCCTAGGAGCATGCTTGCTTGATGTTTTGCTTGAAGGCTAGCTTTCCAGAGAACCACTTATTTTTTCTGTGTGGCATTCATCGGGATGGTGAATTGAGTAGTAGTGGGCGACCTGTGGATGGGAAGCTAGGTCCTCCACACTTCATCAATGGCTTTGACTGCCCATCACCGTCAGTGCCCTCCGATGGCTCTGACCACCGTCACCTCTGGCCGCTCTGCCAGTGCCCTCCGACACCTTCGACCACCCCAACGGCAGTCACCCCGCCGGTGCCCTCCGCCTGCCACCATCACCCCGTCGGTGCCCTTCGACATCTTCGACTACGGGTGGCCCTCCGACATCTCCGACGTGCCTGGCCAATTCCGATGGCACTCATGGAGGCAACACCCCTCTCCCTTTCCCAAGTCAAGGAGAGATCCTCTTCGAGATCCTGAGCACCATCTCCCTTTCCCCTCTCTCTTTCCCAAGGCAAGGAGAGATCCTCTTTGAGATTCTTTTGAGCACCACCCGAGGAGGAGGACACCCAAGGAGGAGATAAGGGGAGCACTCTCTCGGCATCAGGATAGACACATAGTCTCGGACACACTCTCACAAACGAGGACACTCTCTCTTGTATGACATTCATGGTAGCACATTCTCTATGGGAGCAGAGTCTCTCTTGTATCATTCCTTTCAGTATCTTGATATACAATGTTAATGTACTCTTGTGGTGTTTGGTCTATCTCTTAGTGTGAGCAAGGTGAATGAGTGGTCACTAGTGCATGTGGTGTTAGTGTGTGAGGCTTGTAGGGATACTACGGTGCTAGGTGGTGGTTGGAGAGCACGGTAGATAGTGTCGAGCATAGGTCTTGCATGTCTAGCCAGTGAGGTCGACTCATCCTTGGCAAGTATACTTCCCTGAGAGGATCCACACTCCCTTCTCCCAACCTTAGTGTTTTTGTCAATATTCCTTGAGTTCCCTACTAGCGAGGACCGGCGAAGTCATCCACAGCTATGGCCATGAGTTTTGAGCTTTTTTGGTGAATACCTTTTGTGCCAAATTTACACTGCAGTCGTGAGAGGATGGGCTTACAAGTTTTCCTTTTCGACCCTGGAGCTACTATTTCTTTGGAGTCGAGCTTTCCTTTTGATCCAGGAGATACTACCATCTCAGCTTCAATGTTTTGGGAGGATACTCGATGAGCTTCGTCATTGACAGTGGTTCCTTATCCTCTCCACTTGCACCAGATTATCGTGGGACCACTGCCTTAGATTTTACATGCCTCGGATTTCCTTTCGATCGAGGCGGTTGTATAGATACCCTCATCATCAACAGGAGGCCTTTATTCTGTTCATTTGACCCTAGGGGTCATATGATTCATGTATGGGTCTTCTGCTACATCAACATCTAGTCATGGATGTGATTTTTGGCTTTGTACATAGCCACTTGTATATGTCTTTTCATTGGGCACGGACACCCTTCAATTTCAAGGACGAAATCATGCTAGGAGGTGATGGTTTAACAAAGTGTTCTTAGGATGCACATGCACACGGGATAGGCCTAGACACATGGGCTTAGGATCATTGTCATGTGGGATTAGGGCACATGGGCCTTGGGACTATAAAAGGCATGTGCTCTAGGAGTATTGTACCCTTTGAATCTTTTGATAATCATGAATGCACAAGTCACTTACTCTCTCTACTCTCTCTAAACCTAGACTAATCATCCTAATCCAAGGCTAATTAGGATAATCCTAGGCTAATCTAGATGCACCTTTCTTTCAATTAACAGAGTGTGAATGAATATAAGTAGGTGTGAAGCCACTTGTGAATAGGGGCTTTTAGTTAATTGTGTTTGGAGTAAAAATATAAGATAGAGAAAAATGTTTTTGATGCAGCTAATTAGGAGAGTTCATAATGCAAAAATGAAGCGAAGATAAGATTTAACCTATTCTCCATTTTGGTTCAACATATTTGCTAAGTGTTCTGACTTGATGAAGTGAGATAATTAAGCTAATAAAATGAGATGAAGTGAGATAATTAAGCTAATAAAATGAGATGAATATAAGATTTAACCTATTCTCTATTTTGGTTCAACATATTTGCTAAGTATTCTAAGTTGATGAAGGGAGATAATTAAGCTAATAAAATGAGGCACATAACTGTTTGTGAAGCTACCATGGAAGCTACAAATTACACTTTAAACTGGTATCAAAGCTAAGGTTTGGGAGCTTCACTCAACCCAAGACTTAGTACACGTATTATTCATAACCTAGACCATCAATTACATAACTTATATGTGATATAGGTGAAGCAAGGGAAGCTTGGAAAGAGCTCTAGTGAAAAAAACCTTAGTGATAATTTTTGGGGAGAAAAATACTAACTAAGGTGGAGATAAGCATAGTGAACTAATAAATAAATTTTGGGGAGAAAAATACTAACTAATGTGGATAAGCATGGTGAACTAATAGATAACTCTAGCCATGTATAAATGTGAGAGTTGACTAGATGTATGTAGAGTGGTTACGTACATGAGAAAATGGGTGGATACATGAAGTCTAAGATTAAATTGTAAGAGATATGATGGGCTACCAACTTGAGTGAACTGATGGTGCATGTATATAGTATAACCATCATTTTCAAGTATAAGGATCCCCTCATCATGAGAAATCCATGAGTTTTTCCTAGAGAAAGGAGAGTACTTTCTGCTCAATTTTCAGTGCAACACACATGCCCATCGGTTAGGTTAGATTTATCAAGTTGTAATCAATCATTTGGAGTGTAAGAGGGTTATTATTGTAGTTGTACAAGACCTAGGGATCTACAAAAATGTGTGTGGGATATTCAAGAGGATAGAAGCTCATTTCTTTACCCATAGTGAGTCTCCTACAAGTCAAATTTTCCAAGATACCATTACCCCATTTGCCTTATAAAGTGCATTTTTTATTGATTTGTAAAAAAATTGGCTACTCCATGGTAATGTCAATTTAAATCAAATTAGAAAACCGAATTCTTATCCTGTGCACATTTATCAAAGCCAAAGACCTCTAAGGTCTAAGTTTTGACTCTTTACCCTTAGCATAAATTAGATGTTACACATACCCTTTGTAGGAAACCTTATGAAATTGATTGAACCTCTTTATTTCTTAGAACCACATAAAAATTAAGGATTAGCATATGATATTCATAAATCTAGGAAATTTATTAATGTTGGCTAAGCCTTATAATAATTTAATGCTTGGAGAGAATAAATTAATCTAGATGCTCTAATTTGAGGTGAACTAAGATAAGATAAGATTTTGGATAGATCAGGTTTTTGGAGAGACAAAACTAGTCTAGATGCTCTAATTTGAGGTGAATGTAAGACTAGATAAGGTTTTGAGGTGAACCTAAGACTAGATAAATTTTGAGGTGAACCTAAGACTAGATAAATTTTGGATTAAACCATGGATGATGAGTTTTAATTAATAGTTGTGGAGGAATTGATAATCCAATAACAAGGGAAATGAATTCAATCAAGAGAAGAAATCAAGGTTGGAATATTTTAAGAAACCTTCAAGAAGGAAAGGCCTTAAGAATTACCAAATACCCTTAGGGAGATTTTCAACATTTAAAGATAAGTCCCAACTACGAGTAGTAGATGGATGACCATAGAAAGACTTTTTTGTATGAAAAGAACCTTAATTAATATTGACCAGAAGGACTTATGAAATCAAGACTTGGAAGTGATCCCAAGGAAGGAAAAATCTTGATGTTTTAGCTTTGGTCCACAAATATCCCATGGCTTTATTTGTCAAAACATGCAATGGGCTAAGCACCACTGCAGCCATTTGTCGAACTTCTTGGCATGATGTCAATCTGATGATCTTCCGATCTCTGTGGCTTCTTTGCCTTCCTTTCCCTTACCTATCCTAAGGAAACTACATCTAAAAGAGTAGACCTAGGAGTAGCTTCCTTGTCTCCTCCATGATAAATAGAGCAGGTAGCTCTAGATCCTCCTGCAATGGTGACGCCTTTACCCGAAGATAGGCTTTAGCAGCTTCAAATCCTTCAAAAGATAGAAAATAGTATAAAGAAGTAGCTTCAAATCCTTCCAAAAGATAGAAAATAGTATAAAGAAGTTGTATACTGTACAGAGATGATACAACTGTATTTATGAAGGAGGCGATGCACATACAATGGCATCAGAGTGTCTCTTAAAATGTTGGTAATTCTGTGAACAGAAGCGATGTTGTGGCACATGCTTCTTTAAGGCGACGCTCAGATACTGCAACTAGTGTTGGAGTTGGAGGTGTAGGCGATGTTCAGTAGCAGCAACTAGAGAAGGCAGCGGCAGTCGTACACAAGTAAAGGCTACGCACAAGTGCTGCAAACAGCACTCAGTCGGTTGGCGGAACAGGGGGCTGAAGGGTGGCGGATGATGGCGCTGTAGATACAGGGCTGTTACGGGTGTTGGTAGCACAACCAGTCAAAAGGGGAAGGGGGCAGCGTTGCTGAACAGAGGCAGCACGTAGAAGCACACCAGCATAGAGGTGTAGACGGCAGGGTGGCGGAGCAGCTGTTGATCTGGGCGCTGATGAAGGCCCTGCAGGGGAGTTATTGCTCGGTGGAGATGGGAGCGTTAGTTGACGTGAAGAAGAAGGTGATGTGGGCAATGACTTTTCACCACTTCCCTCTCAAGGTTCTCCACGAGTCCTCTATGATCCACCAAGAGGGTGCTTGATTCTTTATATATTTAAGGGATCCTACACTAGATCCTACACTAGTCCTCTATGATCCATCAAGAGGGTGCTTAGTTCTTTAAATACTTAAGGGGATCCTACTTTTACCATGCTTTGCTTTTGTCTTTTTATTAAATAGTATTAATAATAGCCAAAGTTCTTGATTTGTGTTTTACAACTTCATGGCCTTGCTTTTTGGCTCTGGAGATGCTTTTTGAAAAAGTATAGCTTTTTGACTCAGTTCAACAAGCTCTTTCCCAACGGTGCCCTCAGCTTTTTGGTCAACAAAGTTTGACTTTTGGTTTTTCCTACTTTTTGACCCAGACGAGTGCTTTTTCCAATTCTAACTTTAGGAACCCTGTTTCCATATGTCCATCATCATGTCCATGTGTAAGAGTATGAGTTCTATTATGTGTCTGGGTACCTTCAACATATGGAAGTACTTCATGTACTTGGAACACATAGATATACATGGAACATATGGAAGTGCTTGGAACACTTGCGGTCCACAATCGAGGACAACTGTGATGTAAGAGGGAGGGAATGTATCTATTTGGCTCTCCTTGCTCTATTTCACATGATGAAACCCATGCTCGGATACCAGACATGTGTGGAAGAAGACATGGGGACAGGGTCCATAAGCTTTGATTAAGAAAAAGCACCATTCTTGGTCAAAAAGCAAGAAAAAGCAAAAAGCCAAATAGGGTTGACCACCGTGAGAGCCAAGGGCACCATTGAAAAGAGGAGACTGAGCCAGACCAAAATGCTAAAAGGTACTTTCTCAAAAAGCAGCTCCAAGGCCAAAAAGCAAGGCCTTAAAGCTACAAAAGCAAAGCACCAAAAGTTGAGTAATATTTTATTAATAAAAGTAAAAAGAACAAAAGCAAAGGCAAAAAGAAAAAAACAAAGCATAAAAAAGCAAAGCAAAAGCATGAAGTCTTTTTAGCAAACAACAAGGTCTTTTACAAAGTATAAAAAGGATTGGACTTCTCTTCTAGTACCATGAACAAGATCATGGAAGATTGAAGGAGATCATGGAGTGTATGTGTGGGCATCATTATGATCATGGAGACTTTCTTCTTTGCCACCATCAACACCTTCTCCAACTTGCTTTTCAAATGTACGATCAATCCTAGACTTGTATGGTCAAGCCTAGACTTGGGCGATACAGACGCGTGTACGAAGCTGTATGGACAAAAATTTTCAAAAACCCTAAAAACTACTTTTTGGAGGTTTTTATCGCCCAAAAACCATTAAAATAAGTTTTATATCAATTTTCTTACCAGAAAGAGCTTTTCCATGGCTTTCTTCATCGACAAGGTTGTAGGAGTTGTAGAGATTACTCATGGGAACTTGGACCACTTGAACTTGGATATGAACTTGGACATGGAGAACTTGGGCATAGAGCTTGGACATGGAGGACTTGGGCATAGAGCTTGGACATAAACATGGAACTTGGACATATAGCTTGGGTACGAAGCTAGGACATAAACATAAAACTTTGACATATAGCTTGGGCATGAAGCTTGGACATGAACATGGAACTTGGTTGTGGAACTTGGATTTGGATTTGGATCCAGACTTAGATATGGATCTGAACTTGGATTTGGACTTGGACTTGGAGTTGGATTCATTAGATTTGGATTTGGATATTAGATTTGGTACTAGCCCAGTGAGAGATACTTGTGGGTCATCCCCGTGGTGTGCGAGTGTGGCATCAGAGATCTCGTGCCTCAACGTCGACATTGACTTGGATATTCTACATTGGCATATCTATTTGTTTTATATTCATTTATTGTATTGATCCTGGCCAGCATGCCCGTGGATAGTTCCTGAATAAATGAATTCCTAAAAGGGGGTGAGGCCTATTCCCCACTCAATGTGGTATACTGTGCAAGATCCCTATTCCCTTCTCTCTATCCCCTCTCTCTCTCTATATATCTTTATCTCTTGGACATGTGGTTGAGTTTGTCACGCCACTCCCCGCTAGGCTTGCAATTAGGGTCTTGAAGGATTCAGAGAACTCATCTCTTCCATGCCTTCACCCACATACCAGTGTTCCTACTTGTCACGCAGGGGCTTCGGTTGTGTTGCAGGGGATTTAATTGCAGGGCTTTGGTAGTACTTCTTTTCTTCTTTGCATGGGCTTCAATTGCAGGGCTTCAGTAGCACTTCTTTTTTGCTCCCTTTCATCTCTTGCTCTTTAGGGTTTAGGACCTTTTTTCTTAAAAAGGCCATACTTTGTTTTGACTTTAGGGTTTCCTTCTTCCTACTAAGCTCCTTGAGCTTCCATGGGGATTCAAACCAAGGGAAGACCTTTGAAGGAGGTATTTCATGGAAAACTACTAGGAGAGACTTAAGGACTACTTCATTGGCTTTAACAGCATCGTGGAGACTGTCATCATGAAGGATAGAGCAACTGGCCATGCTTGAGGCTTTGGATTTGTGGCTTTTGCAAATCCAGCCTACTATTGGCTGATAGAAGCGTACCATCAACAGCGGCCGCGAGTGGTAGTGGAAGTCAAGAAAGCAGTACCCAAAGATGAGCAGCATAACTTACCTAGAAGTAACAATGGAGTTCCAATCTCAGGAAGTCGGATTCAACCTATGACTTATGTGGCTTTACTTTCAGTAATGTAATGTAAGGATTTTTTTGGCAAGGGATTCAACCTGTGTCTTGCTGAATTAATCTTGAACTATTAATTTCTATTATTGAGCTTATCCTTGCTTTTTCTTTCATAAATTGTTACTAACCTTTGTATGTAGGTAAGGACCATGAGCACTAGCTTGTGCACTGGTGCTACTTGCTCCATCTAAGGGTCAGGTTCGATTCCCAATAGGGTTGTCAAAAGCATTTGCTTTGATTGACTCTGTATTTGATTTGTTGCACGAGCATTTGCTTTGATTAATTCTGCAAACCTCCAAAGTCTTCAAGAAATTTTCCAAATCCTAGAACGCTGTCTTTTTTTTGGTCAAGATCCATCAAAACTTTGCAAGATTTAGTGCAACAGTGTTGTCCACTGTTTTGCTCCCTTCTCAAACCACTTTACACTTTCTTTGTAACTATTGTTTTTTGTTAAGCAAGCTTCCAATATTCAAAAAACAAGATTTATTGATTTCTATAGTCTACACAGTAAATTCTAAAAAATTTACACAATTCTTAATATAATCTACACCAAAATCTACATAGCAACCTACAATCTTCTCTCAAAATTGCTAAGAAACTACCTCCAAAGTCATTAATTCATTTTTTAAAATTGACTAATTTATTAATTTTCTCTTTGAAGCAATTGTTTTTTAACAACCACTCATTAATTATCTCTTTGAACCAATTGCTTTTTAACAACCACTCATTAATTCATTTTTTAAAATTGACTAATTTATTATTTTTCTTGTCCATAGAGAAACCGATTGCTTTTTAACAACCAATTGACTAATTTATTATTTTTCTTGTCAAACATCAAACTTGTCATTTCAGGTGTACAATGGTTTTATTTAACAAGTTATTTTAAAGCATCTCTTGATTTTGCAATGGTTAGAAACTCCTAATATATCCCTATGAAGTGTGCTCACCTTGGAATCATCAATTAATTATGCATTATAGCTGTGAGAAAGAGGATATCTTTTAACAAAGTATATTGGTGCATCCCTATGAAGTGTGCTCACCTTGGAATCATCAATTAATTATGCATTATAGCTGTGAGAAAGAGGATATCTTTTAACAAAGTATATTGGTGCATCATCGTCATCTATCTATATTATTTTAAGGAAGAGTTTTACAAAGCTGTCACATGGCAAGAATTTGGAGGTTTGGTGGGAAGAGGAGGAGGAGGTTTGGGTAGAATTTAAATTTGGAGTCTCAAAAGACGTGCAAAGCACGGGTTGCCCACTAGTGTGTATTTAATATTTTAGTATTAAGTATAATATGTCCTACTTGAGTCTATATGGCCAATAATATGATTAATGAGTGTGGATAAGGGCTACTTCACATTCGAAAAAGAAATAGAAAGAAACACCACTTGCATCTTTTATCAAAGAAGCTAGCCAATAATGGTGGGATGATATAAGGATCACCTTTAGTTGAATATAATAATTGAGGAAGGGCATGATATATATTCAACTAAAGATGACATAAGGATCATCTTTAGTTGAATATAATAATTGAGGAATGACGTGATCAAATTTGGCAATCACCATCATCATGGTGGGTATTTCCATAAGAGTAATTTTTTTTTCAAAAACTTGTACGGTCAGTGTTCACAGAGAACTTGCAAACTATATACAATGGACATGCAAGACTGTCATTTAGCTTTTAAAATTCTCTCTCTCTCTCTCTCTCTCTCTCTCTCTCTTTCTCTCTCTCTCTCTCTCACACACACATACACACGTACGCACATACATCTCTATCTCTATATTATCTTAAGGAAGAGTTTCACAAAGCTATCACACGTGGCAATAATTTGGAGGTTCAAGGAGAGAAGGAGGTTTGAGTAGAATTTGATTTTGGAAAGCTCAAAATACGTGCAAAGGCTTCCCAACTAGTATATGGAACCCACACACCTCCTGACATGACATGAAAGATATATGGTATCATCCATAACAGCTGCATAATCATAATGGCTCCTTTAGATTTGAAGGCGATTGAGATTGGGTTTGTGCCTGGCACAGGCCGCATGAGCTTGGCTCTAGCTACCCACTTTTGCAGAGCCGGTCTCAGAGTCCTACTAGGATCTAGAGATCCTTCGAGGGCTGCAGAGGCAGCTTCAAAGCTTCAGAAAGCTTCACCTAGCTTTGTTGTGCAGGGACTTGGCAACGAAGAGGTGGCTTCAAGAGCTGATTTGGTCGTGTGGAGCCCTCGAGTATGTCTTGAGAAGACTGTTGATATTATAAGAGAGAGCTGTAGTGATAGTAATGATTTGATGAGATTGATTTGTGGGCGGCGTTGATATACTGATGAATTAGGGTTCCCTTGAGGAGCGAGAGGCTCTGCTGAGGCATTTGGCTGCGCCCTTGGAGGGCAAGATCATCGTGGACGTGACCAACATACTCAATTTCGTCGGAGAGAGAGCGTGGGGCCAAACGTCCTCCACCCTTCGCAACAAGGACGCCCTCGGCGTGCCGGCACGTTGGACGACCGCGTTCAAAGCGACCTTCGCAGTAAGATTGACACCATTTTTCTGATGTGTGCGTGTGTGCGAGAGAGAGAGAGAGAGTGTGTGTGTGAGAGAGAGAGAGAGACGACAAGACGAGCTGTTTAACGTCGACTTATTGATCTAGAGAGACCAATCGACGGAGAGACTTGAACCCAAGTGAGAGAGAGAGAGAGAGCATGTATGTGAAAGAGAAAGAGAGAGAGAGAGAGAGAGTGTGTGTGTGTGGGTGTGTGTATGTGTGTGTGTGAGAGAGAGAGAGAGAAAGCTCTATTTCATTCAACTTTGCAAATAAATATTAGCAATTGATTGGATTGATGGAACTTCTTGGATTTGAAAGAGGGTTCTTGAAGAGGCAAAACATGGAGGGAGATTGGAAGGAACCATGGTGGCTGGTGATGATAATGATGCAGTTGATACCACTATAGCACTTGTAGAGATTATTCCTGGATTTGTTGGCATACGAGCAGGAGGCTTACAAAACACCAAAATTGTGGAGCTCCTTGGGCCTCCTTGGTTGATTGACCTTGATGAACTCAATGGAAACGCTTCTCATACTAGTGGTTGGCAATATGGCGTTTGATATCCTTCCTTTTAAAATCATAGATAATCTTTGAGCCATAAGGGTGTCCAGAATCCACCCTCTTCAACATTGCTAGGTTCCTCTATCTTAGGCAATCACTTCTTCCATGTTCCAGTAGGCTCAAAAATAAGCTTGCAAAATTGATTTGATTCTTGAAAATTGGTTTTTATTGTATTCATGCTTTCCCCCCCTTTTCCATCCTTAAGGCCCTCTATCTATGCAATACAAACAAATTACCCAAGAATTTGATTATATCTCTTTTATATTCCCCTCCCCACCCCCCCCCCCCCCCACAGAGACACCACACCACATCCCTTTCGTCTCTTGTTTTCACTTTAGTTTCTTTTCCACACTACAATATAGATCCATATTCAAGCATACTATCATTCCCTTTTGACCTCACAAAAATAATCAAAATTCACCATTTTCTCTTTAGTTTTTCTTTCTTTAATACCTCCATTAAATATCACTTCAAAGTGCCAATATTGCCAATATGGCAAGCATATAATTTTTACTTTTTCTTTATTAATACCTCCGTTAGAAAGCGTCGATAGCACTTATAAGTGCCAGTTTGGCAAGCATATATGAAAATAAAATTAACTTGATTCTTCGTACTATGGCACTTAATGAGACAAGTTCAAATGCATTAGATAGAAACAATACCCCCAATGCTCCACACAATCTGAATTGGATCCACAAAAGAGAGATGTTATCTCTTATAAGACACAAGCATAAAAAAGATTCTCATAAGATAATGTGCAAGATGAAAAAGGAAGAGACCCATGCGTGACATGATATGAAGAACCCACCCCAAGGTTGGGTTAAGAGGCTAGTAACCTACCACTAGGGTAGGTCTTGAAAAGTAGGTTGCATCTATGTTGTATATTTTTGTGCGTGATGACAAGAAGCCCTCTAAGAAAGTCACAAATTCCATTTGAATGCATCTAACATGGCCCTAGTTTCAATTAAGGGAAGTTGATTAGTGGATGCATATTATATTTTAATAAATCAAAATATACAAATGGAAAGAATTAATGAACCAAAATACTAGAATGAGGATATAATCTAAAATTGATGAGTTTGATTTCGACACCATTAGTATTAGACAAGGATTTTTTTCACCTTTTAGCTTGAAATTCCCCATATGTATGTACATTTGTTTTGTAACTCCATGAAAATATAAACATATTTTTTACGTGTTCCTATGTGACTACCTGCCCACTTGGAGATTGTTTGGCTTTATATTAAGGTTTAATATGGGTGAGAGGAATTCAAGAATTTCATAAGAATCCCCTAAGAAATATACTAGAACTCATTGAGATGCACAAATGGCTCACAAAGTTAACTATGTAGAGACCACAGGGGTAATTTAAAAAAATCAACCTATAGAGTAGTTGCAAAACTTATATACACAACCTTTATAAATGTTGAGACATTAATTTAGAAACCCCTTTTATATAGTTCTTCTCACTTTTTAAATAAAAAATCCTATATCTATTCAAGTTATATGTAACTTCTTCACAAGAAAATGATATTATTTCTTTTACACTTACATGTTATCTTATGTATTTTTTTAGTGAACACTATGTTCTACTAGTGAAGATCAATGAGACAATTAAAGAGGCTAATATGGGCTCTTGTTCTACAATTTCTTTGATATCTCATTCAAGAAGACGGATCCTTCTCAAAATTATTATGCATCCACGGAGAGTTTTGTAACCTTATATAAGCCAGAATGTTGTAATGTCCATCATCATCACATTCCCCTTTATCTTATTTCAATCCCTTGAACCTTCCAATAATTCACATCTCTATGAGTATTGTGGAGTGCACAAGGTCTTTATATTAAATAAAGGTAAAACCTTTAAGGATGCGATGTCTTGCTACTAGATTAAGGATACAAAAGCTTCTAAGATCAATTAACCTCATTCAATTTCCCTTTATAATAACATAATTTCAAAGCACCCTTTGCAGTTTGAGTGAATCATTTTTTGATGTGTGTGTGTGTGTGTGTGTGTGTGTGTGTGTGTGCGCGCATGTGCATGTGAGAGAGAGAGAGAGAGAGAGAGAGAGAGAGAGAGAGAGAGAGAGAGAGAGAGGGAGAGACCTTGATGCAAAACTAAAATTGGTCAAGCCGATAACACAACACCTTTGAAAGAGAAACTATATAATTAGGATTTTGAGAGAGAGAGACACCTTGGTGCAAAACTAAAATTTGTTAAACCGATAACACAGCACCTTTGAAAGATCAGAAAGTTAACTACATAATTAAGATTTTCAAAAACTTCACTTTAAGAGAGAGTATGAGCATTAAAGGACAAAAATTTGTTAAACCGATAACACAGCACCTTTGAAAGAGAAACTACATAATTAAGATTTTCAAAAACTTCACTTTAAGAGAGAGTATGAGCATTAAAGGACAAAAATTTTAGACGATTCACACAGAGAAGTGTCCACTTATCAATTTAAACTACCATTACTAGATTGAATTTACGGGCACTCTTTTAATACTTTAATATAATACATAGTAAGAACTTTTAATATGCATAGTAAGATAAGATAGATAGAGATAGAATCTAGAACAAATATTTTAGAAATTTTAAAAAAGAATATCCAACATATTTTGTGAGGATTTAAAAAAATAAAGTTTAAAATCTATTTTCTCAATTTCAATCCTCATTTTTCATGATAAATAATTTTAATCTTTGATGGAGATGAAATTATGTTCACATTTATACTCCTTATGTCCGTGCGTGCATGTGTGTGTGTGTGTGTGTGTGTGTGTGTGCGTGCAAGAGAGAGAGAGAGAGAGAGAGAGAGAGAGAGAGAGAGAGAGAGAGAGAGAGAGAGAGAGAGAGAGAGAGAGAGAGAAATGCACTTTACTATATTAAAATTTCAATACTCCTATTACTATCCTCAATTAATAATTATTTAACATGTTTTAAAACTTCAACACTCCTTCAATAGGAAACAACACAACTACTAATAATATTTTTCACTTTATTTAACATGTATTGAAACTTTAATACTCCTTAAATAGAAAACAACACAAGTTACTATTAGGTACCATCCTCAGTTAATAATTCTTTTTACTATATTTAACATGTATTGAAACTTTAGTCCTTCTTAAATAGGAAATGGCACAACTATTATCATCCTCAATTAATAATGCTACACTCACACACACACACACACACACACACACACACACACACAGAGGGAGCTCTCTCTCTCTCTCTCTCTCTCTCTCTCTCTCTCTCTCTCTCTCTCTCTCTCTCTCTCTCTCTCTCGGTTATGTCTCTTCTTTACACATGCATATGCATATATATGTGTAAAGAAGAGACATAACCAAGCTAAGATTTGGGAATGGATCTAAGCCATATCCATGAAAAGCTATGTGATAATCCACACATGAGGGATCATGAGCTAGCTCCCATGAAAGCGAAGGGTCCACTCATCATAGAGAGTAGTCACCTAAACATGGAAAGACTACCATGATTCATCCATACAAGCATAAGCTCCAAGAAAGGTCATGTGTGGATGTCAAATGATCAAAAATAGTCAAAAGGTAGAAAGTATATAGACCATGTGCCTTTTATAGTCCCAAGCCCCACATGTCCCTAACACCACATGCCCCTAAACACCATGTGCCTAGGCCCATCCCTCATGTGCATGTACATCCTAAAATCCCCTTTGTTACATTAGGAATTTTTTGGACCCAAAGAGGGCCTCTTGGATTAACTTTTGATTAGGAATGGACCAATAGGAAGAGGGCTACGTGCACATTTTTTACTTCTTTGACCCTAGGGGGCCTTGGCTTTGGTTTGCTAATGGGGCCTAATTACTACTCTTGTCCCCCTACCTCCTAGTCCCAAACTTAGAGGTCCCCCCACCTAGAATCGCGCGGATTTAAAAAAACCCTAAAAATTAAAAATTTTATTTTTTTCCCAAAAGTGTGTTTTCCCTCTCAAACTTCCCCCCAACATACTCTAGGCTTGGAAAGCTTATTTTGAGCCTCTTTCTTTCTCTTCTAAACTCTCCATTCTTATAGAAACTCCATACCTCTCAAGCTCTCCCTCCTTCTCAAGCTCCCTCTCCCTCTTTCTTTCTTTTCTAAGATCTCCATTGCTGCAAAAACTCCATCCCTCTCAAGCTCTCTCTCTCTCTCCCTCTCAAGATCCCTCCCTCTCCATTGCTATAGAAACTCTATCCCTCTTTAGTCTACTCTAGGTTTAGGAAGCCTAGTCTCAAACTCTAACCCTCTTTTAAGCTTTCTATTGCTGCACTGAAAACCCTGAACTTTCTGTCCTCTCTCCACTCCTTTGTTGTAACAAGCTTTTATTTTCCCTTCTTCTCTTTTCTTACCACCATGGCCTCTTCCAGTAATGTGAGAGGACCTAGGGAGAAGGTGGAAGAGCTTGTGTTGCATAACACAAGAGATAAGCATGGAGTTTGTGCTCTAACAAGATTCAGGGTTGAGGCTTGGGTCTACATGCAGCCAAGCTCTAAGGGACCACATCGAGTGCGTCAACTAGGGAATATGCTACATCATTGGAAGGGGCAGCTATAAGTCTTCAAGCATACTAAGAAGGAAGGACTGGTTGCCATAGTGCAATATGTGTATACCCTTGGAGACCTTCACATTCAAGGCCAATGACCAAGGTTTTCTTCAAATTATCAGTGTAATATAAACACGGCTTTAACAACATGCTAATATTGGATTTTTTGTTTCAAATTTTCTTATGATTCTCCATTTTCCTATGTCTCTATCTGCAAATATTTTCCCCTCTAATTATGTAGGAACAACCACTCCAAAGCCTCACAGGAGTTTTCTATGCTATGCATGCATCCATTGGAGAGGCAATGTTTGTATCTCAAAGCCCAAGTGAGCTTGTACAGAAAAATATCTTTTTCTTTTCTCACTCATATTTTGTAGAAAAAAAACCAGGTTTATTTGGCAAGCTAGAAGACATCCCAACCCCCCTCTTAACAATCTCGAATGGCCCAAACCTGATGCTTGGACCATCTTATGCTTAAAGTTTAAGATGGTAAGTGATATCAAGACATCACTCAAGTTTTCAAAGGCATCTAGGTCAGTAGGGCTAAATTGGTTTTGTCCTTTACATGTTTTTGTGTGCACATGTTCAATTCCATGCCAATGTACCAAACAAAAACAATGTATATTTATAAGGAGGTACGGTCTGACCTCATTCAAGGATTACTAGGAGAAGTTTGGGAGGTTAATGAGGGGTCACATCAAGGTGATGTGTACAAGTGCAATGTAGTAGATTATACAGTATCTTTCAGGTTCTTGAAGGCACGCTCTATTTTGTACATGCGTCTACACTACCAAAGATGGATATGAAAGCATGGGACATGGATCCCACTTCAAGCCTCAAAAGAAGAAATTGTGCCTATTGACTCTAGCTGTGATGATGCAAAATGGATGGATTGAGCAAGTGGCAGCACAGCAAGCAAGCATTGGAGCCTAGCAGACCTACGTCAACACTTTAGCATCATGGGATTTGACAATGTGGAAGAGTCAAGTTTCAAGTTGATGAGAAGAAAGGTATATCTGATTCCACTACATGTCTAGAATTAACCCTTACACTTTTTGGTTATTGTGTCACTTTCTATATTTTTACAGATTGGGAAGCTTAAGGAGGGAACAACCATGGTCTCAGAATCATGGCAAATGGGGGACCTTGAATTTTCAGCAGTAAGGTGCATAGCCCTACCAACACATAGTGGAAGAGCTTGAAGATGAACTGGGTATATGGGAAAATAGCCTCTGTTCTAATGCACATGAGAGGCAAGAGTTCCAGGATCGAGGTGAAGGCAATGATGAGCTTTCAAGTCAACAAGGAGATGGAGATCAACATGAAGTAAATGTCACAAAAGGCAAAAAATGAAGACATTATAACAATTTTAGATTAGATAACATGCTTGTAATTTTGTAGTAGGCTCTTTTTTAACCCCTTTTTATTTAATTGAAATCTTAATATTTTTGCAAACTGTGATTTTTTTGTCTAGCGGTCTAGTGTGAAAAGGCCAAACTTTAAATTTTAACTATAAAAAGGCCAAATTACCACAAGAGGGGACGGCCTCTGGCTCACCACCCAGTCATAGAGGAAGAATGAGGATTGTCTCTCGTCCCCCAGGCTATATAGTGTGTGGCCTGTCGTCCACACTAGCCTGGCCACCCATGACTCCGCATGCGCGTCCTCTCCCACTGAACCCCGGATGGCCACGTCCTCGGCGCTCCGGCTGAGACGTTGACGCAGCCCCGTCTGGCCATCCAGTCTGTCGTCGGTCACACAGACGTTACAGCCCACGTGACATTACCCCCCTTAAGAAGAGTTTTCGTCCTCGAAAACAAACTGGGAAACCTCTTGGAAATTGCACTACGGCGTTCCCAGGTAGCTACCTCATCATCCCTATCTGTCCATTTAACAAGTACATCCTGGTACACTTTATGTCGGGTTTGTCTGTCACACGATACTCTAGAATCTTTTTAGGTTCATGTGGTATCTTTGGTGGCTCTATCAAGTCCACCAATATCTCTGGAGAAACTGCGTTCTCTAACCCGTGAACTGATTTCTTCAGTTTACTGACATGGAAGACAGGATGGACTTGAGAACTCTTCGGTAACTCAAGTTTATATGCTACATCCCCAATCTTCTTAAGGATTTTAAAAGGACCACAATATCTCGGAGAAAGTAAAGTTTATCACACTTTCCCGTTTTCATGGTTTCTGACTGCGCAGGAACCTTGAGGAATACAAAGTCACCTTCTGCAAAGGTCACCTTTCTACGTCCTTTATCCGCATAAGTTTTAGCGCGATCCTGAGCGCTACGAATACTCTCACATGTGGCTCTGAGCATATCATTCATATCTTCAAGGAAATCCTTGGCAGATTAAATCTTCTCCTTTTCTAGGCCTACAGCCATCGGAGATCTCGGTTGGAATCCATACATTAACATGAATGGTGTAAATTTAGTCGGTCGCTGAGTGTTTGGAGCTGTTATAGGTAAACTCCAATAAGGGCAAGTACTCTTCCCAATTAGATTGCTTCTTACTAACATAAGAACGCAACATATCCTCTAGAATTTGGTTCACTCTTTTAGTTTGACCATCAGACTCCGGATGATCTGCCGTACTCACACTCAGAGTAGTATCTAACTTTTTGAAGACTTCCCTCCAAAAATGACTGTTGAACTTTCCATCTCTATCCGACACTATATCTGCGGGCAGGCCATATAGCTTGTAGAGATGTTCAATAAAGAGTTTTGCCAACTCTGGCGCTTTAACAGTTTTCTTCGTGGCAATAAACTTTGCCATTTTAGTTAACCTGTCCACTACCACCCACACCGAGTCATTCCCTCTGGGTAAACCGGTAATGAAATCCATAGAAATGCTTTCCCATTTCCCTTGAGGAATCTCCAGCAGATGGAGTAGTCCTCCAAGGCTTAAGACATTCATGTTTATTGACCTGGCACTAACTGCATTTCAGCACATAAGTCTGGACGTCCTTAAACAAAGTAGGCCAATAAAACTGTCTTTTTACTAGTGCATAGGTCTTCTGAATCCCAGGATGACCCGCACTTGGACTATCATGACTTTCTTTAAGAATTTGGGCCCGAAAGTCACCCAATAGTTGGTACACATATTCTACCCTTGTAGAGTAAGTACCCGTCGTCAATGGAGTAATTAGCATATTTCTCCCCCCGACGAAGTTTATCACTCCCCTTTGAAGCTGTGGCAGTCAAAGGTGATGAAGGGCCTATGTCAGAGCTCTCCTGCTCCAAACTATACCCAGAAGACACGGCTAGTCTCTCCGGACTAACTCTCGCTTCCCTTCTCGTTTCACCTTCGGCCAGTCTCTCCGGACTAGCAATCCGTGCCAACGAGGGAGGTGGTTGCGTCTGTGAAGAAGTGTGTACGCGTACAGTGCGCCAGACCTCTGTAAAAGATGGATCATGCTCACATAAACCAGGTAGTGACTCCAAGAAATCATTCTTGAAGACTGTGAAACTAAGTTCATTAATCTGTGGCATGCGACTAAGTGCATCTACCACCACGTTATACTTACCTTTCTGGTAATGTATCTGAAGGTCAAACTCCTGTAGAATCTCCGCCCACCGAGCTTTTCTACCCTTCAGTTCATTCTAACTTGAAAGCCATTTCAGACTTTCATGGTCCGTCCGGACCTCAAAAGTAGCACCATATAAATAGTGTCTCCACTTTTTCAGTGCATGAACTATTGCTAGTAACTCTCGCTCGTAAGCCGAGTAGTTACGCTGCGCACGATCTAACTTTTTACTCTCAAATGCAATTGGGCGTCCCCTTTGCATAAGTACGGCACCAATGGCCTCATTACTAGCGTCTGTTTCCAAAACAAACGGCTCATTTGGATCGACAATAGTCAAAATAGGTGCAGCTGCTAACGGTCACTTTGATTTATCAAAGCTTTTCTGTTGGGCGTCCCCCCAACTAATGTTTTTAGTTTTTGACCGTAACTAGGCAGTCAACGGGACTGCAATCTTCGCGTAGTCCTTTACATACTGTTGGTAGAACCCCGACATGCCAAGAAAAATCTGCAGATCCTCGAGATTCTTCGGCGCTGGCCATTTAAGAATAGCCTCTACTTTTTCTGGCTCCATCCGCGTACCATCGGGCGGATATAATATGGCCAAGGTAGTGAATTTTTGTTTCAAAAATTCACATTTGCTCTTCTTTGCAAATAGTTTGTGCTTTCGCAACAACTCGAACACTAGACACAAATGCTCTATGTGTTCTTTCTGTGTCTTACTGTACACAAGAATATCATCTAGGAAAACTACTACGAATTTTCCTAGATATAGACGTAAAATGCTGTCCATCAGCATCATAAACGTCGATGGAGCATTGGTTAGCCCAAATGGCATAACCAAAAACTCAAAATGCCCGAAAAACGGGTCCTAAATGCTGTCTTCGCAACATCTTCTGCTTTTATTCTAACCTGATGATACCGTGATCTCAGGTCTATTTTTGTGAAGTATTTAGATCCATAGAGTTGATCAAACAACTCATCCATAGAGTTGATCAAACAACTCATCCATGCGTGGCATTAGATACTTGTTCTTAATCGTTATCTGATTAAGAGCCCTATAGTCTATGCACATCCTCATAGATCCGTCTTTCTTCTTTACCAGAAGAATAGGCGATGCCCACGGACTTGAACTAGGACGAATGAAGCCTTTGTTCAAATATTCCGTTAATTGTTTTTCCACCTCCTGTGCCTCAGAGTAGCTTAATCTATATGCAGGTTTGCTTATAGGTTTTGATCCTGGCATAACTTCGATGCCATGGCCTACTTCTCTAGATGGTGGTAAACCATCTGGTAAATCATCAAGAAAAACATCCTGAAATTCCTCTAATAAATTCATTAAAGTATCTACGTACTTTTTCTTTAATGTCTCATTCACCTTGGATTTTTTCTTGTTTGAATCACATGCATGCCAAACAGGGTTTTCAAACAGTGGGTCTCATCCAAGGTTATCTTGTTTTCCTTGTTTGTCTACGCAAACATCATTTATCGTTTCATCTATGGAAACAGAATTCAAAAGAGGGTAACAAGCATATACCTCTGCTCTCTGCAGACCGCTATACACAGCTCCATGGAGGAAATAAGTGGTGTGGCAGGGACAGTGCGGTCACCCTGCAGGGTAATGACTCTACCTCCGTGCTCAAAACATAGCGTATTATGTAAGTAATTCCGAGCTAGACTAGGGCCCAAGCCATACAGCCACTCCCTACCTAGATATACGTCTGCTCTGGCTAAGTGCATGACCTGAAAGTCAAGCGGAGCCTCGTAGTCCTGTATAGATAATGGGATCCCCAATACTAGGGTATTCCATACCGTTTTGTCATATCCATTGGCTAGGCCAACAGTATACTCATGATCACTCCGGGTCTTAGTCAACCCCAATTTCTTGACTAACGAGTAGCTCAAGAAGTTGTGGCTAGCTCCATCATCAATAAAAACTGTGACTCTACGGCCACCTATGGTACCATACATACGCACCATGTCATGCGGACCTACAGTAGTAGGCTGCCACATCGCTGGTGTCACTGAACAAGCGTGATGCTCATCACAATGACACACTGTCACCTCTCTGAACTCTACGGAACTGATAGGGAGTCTCTGCACTGTATGCAACTGTCTCGAAGATTTACCATCTTTTTTGGGCTTGTTGCTCGTGCTAGCCTTAGGCTTTGGACACTCAGCCTTCGTGTGCCCTACTTCATTGCAATTAAAGCAGCGATTTTCCTTTCGCGCTTTAATATATTGCTCTTTCTTTTGGATTTCGATGTCTCTTTTCTTCCTGGATGGTCGCGGTTTTTTAGACCAATGACCACCCTGTCCTTCCTGGTCCGTCCTATCCCCTTGTTTATCATTGCGGAACCCTTTTCTTTTAAGACCTGACCTCCTTTTTTCACTACCCTCGGCCCTGCTCGAACCACCACACGCACTACGGCGCTTGATGTCATCAAATATCTATGTGTACTTAATTGCCTGCTAAGTCTTTAGGCTATAAGGGCTCTACGTACTCAAGGTAATCATCTTTGAGGCCTCTCTTAAAGCCTCACAATGTCTGGAATGCATCGATTCCCTTTAGCTTGAGTACTATCTCCCTATAGTCTGAGATGTACTGAGTTAGGGATTTGTTCTCCATCGAGCACTTGTCCCATAACTCCCAGCTTCTTTCTGCCTCATTAACAGGCAAAAATTCTTTTCAAAACATCGTTTCCAACTCTGTCCAAGTGGCAGGGCGAGTTGTCAAACTCATCCACCACTTGTACGCTTTGCCGGTTAATGAGAGGCTAGCCTCTACAGGCTGTATCCGGCTAGGTTGCTGTCGTAGCACGTGCAAATCTGACCACTTCACTAGAAACATATTGACCGAGTCCTTGTTTCTCTCCTTCTCCTCGCTATACGGACGGCCCCGCAGGCGCATCGGCCTGTACTCCTGCAACCACTGGCAAGGCTATGCTCACCCGTGCCGCAAGAGCTCGGCTACCACGAGGAGTCAGAGTACTAGCTGAGGCGGCTGTTAGTGCAAATCTGACCACTTCACTAGAAACATATTGACCGAGTCCTTGTTTCTCTCCTTCTCCTCGCTATACGGACGGCCCCGCAGGCGCATCGGCCTGTACTCCTGCAACCACTGGCAAGGCTATGCTCACCCGTGCCGCAAGAGCTCGGCTACCACGAGGAGTCGGAGTACTAGCTGAGGCGGCTGTTAGTGCATCTAACCGTGTGGAGATGCTCTCTAGCCTCGTGACTAAATCAGCCTCCTGGACTTTACCATATTGTTTAGTTTGGCATTAAGATATTTAAATAGTCCACTAGAGAGCTCCGTCTCTGTCAGGACATCAGCAGGGTCCAATAGGTCATAATCGTCGTCGTCATAATCCAAGAGGTCCTCCTTGGTCCCCTCGGCGAGACGTCGGTGTTCATGTCCTCTGGCTCGTCGGCCAAAAAGGGGTCATCTGCCAATGCGGCCGCTGCGGGCTCGCTGGGTCCTAAGGCGGGGTCAATAGACGAGGAGGGCGCTGGCGGATCACGCGTGATCGATGAGCACACTCCGGACCGAACAACGGTCGGGCGTGTACGGCCTGACAATTCGGTCGGGGTCAAACCCGCGAGACTTAAAAAACCTAGAGAAGTAGAAGGTGGTGGGGACACACTACGCCTAGCAGACATCTTTAATTCTTGCAAAAAACAATGCGAGAACTCGAAAATTACTAAAAAAAATGCTAATAAAATGAGCATTGGTGGAGAGAGAATAGTCACCCCCCTTTACGGTCGCCTGTCGATTTGTGTTACGCTACGAGCCTCTAGACAGCGCCGCTTCTCCGAGATGCTCCGATCTGAGAGAAAAAATGCCTGCAACTCATAAGAAAAATAAATTTTCTCGGGAAGTTGTGCCTGGAACACTCGGATTATCCCTTGCCGGGATTATCCCTCCTCCCCAGCCGAGAGAGAGGATCCGTTTGAATCTAGTTTCATTTTTAATTTTATTAAAAATGAATAATTAAAATATAAAAAATAAATAAATGATTTTTTTTTCTTCTTCTTCTCCTCTGGTGCTGCGCTTATTGGCTGGCCGTGGCCTGGTTTGGCTGGCCGCCACCCAGTTGGCCGTTTTGCTGGCTGGCCGCCATCGCCCCTGGGCTGGCCGTCCCTGGCTAGCCACCGCTTGGCTGGCTGGCCACGCAGGCCGGGTATGGCCTGGCCATGCAGCCAGTGTCTCACAGGCAAGCGAGTTTGTGCTCTTTCAGTACAACGTAGGCCAGCAGGTCTCCGCCCCCCCTCTACACAACGGCGGTTTCGTCACAGATGGGTGGCGCACACAATGGCGCACATTTGTGCTCTTCGCCCTCCTCTCTACACAACACACAGTAGAGAACGTTGCACTAGGCGACTTCCGTTCTTTACCAAACAAAATTTGCTTCGCAGACAGTGGGGCTGGTGTTCGCCTCCCCCCCACACACAAGCTTCAACTTGCAGACAATTTCAACGCAGAGAAAAAAAAAACAAAACGAAAATTGCTTACCTGCGTTTTACTTGCTGTGCTTGTTGGCTGGTCGTGGCCTGGTTTAGCTGGCCGCCACCCAGTTGGCCGTTGCTGGCTGGTTGCCATCGCCCCTGGCTGGCTGCCGCCCCGCCGGCTGGCCGTCCCTGACTGGTCGTCACTGACTGGCCGCTGCCGCCACCTGGCTGGCCACGCAGGCCGGGTATGGCCTGGCCGCCGCGTAGCCAGTGTCTCACAGGCAAGCGAGTTTGTGCTCTTTCAGTACAATGTAGGCCAGCAGGTCTTCGCCCCCCCTCTACACAACGGCGGTTTCGTCAAACAGACGGGTGGCGCACACAATGGCGCACATTTGTGCTCTTCGCCCTACTCTCTACACAACACACAGTAGAGAACGTTGCACTAGGAGACTTCCGTTCTTTACCAAACGAAATTTGCTTCGCAGACAGTAGGGCTGGTGTCCGCCCCCCCCACACACAAGCTTCAACGAATTCTTTCGCAGACAATTTCAATGCAGAGAAAAAAAAACAAAACAAAAATTGCTTACCTGCGTTTTGCTTGCTGTGTGTGACGGGGAGAGAGAGAGAGAGAGAGAGAGAGAGAATTCTTCCCTTCAAAAATGGCCGCCTCCCTCCACACACTCCATTGTGGAGATAAGGATGAGGAGATGAATGGTTGAAAACCATTGAGTGGGCTCCGGTCCCCCGGTCACGCGCGGACCCTGACGACCCAATCGAACCAACGCTCTGATACCAGTGTTAGATACCTGTAACGCCGCTACGGGCATTACCCCAAGAGGGGATGGCCTCTGGCTCACCACCCAGCCATAGAGGAAGAATGAGGATTGCCCCTCGTCCCCCAGGCTATATAGTGTGTGGCCTGCCGTCCACACTAGCCTGGCCGCCCATGACTCCACATGGGCGTCCTCTCCCACTGAACCCCGGACATGGCCATTCGGTCTGTCGTCGGTCATCACAGGCGTTATAGCCTACGTGTGACAGAAACCAAGCACGAGCTCACACTATCTCTTTGCATTCACACATGGCTACCCACTTTGACAGCTTCCGCCTGTGAGTTCCTCTCCACCACCCCATGGGCGGGCAAGAGCCAACTCTTTGCCATGTTCTCTCATGAAGTTGACTTTGAAAAGTCGCTCGCCCTTGCATCCCAACATTATGAGACGCAGATTGCATATATGGAGCAATACTTGGCTCCCCACTCCATCTTCTTTCCCCATTGCCCCAATTATCAATGGGTGCCTGTTAAGCTGCTTAAGTACATTCAACAATACGCCCGCCCCTACATCCAGCACCTTGAATGCTTCATCGACATCTACATCCCCGCAGGAGCTTACTGTACCTTCAATAATAAGCAAGAGGTGGTGAGGTTGGGGAAGGGCAATTTAGGAACTAGGTTCCTCTCGTGGCTCACCACTTTTGCATCAATAAGCGCATCAATGAGCGATGATGAGGATTCCGATGAGGAGGTAGAGATGCCTACATTGCAGTTGGCAAGGTATTTGAGGGATGACAAGGAAGTGAAGGCACTAGGTATGAATGTTGGTGTGTGAAACAGCAGCTTGCATCAGAGAACTTTTCAGAGGGTACACAATCTGGAGCTGAACAGCTCGGTGTAGTGGAAGATAAGATGCGGGGCCATCTTCCCCACACAAGGAGAGCAAGGTACTGCCAGAGCTTGAGATCAATCTCTTGAGCACCATTGTGGTGGAAGGTGAAGAATACTTATTTCTTCATGACCTTGAAAAGGCAGCTGGCTTGAGAATGGATGAATGCCTGGGCATTATATGCACGCAATGTGAGGTGGACCTTGATACATCCAGCCTCGATCCTCACCTCGATAGTGTCATATTACCCCTTGGAGAATCTATCGCAGAGATAGTTGCTTTGGTCAAAGATAGTGTGGTTGAGACTGCGGAGCAAGCCCTAGTTCTAGAGGAGGAATTCACAACCTTACAAGACAAGCTAGAGGCTGAAAAGGATACCCCTACTGCTGGAGTGATGGAGGAGACCAAAGCACCTAAAAAGGATGAGGCTCGATTGACCTCTTCGCCCCCACCAGCATTTTGGCAAAAGAAGACATTGAGGAGCAAGAGGTAATAATCGACCTTTTAAAACTTAGAAACATTTGTAATTATGTATAGAAAATATATTTTGATTTTTTCTTTGATTGCAGAGGGTGGTTGAAATTGACGCATTTGCTGGGAGAGGCGGGGGCAGCAGAGACCAAGCCAAGGTCCATGGACATGATGTTGTGTTGGCACACTATCTTGGTTGGCTTCTTGTGGATGGCATCACCATCATCCACAGGGACTATACCCCTCAATATGCCTTCACTCTCTTCTTTTTGAAAGCCCTCTCTAAGGTGCTCTGTGTAGCCTCTATGGCGCAGAGCACTAAATGTATAGTTTTGATTAAAAAATCCCTTGCCTTCGATGTTTTTGGTTCTAGATTTAGGGGTAAGCTCCTTGCTCGTATAGGTATAGCGAAAAGCATAGGCACAAAGGATCCTCAAGAAATAGCCCAATCACTCCTTGAGCACACTCTTCCCAATAACAAGAGAAGGAAGCTCAATATTGTAAGAAAGCTTTTGTGTGTGAAGAAGATGTATCACTTCTTATTATGAATACAATACAGTTTTTGGCAAACTTATTTTCATCAAGTATATCATTGTTTTTTCTAGTTTGTACCATCAATTTCTTTGTAAATGCATCAGAAATGACCCTGGGGCCTTGGGGGAGCAGTGCCAGAATAGTGCAAATTTTGAGCCTACACCGTTGCTATAAAGCCCAAATTCGCACTATTCTGGCACAGCTTCCCCAGCCCTTCAAGAGCAGTTCTGATGCATTGGTGGTGGATGACAAACAATGTATTTTTACACATGATTAAAGGTGTTTTTATCTTGTAAACTACTGTTTTTCATAATCAATGTACTCAACTTCATTATAAATGCATCAGAAATGATCCTGAGTGGTTGGGAGAGCAGTGCCAGAACAGTGTAAATTTTGAGGCTGCACCGCCCTGCAAAGCCCAAATTCGCACTATTCTGAAACAGCTTCCCTAGCCCTCCAAGAGAAATTCTAATGAATTGGATGACAAATAATGTATTTTTACACAGGATTAAAGGTGTTTTTATCTTGTAGACTATTGTTTCTCACAATCAGTGTACTCAACTTCATTTTTATAACTGCATCAGAAATGATCCTAAGTGGCTAGGGGAGAAGTGCCAGAACAGTGCGAATTTTTAGCCTACATCACCGTTGTGCAAAGGCCAAATTTGCACTGTTCTGGCACAGCTTCCTCAGTTCTCTAGGAGCATTTCTGATGCCTTGGGTGACAAACTGGCACATGATAGACACTCCATGTTAAACAAACATGATGACATTGAGACATTGTAAGTGAAACTTAAAATTTAAATTATTAGAAGGTTATAAATAAAAGCCAGATAGTCTTGTTACAAAGGAGGGTTTGAAACAAAAGAGTTGCTTCAAAAAGCAAGTTAACATCTACGATCTCTAGATCGTATTGCGCTCGCCTTGAATACACTGAGCTAGTTGCATGTCCTTGTGGTGATCCTCTTTGCATGTATTGCAAGGAGGTTGGTGTCTTTAAAAAGCCCAACAAGGTAAGCCTCGGTGGCTTCTTGCAATGCTTCAAGGGCAATCCCCTGCACACAGAACTCTGTTCTATATCATTGGAGAATCTCCTTGATTGTGCGAGCAAAAGGGGCTCTTCTTATCAACAACTCAGTGTTCCTCTGATAAAACTTGATTTCTTGTAGAGCCCTATGCCCTTGGTGCATCCTTCTCCTTGGAGCTCTCTGTGTTATGTTGGTGCATTGGTGGCGAGGTTGGGACTTCCTTGGCTTGAAGAGCTTGACCTTTTTGCACTTGCACGCACTTGCCAGTAACCTCCCCTTCATCTCTCTCATAGTTTGAATCCTCCTCCTCCTGCTAAAATTGTGGTACCTGTGTATCAAGTTCCTCCCGGGTAGGTAGGGGACCCTGTCCTGGTAGTAGGGTCTTGCCACCTATGGTGTTGTGCAATGTAGGAATGTTTTTACCAACCCATTCGAACTGCTCATCATCATCAGACTCTCTGTCGTGATCTCTGGGGTGGCTGCAGCGTGGGGTCTTCTTTTATGCACTTTCTCCCACTAGAAGAGCCTGCATGTGTGTGCGTTGGTGTTGCTGTGGGAGGAGGGATGGACTCTGGTGATCCCGTTGGGCATGTCCTCGAATCCCAGGGGTCACTCTCTTCCGTGGCGTCACCAGTATGTGGTCGTTGGGTGCCTTGCACTGTGTTTTGTGAAGGCATGGTAACACGTGCGATGTTCTTGGTGCATGCCATATCCATGTACAACTATGCCTATTGTGCTAACATGGTGATGTGTTGGTGTCCTTCATGTGCATGCCTACGTAGATCTTGAGCTCAAGCTCTCTAAAAAAGTGAAATGAGTATGAAGTGAGTGAAGGAACTATTAATAGTTTTTTTTAGTGCCAAAAAAAACTAACGAATTTTGTTTTCTTAGCTTTATTACATCTAGATTTGTGCTGGTGCATGCACAACCCAAAGCCTCTCTTGTCTCCTCATTCATGCACCCCAAGCACCATGCCTATGGGGAGCATTGGTTTACAACCATTCAAGCCAAGCATGATTTTTTGTAGCCTTGCGTGCCTCTTGTGCAAGCTTTAATTGTTGGGCCCGCTCCCTAACCAATACCTTTCCAAAGGTTGTGCGATAAAACCAATTGAACATCTCTTGTAGATAGTTTGTATGTGTTCCTCCTACACAAGCTCTACCTCCATGTCTTGTGTTTTTGAAATAAACCCCTCTTGCTTTATAATGTGATTTCTCCATCCCTTGGGTACTCCACATGTCGGAGCGATCCATACTTATTCATGAAATACGCACCATGCGCATAAACTATGTGCTGTACACATGATAATAGAATTTAATTAGAAAAAGTCTAGGTTAAAACACCAGTTTATTTTTTTATTATACAACTTACCATATAGTGTGCTACTTTACTCTCTCCCCAAGCATTTAGCACACTTTTGGTGAATTCTACGATATGTTGTTGGAATGATGCTCGTTCTTGGACAGTTGTGCTACTTTGATTCATAATGCGAACCATGTTATTGAAATTTATCCAAAGCTATTTTTGCACATATTTACAAGAGCTGGCATTGGACAATCTACATTTGTGGTGATTGCACACAGGTCTCTCCAGAGTCCCCAAGTCTTCTTTGAATTCTCTATGTTTGTTGGCATCTCCAAAAATCTCCTTGCCTTTGCTCTAGTCATGGAGACCTTTTGAGCAACCTCGTATGACATACCAGAGAGGCCTGCTTATTCACTTCAATTTTCACATTTTTGCCATGGCAGCCCAGAGAATTCAAAAGATGATCTACTTTACCAAGGGCTGCACTTTCCTCTCTTATGTAGGCATTGTGAATTCATAATCGATATGGCACTTAAGCAATCGATCGAAGATTCTCATGAATGCATGAAGTGTGGAAAAGTGAATATTCTTTAGTGAAAAGTTAATGATGGGACTCCAATTTGAATTCATGTTTGGTTCTCCTAGCATATCAGGAGACATGACACCTTCCACCCATCTTGCATTTGGTTGTTCCTCATCTTCATCGTCAGTTGACTCGGTTGGATCTACTGCATCTTCCTGTAGCTTCTTCCCTTTCTTAGGACCTTTCGAGGCATCCTTCCCAACAGAACCAACCTTCTACATACCTTTTCCATTTGTCTTTTTTTGCCTAGGAATATCAATCTGAGCATTGCAGTATGGACAAGGCCATCTTGATATCGTGCCTTGAGCACAACCCATCATGCATTTAATTATCTTCAAATCTCCCCCAAGATGCCAACCCACCTTGAACTTTCCTATGTTTTCTACATCTAAAAGTTGACCCTCAATTTGCTTTTTGATTACATCTATTATCCAGGGAGTCCTTTCAAACATCCATGTCAATACCTCATGTGTCTCCTTCGATACCTTGAATAATGCACCAAGCCACCAGACCTCTTTCTGAGATTACACACTAAAACTTGGTTTGGTAGTCTTTTCCCATGCACATATCACGGCCTCATTCATGAGCGTAATGCTCATATGTTCCAACTTCTAACCTTTCACAATTTGGCACTCATCTAGCTTAAACATAAATGAAAGTGTGCTCCCCAAAACTGTAAATAAATGATAATTTATAATATTCAAAATAAAATAATCGTCTTCATTTTATACTGAAAAACATGAATGGTAGCAATTACAAGTTCTCACCATCTGGTGAAAGACCATAGAACTTCACCATAGCTTGTTGTAGTCTCTCAATATGAACAAAGATGTTATTGTAAATATCATAGTGAAATTATGTACTTGTTGTCTTGCTTTTGTTTCTGCTCGACCCTGTGTCTAATGGTAGTATGCCCTCAACGTGATAAAATTTTCATATAGCTCGCTGCACATCATCATTATTGATACGCTTGACATTGTGAATCACCTTGAGTGTAGGAAATAAAGTGCCAGTGATCCCTTGTCTTAGAAATGCATCTTTTACAACCTAACAGATTGCTTGGTACCCTTTCATGCTGATTCCACCCGTATCACAAGCATGTTGAATTGATGAAGAATCGATGGAGGTGGTAATCTCCCTCACCACATTGCTGACAATAGTTTGGTGTATTTTAGGACGATGAGGGTCAGTAATAATTGAGAGAATATCCTTGGTATTCATAATGGCTTTGACTAAATCCTTCCATCCCTCTTCATTAGAACCACACACCTCTTTTGCAGAAAATTCCTGGCAGCAGAACACAAATCATGACTATTTTGTTTAAATCACTGAGTGCATAATGAAAGTTTATGTTACTTACTTTGTTGTACGGATCCTTTTCTTCCATGCTCCACCTTTAAACGCAAGAGATTTTATACCAGCCAATGTCTTTTTGCGTTCACAAGCACCATTTGGTGTTGCTTTGAGTCGTTTGATAAGTTCCCCTCTAGCCTTTGAATCTTTGCATCCTTCTCCACATTCTCTGCGAGGATCTCTTTCATTTTATCTGATGATGTTTTAAGTCCTTGACATTGTAAAAGGGTAAATTGTGATGCTTGCAATTGAGATTAGAGAATATGGGTTTGCCAAGCTCCACTTGTATTCAATCTTCTACAGTATCCTAACAAGCCAAGCTCTCCTTCACCAACAAATTGCATAAAAGATGATAAATCACAGAAAGGAGGGTTTACTCTTAATGGAGGGTCAATTGGATAGGGACACCCATCAACCCAAAGATCTACATTTTTCTCCTTAGCTATCCTACGAGCTTGGACAGATTGTGCATCAATAGGATGGGTTTTTTTAGAGCTGGCACTCTTCAGGAATACGAATGTGTAAATCAACCTTCCGTTTTCTAGCTTCACAAGGGGCTACACACATAGCTTGCAAAAAGGCTCCATAGCTAAGCAAAGGAAGAAGCTAAAGGGCATAGAGATCCTCAGAGGGGGAGAGAGAGAGAGAGAGAGAGAGAGAGAGAGAGAGAGAGAGAGAGAGAGAGAGAGTGAGAGACAGTTAAAACTTTGCTGTTGGAGGTTTAGCACAAATCTATTTTTCTGAGTAGAAAATGATATTTTTGATATACAAATATACTAACATGGAGTTTTTCATCAATAAATTGCATTTATGAGAAAATTTTTTAAAAAAATAATTTTTGGGATCCCCATAATTTTGGGATCTCATGGATGTAGTGGTTCCTAACAGTTAGTTATGTTTATGGGGTTGTGGGGTGGGGTTGTGGGGACCTGACAGTTAGTTATGGATGTACTCGCTCCTAACAGGCTCCTGATGTGACCCTTCTTGGAGGGAAAAAAGTATTTTCATCATACATATTGATTAAGTGGTGTTTTTTCCACCTCGAATAGGAAAAATTGAAAAATGGTCAGCCATTCAAAGGAGGTTATGGCAAAATTTTCTTAAATTTTGTGAAATAAGTTTTAGCTTTTATTATTCAAAAAGAGTAATCCTCATCATTTGTGTATTCTAAAAGTGTTATTTTCATTCTATGCATAGAAAAATGCATATTAGAAATATTTTTTTATAAAAGTGTTATTTCTATTAAAATTAAATTCTATGCATAGAAAGATGCATATTGAATTTTTTTATTATAAAAGCGTTACTTTCATCAATTTTGATTTTATGCATAGAAAGATGCATAAAGAATTTATTTTTATTTCAAAAGAGTTATTCTCATCAATTTCGATTTTATGCATAGAAAGATGCATAAAGAATTTATTTTTATTTCAAAAGAGTTATTCTCATCAATTTTGATTTTATGCATAGAAAGATGCAGAAAGAATTTTTTTTTCAAAAGAGTTATTCTCATCAATTTTGATTTTATGCATAGAAAGATGCATAAAGATTTATTTTTATTTCAAAAGAGTTATTCTCATCAATTTTGATTTTATGCATAGAAGGATGCATAAAGAATTTATTTTTATTTTAAAAGAGTTATTCTCATCAATTTTGATTTTATGCATAGAAAGATACATAAAGGAATTTATTTTTATTTTATTTTGAAAGTGTTATTTTCCTTAAAATTGAATTTATGCATAAATAGATGTATAAAGGGATTTTTATAAAAGTGTTATTCCCATTGAAGTTGATTTTTATAAAAGAATGAATGGATGGATAGATGTGATGTGAATCAGATAAATGTGAATGGATGGATAGATGTGATGTGAATGTGATGTGAATCAAATAAATGTGAATGGATGGATGGATAGATGTGATGTGAATCAGATAAATGTGAATGAATGGATGGATGGATGTGGATGTATGTGAAGAATAGAAGTGGATGTATGTGAAGAGTAGAAGTGGATGTATGTGAAGAAGAATGGATGTGGATGTATGTGAAAGGATAGATGTGGTGTGTATCTGATAAGTATGGATGTGGATGTATGTGAAAGGATAGATGTGGATGTATATGTGATAAGTATGGATGTGGATGTATGTGGGAGAATACATGTGGATGTAAATGTGATGGATATGAACGAGAATTGAGGCGATGAGATGTGATGTAAATTGGATAGATATGAATGATAAGGGATGTGAATGAATGATAAGGGATGTGAATGAATGATAAGGGATGTGAATGAATGTGATAGCATGTGAATTAGGATGTAAACATGTGAATCGAGATGTGAATGAATGATAAGGGATGTGAATGAATGTGTTAGTATGTGAATCGGGATGTGAATGAATGATAAGGGATGTGAATGGATGTGATGTGATGTGAATCAGGATGTGAATGAACAATAAGTGGTTAAGTGATGAGATGTATGGGTAGATGCAAGTGGATGAGATCTGATGAGGATAAATGAGGAAATAAGTGATGAGATAGAAAAAGATGTGATTAGATGAGAATGGTAATGCTTATGAAATGAATGTGGATGGATGTGTGGATAATGTGGATTGATGTATAAATAATGTGGATTGATGTATGAATAATGTGGATTGATGTATGGATGATGTGGATTGATGTGGATGATGTGGATTGATGAGTGGATGATATAAATTGATGTGGATTGATGTGGATGGATGTTTGAATGAACGGTGGAGTGACGTGTGGATTGATGTGTGGATGGATGGATGGAAGATGTGGATGGATGTGTAGATAATGTGGATTGATTGTATGAATGATGTGGATTGATGTATGGATGATGTAGATTGATGAGACAATGCTATGTATTGATGAGTGGATGATATAAATTGATATGGATTGATATGGATGGATGTTTGGATGATGTGGATTGATGTGGATGGATGTTTGGATAATGTGGATTCATGTGGATGGATGTATGGATGATGTGGATTGATGTGAATGGATGATGTGGATTGATGTGTGGATGATGCGATTGGATGTGATTTGATGTGGGAATGATGTGATGTGATAGGGATCGATGAAGAAAATAAAATTGTGGTAAGATGAGAAAAGATGGGGTCTAATGTGAAAGGATGCGGAGTAATGAGAAAAGATGAAAATATTGTTGGAACTGTATTTGTATGTGAAATCTGTTTTTAAATGACTGTTTTATGTCAAGAATGTTGGGAAAGCATTTTGACCGTCTTGTGAATGAGGTCGTGGAGACATATATGTTAAAGTTGCAACTGCTAGACGGAGAGTCATCGGAGGACGTCTCGCGTAGCAAGGTCGGCCGAGGTCTTGCCCAGCCTCGGTTTGATTTAAATGGTGAGCTTCCAGTACAGTGGATGAGGGACCAAGGAAGTAGCCTATGAGTGAAGCGCTAGGTGACCTATGAAGGATCGTAGAGGGTGCTGACCATACGGTGCTCAGGCTCTGGGTCGTCGAAGATACCCACAAGTACGTCGGGGAAGGTTGTGCAGTGGGGTCAGGGATCTTACAGCTGGTATCTGAGCAAATTGGCGAGAAGCCAAAAATATCAAAAATTTATGTAGAAGCAGTAAAGGGTTGTAATTGTGTGATAAAATTCATACAAATTGATATTCAAACTGAAATTCGTAAATTGGTAATTGGGTCTTCAAATGGAAGTACCGCAATTGTATGGAATCCCTAACTTGCTTAAGGCCTAGATATAATGGAATTTACCTTATAGTTCCAAGGACCGTGACTACCCGTATATATCGAGGGTATAACTGCAGCTCTTTACTGGCAGTATATACGAGTAAATCTAAGACTTGAAATTATAAGCATTAATACTATCTAGATGATGAATTCGAATGTGGTTAATATAATTTTAAATTCTGATTGAGAACTGATGAGTTGATTTGGATTCTGATTGAAAAATGAAGATTCTTAAATTTTGGTTGAAATGTAATAAATAAGCAAAACCACAATGAGGATGAATGGGATGAGTCCCTGTGATGATGTTCGTAGCTAGAATGACATTAATGACTTCAGCAAATCACTATAAGATTAGTGGATTGTGCTGGCAGTTTGCTGCTGTTAACACTTAACCCAGTGGATCAAGTTAAGGGATGTCAAATTAAAAATCTATAAAATTAAAAATTTTCATGAAGGACTGTTCAGATAGAAATTTCGGTCTAATGGACCATTATTGGGATGAGGATTGAATGTTACGATCTGAGTGAATTATTATATCTAATGATGAGTTTTATATAAGGGATCTTTATCCCAGGATTCGGTTGGGTTCACCAGACTATAAGGAACCCCAAAATCAATTGGATCTTAAGGAAATGAATTGTCCTCTAATGTTGCGAGATGAGGACATCTCGCGTTTTTTAAGTGGGGTAGGATATAAGATTCCTCCCTCTGGCTTTTGAGGTGTGCAGGTGTAAGAACCTCCCCTTCTAATCTTATAATTATTCCCCTCTCTGAAATAAAAGAAAGATCCTGTTTTACCCTATTTTGGCCTAGAGAGAGAAAATATTCTAGAGAGAGATTATTCAATTTTTAGATATTTTTGGATGGAAAAATATCTCCTCTTATTAAAATAAATTCCTCCAAAGCAGAAGTTCAAAAAGATTTTCAAAAGGTGCATTAGAAATCAATTATAATCTGTTTAAAAGGTCTTATCCTAAGGGTCCAGATTTTCAAAAAAAAATAGATTAAGGTTCTTAGGGAAAAATTAGATTAATCCGAATTTAGGGAGGAGATAAATTGAAAAAATAAAGAAAATCCCCCAAAAATGAGTAAATACTCACATAAGATGAAGAGTTGACTAAGAACAAGGATATTCGTTAAAAAAGAAGAGATCTTTAGAGAAATGATGCATTTTTGACACCTCAGTGTGGGGGAATTTCCCTCATGAAGGAGGTGCCTATTTCACATGTGTGGTTGAGTTTTAAACTCACAAATAATGAGATATTTTCATCTCTCCTCTCTCCTGCTTCAACTAGATCCAAAAAGTAAGCTAACTGACCTAAAAATGGTCAAAAATTGACCAAACTGATCTGGAAAATTCTAGAATCAGTTTGCTTGGTTAGAGGCTCACTTTTTCCTATAAATGAAGCCTCCCCCTTTGTAAATGGTTAATAGTGTTTTATGCACTGTTATTCTACTTCTCCCCAGAGTCAAAAACTGTGAATTTATTAATAATTCATTAGTTTTTTGATCATTCCCTCTTCTAAAGAATTGGTGGCCACTCTTGTTGCAAACAAGAGTAGATCCCTCAAACCATCAAGCCAAAGGAAAGCTCCCAAAAATTCATGTAAGTTAGAAATCCTACTTTTTCTTATTTCTTTTAATGGTTTTCTAATTTTTGTTTTGTTTTAAAATGTAAAATGATGCTATGCCTTGCTGGAAAGGCTTTCCCCCTCTCTTCTTCTTGAATTCAGCCTTTCTTTATCCTAGATAAGTAGTCTAATTGTTGGAATTAAACTTTTCATATTGTTTCTCTTTTTAAAAGTGGAATTTGATTAGTTTAGAATGCTTTAAACCATTTGGGGATAATTTTTAAGTAACTTAAGAATAGGAAAAATTGAATAATGGTTAGCCATACAAAGGAGGTTATGGAAAACTTTTCTTAAATTTTGTGAAATAAGTTTTAGCTTTTATTATTCAAAAAGAGTAATCCCCATCATTTGTGTATTCTAAAAGTGTTATTTTCATTCTATGCATAGAAAAATGCATAGTAGAAATATTTTTATTATAAAAGTGTTATTTCTATTAAAAATAAATTCTATGCATAGAAAGATGCATATTGAACTTTTTTTATTATAAAAGGGTTACTTTCATCAATTTTGATTTTATGCATAGAAAGATGCATAAAGAATTTATTTTTATTTCAAAAGAGTTATTCTCATCAATTTTGATTTTATGGATAGAAAGATGCATAAAGAATTTATTTTTTTTCAAAAGAGTTATTCTCATCAATTTTGATTTTATGCATAGAAAGATGCATAAAGAATTTATTTTTATTTCAAAAGAGTTATTCTCATCAATTTTGATTTTATGCATAGATAGATGCATAAAGGAATTTATTTTTATTTTATTTTAAAAGTGTTATTTTCCTTAAAATTGAATTTATGCATGAATAGATGTATAAAGGGATTTTTATAAAAGTGTTATTCCCACTGAAGTTGATTTTTATAAAAGAATGAATGGATGGATAGATGTGATGTGAATCAGATAAATGTGAATGAATGGATGGATAGATGTGATGTGAATCAGATAAATGTGAATGAATGGATGTGGATGGATGGATGTGGATGTATGTGAATCAGATAAATGTGAATGAATGGATGGATGGATGTGGATGTATGTGAAGAATACAAGTGGATGTATGTGAAGAGTAGAAGTGGATGTATGTGAAAGAATGGATGTGGATGTACGTGAAAGAATAGATGTGGTGTGTATGTGATAAGTATGGATGTGGATGTATGTGAAAGGATAGATGTGGATGTATATGTGATAAGTATGGATGTGGATGTATGTGGGAGAATACATGTGGATGTAAATGTGATGGATATGAAACGAGAATTGAGGCGATGAGAGGTGATGTAAATTGGATAGATATGAATGATAAGGGATGTGAATGAATGTGATAGCATGTGAATCAGGATGTAAACATGTGAATCGAGATGTGAATGAATGATAAGGGATGTGAATGAATGATATAGGATGTGAATGAATGTGTTAGTATGTGAATCAGGATGTAAATGAATGATAAGGGATGTGAATGGATGTGATGTGATGTGAATCAAGATGTGAATGAATGATAAGTGGTTAAGTGATGAGATGTATGGGTAAATGCAAGTGGATGAGATCTGATGAGGATAAATGAGAAAATAAGTGATGAGATAGAAAAAGATGTGATTAGATGAGAATGGTAATGCTTATGAAATGAATGTGTGGATAATGTGGATTGATGTGGATGGATGTATGAATGATGTGGATTGATGTATGAATAATGTGGATTGATGTATGGATGATGTGGATTAATGTATGGATGATGTGGATTGATGTATAGATGATGTGGATTGATGTGGATAATGTGGATTGATGAGCGGATGTTATAAATTGATGTGGATTGATGTAGATGGATGTTTGGATGATGTGGATTGACGTGTGGATTGATGTCGATGGATGTATTGAAGATGTGGATGGATGTGTAGATAATGTGGATTGATGTGGATGGATGTATGAATGATGTGGATTGATGTATGGATGATGTGGATTGATGAGACGATGATGTGGATTGATGAGTGGATGATACAAATTAATGTGGATTGATGTGGATACATGTTTGGATGATGTGGATTGACGTGTGGATTGATGTATGAATGATGTGGATTGATGTGATGTGGATTGATGTATGGATGATGTGGATTGATGTGGATTGATGTATGGATAATGTGGATTGATGTGGATTGATGTATGGATGATGTGGATTGATGTGGATGATGTGGATTGATGAGTGGATGATATAAATTGATGTGGATGGATGTTTGGATGATGTGGATTGATGTGGATGGATGTATGTAAGATGTGGATGGATGTTTGGATAATGTGGATTGATGTGGATGGATGTATGGATGATGTGGATTGATGTGAATGATGTGGATGGATGTATGGATGATGTGAATGATGTGGATGGATGTATGGATGATGCGGATTGATGTGTGGATGATGCGATTGGATGTGATTTGATGTGGGAATGATGTGATGTGATAGGGATCGATGAAGAAAATAAAATTGTGGTAAGATGAGAAAAGATGGGGTCTAATGTGAAAGGATGCAGAGTAATGAGAAAAGATGGGGTCTAATGTGAAAGGATGCAGAGTAATGAGAAAAGATGAAAATATTGTTAGAGCTGTATTTGTATGTGAAATCTGTTTTTAAATGACTGTTTTATGTCAAGAATGCTGGGAAAGCATTTTGACCGTCTTGTGAATGAGGTCGTGGAGACCTATACGTTAAAGTTACAACTGCTGATGGAGAGTCATCGGAGGATGTCTCGCGTAGCAAGGTCGGCCGAGGTCTTGACCAACCTCGGTTTGATTTAAATGGTGAGCTTTCAGTATAGTGGATGAGGGACCAAGGAAGCGGCCTATGAGTGAAGCGCTAGGTGACCTGCGAAGGATCGTAGAGGGTGCTGACCATACGGTGCTCGGGCTCTGGGTCGTCGAAGATACCCACAAGTACGTCGGGGAAGATATTGGAGCAAGGAGTAAGAGTTGTTTTCTAAATTTGGGCATGGATCTGATTGATTGACCTTGCTGGTCCTCAACGGATGAGTCCATGGCTCTTTTATATGGATCTGTTGGTTGATCTTGCTGATCTTCAACGGAGATTCCATCTGGATATTTTTATGTGATTATATTCTTACTTCTAGATTTTGCTTGCTTCTTTATCTTAGAAGGAATCCCCCAACCAATCAATTGGTTTAGTATGTTGAGAAGAAAGCTCCAAGGATTGTTAGAGAGAGAGAAGCTCCAATGTCTCCAAAAGTAGAGGATTTTTAAAGGATAATAGAAAATATGAGTATTTTAATGTAATACTGGCATGGTATAGTTCACAGATGAGAATACAAAAGAATGAGGGTCTATGAGGGAGGCCACTAACTGAGTCCAACTAAGTTCTAAAATTTTCCAGCTTCAGTTTGGCTAAATTTGGACAAGATTTGGATCAATTTAACTCCCATTTTGATCTAAGAGAGAGGAGAGATAAAAATTTGGACAAGATTTGGACGAGTTTAGCTCCCAGTTTGATCCAGGAGAGATAAAAATATCTTAATATTTTTGAATTAAAAACCCTCCCACACATGTGAAGGAGGCGCCTGCCTCAAAGGTCCCCCTCTCCTTTCTAAGGTGACAAAAATTCATCAATTCCTCTAAAATATCTCATTTTTTTAGTAATATCTCTTAATTTTTAACTAATAAACCTTGTACTCAGTCAACTCTTCATCTTATGTGAGCATTTACTCATTTTTGGGTTTTTTTTTTATTCATTGGATTTATCTCATCCCAACACTTGGATTAATCCTATTGGCCCATTGAAACCTTAATTGGACCATAATCCAGAAATTTTTGAAAATCTTGACCCTTAGGCTAAGATCACTTATATCATTTTTAATTGATTCCTAATGCACCTTGGAGAATTTATTTTGAATTTTTGTTTTAGGAAAATATATTTTTGATATTTGTAGATTTTTTATATTTAAAAATATCTCAATATTGAATTATCTCTCTTTAGAAATTTTCTTCTCTCAGACTGTAAGAATAAGGAAAAATAATATTATCTTGTATTCAGAAATAGGGAATGATTACAAGGGATTGAGGTAAAAGCTTAATCATTATTCAGGCTGAGGAAGAATCTTACATCCTCTCCCACTTAAAAAACGCGAGATGTCTTCATCTCGCAAAGTGGGGGTAATCTTTCGCCAACTCTTCTTCTTTCTCCTAGGTGGCGTCTTCTAGAGAAAAGAACTTCCACTTTACTAAAAATTCTCTGAGGACTCTGCTCTTAAGAATCTTCTCTCAAACATCAAGGATTTCTTCAGGTTGGAGTACCTTGAGTCGGAGAAATCAATTGTTTGTTCATCAAGCACGTGACTCGGGCTGGGTACCATTATGTACCTTGAGATGGGGAGGCAGAAGAAGTTTATAAGCTAGATCGCCCACTTTATTTATTATAGCATATGGCCCACAGTATCTGGGAGAGAGCTTCTTGTACTTTCCTAAAGATAAGGAACTTCTTTTTGCTCATACTCAAATGAAGACCATATCTGATTCTTCAAACTCTCTCTCTGATCTCTTTTTATCTACTTATTGCTTTTGCCTATCTTGGGCTGCCTTTATATCTTTAGGAATTGATTGCATTTGCTGATCCATGTCATCAAGGATTTGTCTGGACATCTCGACTCTGATCAATGGGTTGGACCAAGTCAACGGTGTAAGGCAATCTTGTCCATACAAAGCTTTGAAAGGACTCATCCCAATGCTTCGATGATAAGAAGCATTGTAAGCAAATTCAACCACATGCAAATGGCTTAACCACTTCTTAGGTTCCCTATTGCAGCATGACCAAAGGATATCTTCTATTACCTGGTTCACTCTTTCAGTCTGGCCATCTGTTTCGGGGTGATAGGCTGTACTAAGATCACTGCTTCAAAGAATGCAGTCCAAAATTTCGATGTGAATTTGGGATCTCTATCCCTTACTATCCTCTTGGGTAAGCCATGCAATCTGAAGATCTCTTTAAGGAAAACTCGAGCAACATCCACTGCAGTGTATATTTCTTTCATTGGAATCAGATGGGCAATTTTGGTTAGCCTGTCAACTACCACAAAAATGGAGTTGTTACCTGATTGCACTGAAGGTAATCTAGTGTGACAAAGTCCATACTGATACATTCCCACTTCATCTGAGGAATGTCTAAAGGTTGCAGTTTCCCTGGCATCTTGACTCTCTCTGACACATTAAGCATTTTTGCACATGATCAAGTACATCCTTTTTGAGTCCTGGCCAGAAGAAACTTTTCTTCACAAACATATAGGTTTTTATAAACCCTAGATGTCCAGCTATTAGGCTATCATGGGCTTCTCTCAGAATTCTTCCCTTTATTCCCTCATCATTGGGAATACATAGCCGCCGATTATTATAATACATGCATCCTTCATCCAATTTGTAATCAAGAACTCGACTCATTACTTGAGGAGTCTTGCTTTCCTGCATCAGAAGGGTAGTAATAGGGGCAAAGAATTTGTCCTGCATGATTTTCTCCCTTGCTTCACTGATCAATGGATTTGACACCACTGTAATTGCACGCAAGGAGGCTTTTCTGCTGAGTGCATCTGACACCACATCTTCTTTCCCCGGCTGATACTTAATTTCAAAATCGAATTCCTGCAGGGTTTGGATCCATCTCCTTTGACACATGTTGAGATCCCTTTGGGTGAAGATCCACTTCAGACTTTGATGATCTGTCATCATCAAGGTGAACCTCTATCCCAAAAGATAATGTCTCCACAACTTTAGAGCATAAACTACTGAGAGTAACTCCAAGTCATGGACGACATAGTTTCTCTCATGTGTTCTGAGTTTTTTGGATTCATAGGCCACTGCATGACCTTCCTGCATAAGAGCATTGCCTAAGGCAAACCCACTGGCATCAGTAACTACCTCAAAGGGTTTAGTAAAATCTGGCAATTTAAAGACATGGTTGGTTACTAAGGCTGTCTTTAGTTTATCTCTCAAAGGCACTTTGACACATTGCAGTAATCCATTGAAAAAGGGTACTCTTCTTGAGAAGGTTAGTTAAAGGGGATGCTATCTAAGCATAAGTAGGTATAAAGATCCTATACCATCCAGTTAATCCTATCCTCTGACTTCCTTTACTATCTTGGGTTCCGACCAATCTACGACTGCTTGGATCTTTGCGGGGTCAAGAGAAATCCATCCTTTGACACTATGAATCCCAAGTATTCCACCTGGTCAACAAAGAAAGAACACCTGCTCTTTTTGCAAAGAGTTGGTGTTTCCTTAGGATTTCCAGGACCTTGCATACATAATCTTCATGATCTGCAACATTCTTTGAGTATACCAAGATATCATCAAAGAAGATAAGAACAAAATCATCCAAGTATTCTCTGAGAATATCCTGCATAATAAGACGATTAAATGTCACTGGGGCATTAGTCAATCCAAACAGCATGATTAACTCATAATGCCCATAACGAGTATTGAATGCTGTCTTCGGGATGTCCTGTTCCTTGATTCTGATCTGGTAGTACCTGGATTTGAGATCTATCTTTGTGAACATTTGAGTTCCACTTAACCGATCCAGAAGTTCATCAATCTTACGGGCGGATAGGATACTTATTTTTAATTGTTAATTGATTCAATCCTCTGTAGTCAATAGAGTCTTAACATTCCATCTTTCTTCTTTTGAAAGAGAACGGGTGCACCCCAAGGTGAGACATTGGGTCTGACGAATCCCTACTCTAACAGTTGTCTTAATTGCTCCTTAAGTTCTATGTCTTTAGGGACTCGCATTTTGTATACACGCTGAGCTAGTGGTGGCTGAGCTCCGGGGGTTAACTCGATCTCATGATCTACTTCGTGAGATGGAGTCATCTTAGTTAACTCTTCAGGGAATACATCTGCATACTCACTTAACCACTCTGGTTCTGTAGCCTTGAATTTTATGTCTACCGGATTCATCTTAACGACATAAACAGCTTGCCTCTTTCTGAGCCCTTTTAACAATTTAGAAGCCTTGACTAATTGCAGCATTGGGGATCCGAAAATTCCAGTTCCTTGAACTTTATTCCCGTGAAGGTCAAGGAAAGAGATGGTTCCATTGTGACAATGCATGTCAGCTTGATTGAATGTCAGCTTGATTCTTATGGAGCCAATCCATTCCGAGGATTCCATCATAGACTCCCAAGGGTAGGACTCTGAACTGCAATTTTGCTAGCCAGGAAAAATCATCTAACGGGAGAATTAATCTAACAAGTCAAAGTCTTAACTATTCAAACTGATCCGACTGAACCTGAAGTCACATCGTCTCAGATCAAAGAAGAGACTTGCACTTGGTCCATAGAATCACCGCTTTTTTCCTCCTTTAATGAGGCACAGTCGCCGCTACTGATTTCCTCCCACAGAACAAGGGTCTTCCTAGGACTTAATCTAACTAACGTAACTAATCGCAACTTATTTGTATCGCAGGAATCCCCCGATCCAGCCTACTGACCGACCACTATATTAGTGGGATTCCTTTATAAAGATTTGGTTATGTTTTGCCTGGGTACCAAGGAAAAGAGTTCCCAGGCCCCCTATAGCCGGCGTTTCGTGCAAAAATTAAGGTAGGCATACCATGTACACACACCCAATATGAAATTGCCATTATAACAGATTCGGTTGTTTTTAAAACAATCTTTCAATGAAAATCATTGTATTACTGATCATAGTCCTCCAAAAATATTGAGTCCATTGTATTACAAAATATATCATCTGGACTCTTTGTTGAGGATCAAAGCTGGTCAACCAACGAGATCCAATATCAAAATTTGATTCACAAAAGTCTTCCTTTTCAGTCCATCCGAATCTTCCTCCTCGACGCATGCATGAGTGTCCTAGCAACCGGCGAGCCCGTGCATCACGTGGTCAGAACCCTCTAGGATCCTACTTAGGTGTCCTAGCACTTCACTCATGGACCGCTTTGTCAGTCCTCGCCCATTGTATTGGAATCGCACCAATTTAACCATACCGAGGCTGGTCGACAGGCTTTGCCGCGAGCGACGTCCCTCGACGACTCCCCGCCAGCTGTTTTGCAGCAACGAGCTTCTTCTTAGTTTACATACCAAATGCTTCCTCTAGCATTCTAGCGTAAAACAGTCCTTTAAAAGAAAACACAGGTTCTATGCAAGTAAAAATTCTCAGTTTGAGATTGGTTCCACAAAACCCTTTTTTCTTAATCCGTATTTTCATAATGAGAATCATTGATCTCTCATCAGGGTAATCTACCATCATTTGACTGACTGTCCAACTAGATTCTTGGTGATTTCGGTCAAGGAAAAACTAGGTTAATTCAGTGGTAGTCTATTCTTTATATTAAGAACAAGAATTGGTGTAGAGCGGTTCTCTCTACCGTGCAATATAGTGCTCATAGAGTACTACCGATTAACAAATGTGTTAAGAAACACAATGTCAATCCGGGGACTCGACCCGATTAGTGCATGAAGGCTTATCCTATGAGAGGGAGAGCTCACATACACAACCACCACTTGACGATTCAACCATTCAACACCTCAATCAATCTCTCAATCCCTTAAATCCACTACACTAATCAAGAGAACAAGCAATGCATAGCAATCTCTTAATCCCATTCAAACATTGATTAAATCTTAGCTTTCCCTAATGCCTGCAAACCCATAAGCGTGCATCTACTAACCCACAAGCTTAAGCAAGCATAGAATGTAACATTCACAAACCCACAAGCTCATAGAGAGAGTCTATCCATGAATAACTCATTGCCAATGAAGTGGGCAAGAGCTTGCATCAATGGAGACTAACCCACAAGCTCATAGAGAGAGTCTATCCATGAATAACTCATTGCCAATGAAGTGGGCAAGAGCTTGCATCAATGGAGACTACACACACACACACACACACACTAAGCATGCAGCATACACAAGAGAAAGAAAGAAGCATTCAACTAATCATAGATTAATCTACTTCAATGATGCTAAAACAGATTAAGAGAATGAAGTGGAGCTATACTCATTGGAGCTTGATGCTCATTAGAGTACAATAGAGAGAGAGTTAGAGAGTTGCCATAGCTTGAGTGCTCAAGAGCTTCACTCAATAGCTTATGAGAATGGCCAAAAATGTACACTTTCTTTAGCTAACCTCTCTTTTGTAGAGATGTCACTAACCCTAACCCTAGGCCTCTTTCATACATGGGCGGACGACCCCATAAGTGAGCCTTGCTTAATACACTTAGAACTCTCATTTAGAACCCACATTGGCCTAAAATGATTTACATTGCACTTCGGCGGTGCAAAAATATGGAAAAATTATGTACGTCTTTATGTTCCCATGGCTACAATCCCGCTCTCTCGCATTAATTGCTTCCGGCCTCCTTCCATAATCCGTGTTCCTGTGAGTGTTCCCGTGGAACATTCCCCCCTTCCTAAATCGCGCATGTCCTCGGGCGCGATAGAAGCAAAAGCTGCAAAAAACTATGGAAGACAAGTAAAGCCTTTTATTGAAAAAAAAACCCAGCAATGACAATCTCACACGTGAGCATGCAAGTGAAAGGCCGATTAGAGTTTTAAAGAGTGCTAAAAGAAGTGAGTAAAGACTAGTCAAAGTGAGACTAAGTGGTAGATAGTGCTATGCAAAGGCAAGTGTGCTTGTACACCGCAGGTTATGACCGCATTCCAATGTCCTACAAGTGTTTAAGTTATTCCTAAGTGGCAACCCTACTCCTAAATATGAGCAATGGTGATTGGACCTTTCTTTCTTTCTTTCTTTCTTTTTTTCTTTTTTGTGTGTGTGTGTGTGTGTGTGTGTGTGTGTGTGTGTAAAAGATGATAAAGAGGAAGGTTCCATCCCAATGAGACCCAAACAATGGCCAAGAGACCTCCACCAAGAGAATCTAAAGGCCGCTAAGTATCTTAAGGGCGACAGACCTTTTTCTTTCTTTTTGACATAAGGAGTACCCCATGAAGATGAGGGCATCGGTCTTGAGGGCCCATAATGTACCCCAGAGTCCTACCAGCATGAAAACCTTTTAGATGTCAGTGTTCACCCCATGAAAACCAAGGCATCGGCCCCAAGGTGCTAAGACAACCCAAGGTCCTACCAAGCATTCCACATGGCTGTAGACACGTCATGTCTCGATTCACTTGTATATATTTTTTAGGGCATGATTTTCGTAAATTTTTTATTAATCGTAGCACCTAGCCCATACCTAAGAGGTAGCTACCACGAGGTAGCCCATACCTAAGAGGTAGCTACCACGAGGGATAACTAATATACTTCGAGAGCATAAGAACTTGGCATACTCCGTTGGCATATATCTTACACCGTCTTCAAATAGAAATACCTTCTACTAAGTCCTCTAAGAATCTAGAAATCACTCACCACATGGTAACAACTAATTTAAAACTTAAACCAGCCAGCTGTGTGTGAACATGCAAATAATATATGCAAAAGTGAAAAGCACATAAAGAATAAAAGATTATGATTTGAATACACCTGTTGTAGTGCTCGTTGATGTTGTGCATTTGCATTGATGCATTGCTGATGTTGTGCAGATTGCTTCTCTTTGCTCTTTGTAGGCATTGCATGTCTCCCCCCTTCCTAATTTGTGTGCACGGTAGGTGGACTATTGGGGCGTGTTTGTATGCTCTTGTTTAGCTGAGATCTCTGCAAAATGTCTTATTAACAAACAAGAAAAGAAAAGAAAAGAATAAAATTTGTTATTGGTGCCAATCACCGAATATAGCCGAGGGGAAAAACCCAGTGGGAGAAAAGTGCCCTGACTTGTTGATCTTATTGTGGAGTCGATGAGCTTACCCTTGCACTAGTGGTGGATCCATGTCCACTTCTGCTGGAAAGATGGTATCAATCACTTCAGGATGCAAGGACAACCCTGTACAAAAGCTGGCCTCTGGAGAAGGTAGTAGAGGAAGGAGTGCTTCCTCGCTAAAATATCGCATTGGTTCTATGGGAAGGTTAAGCAGACAATTCTGATTTTGGAATTGCTCAATATAGGTACTCATAGTGATCCAAAATTGACATGTTGAGGCTGGGGGAAGGAGGGCTTGCAAGATAGGTGGTTGCAAGTCATTTATGCATGTATCCCTCCATATTGTTGTGCTTGAACCTCCTCAGGTAATCTACGTTGATTTGGTCCTCGGTCTGGTACTCTCACATCAAGAAGGTTATGGCGTTGGAGTGTAATTTCCACAATTTGTTTCATTAAGCCCGTGCCATATTGTCGAAAGTAAGAGCGGCTTAGCCAACAAATGTGTGAAGCTTCTCCTAATACGAGTCGTGCACACTCTTGACAATGTGGAAATGGATGATGCTATTGATAGAATAAAGTGACAAAGTGATGCCCACAGTAATTTTCACCTAAGGGAGCACAAAAGTACCTAGAATGAGTTTGAAAAGGAGGAGCACTATAAAGGGTCAATGCATGGTGGACATGTATCTCGCCAAGTATCCATCAGGAGGTATCTGGGCGTAGAACAATGAAATTTAGAAACTTCAAACTTTATACACTCATATCCATCATTACAATCCCTATAAAAAACAATGTAGTTAAGATCATCTCAAAAAGAACACAATCCTGTAAAGGCATAAGGAACCACATTAGTAAAAGTGAGGCTATTCAAACACTGATCTACCAAAGAGCTTCAATTGTAGTGTTAATGCCTTACCTTTGGTTTTGTGTATGTCCTTTTTAAGAGGTGGGAAGGATAGCGATTGTCGAGGAATTTGAGCAAGATAAGAGGATTTAGGCCGTGAAGTGCTAGAATCTATGCTCAAAGGAGACTCATGTAAAGTTGGATTTGTCTTAGGTACACAAGTTGATGGTGGAAGTGTGTAACAAGGAGAAGTTGGGACAATTGGAGGTTCAATACATGTTTGGGGAAGGTCAACACAAGGAGATTTGTAGGTGCTATCACAACCACCTATCCTATCTTGAAGAGGTTGTGTTGATTTCCTTTGCACCCACTGATATGAAAAACCAAGAGTGGCTTTTTTAATCTTATTGATACACTCTTCTCGCTCTAGCAAACCATGGCATTTGGGAAGCCAAAGTGTTGTTGCACCCTCATAATATCCTTGTGCTTCAAGAACATGCTTTGGGACCCAATGAGTAACAATCTAAGGTTTAGGCTTGGAAAAGATATGCTTTTTAGGAGGTTTAGCAACTAGGCTAGATGATACAAGTTTGTACGCATCTTTGGGTAGCCAAATTGACAATTCATTCTTGCCTGGCCTTCTTTGAGCAGTGACTAGAGTAGTTGGAACATGCTAGCCATGGCCCTCATTTGAGGACTCATCGATTATCCACATCATTTGTCTTGGAGCTTGAAGAGCAGATGTTGAAAGTGGGTTGTGTAAGGTAGAACTACCACCCTTTTGACATGATAAAACTCGTGGAGCAGTAGATCCCAAGATGCAATCAGAATTAATTTGCAATTTGTGTTGTCTATTCTTCCAATCTAATGAACAATTGGTAGCACTTAACCACGATCAACCAAGAATAGCCTCTACCACTGCCTTGGACTTACTAGCCACATAAAAGGGAACTAGCATCTGGTGATCCTGAATGGACATCATAATGACACATTTTCCCTCTATAGGGTTATCTTCACCTGAGAAGCTTCATAAGTCAATAGGAATGTGCACAAGTGTTGGTTGTCCCAAGGCTACCCATGTGTCAAATGAGAGAACATTATAATCTGCACTAGAGTCAATTAAGGCAGAGACAAAGTAGGTAGTCTCATGAAGATGAAGACACACGTGAATATTAAAAGGATCGACATATTGTTCATCAGTAGCCAACTGTAAGGCCAACACAAAAGCCTTGCGACGCTCCTTGGCTTTTGCAACTCTAGCTTTAGCCTCTTCTTGAGCCTGACGTTTAAGTAGGTCATGTGCTTCTTTCTATGTGTGGGCAGCATGCATTTGTTGAAGCATGACTTCAGTTAATGGTTCATTATATTTCTTGAGACGAATTCCATTAATGAAGTTAGGCATTTGCTCACCTTCTAGTGTCCCTAAACGCACTGCACCACTTGGAGTAAGCTCATTAATCACAAACGGTCCTAGGCCACGTTTCTTGAGCTTTCTCTTATGCTTCTTAAGTGTGTACAAGAGCACAAGGTCCTCTTTTTTGAATCGACCAGTTGTTACATTTCGATCATACCATTGCTTTTGTCTCCTCTTCTCGGCATACATCCCCATTACCGCCAATAAGCGGGTCTCATCAAGCTTTTCTAATTCATCAATGCGTTGAGAAAGCTCATGACCAGTCCAGTCCAATTGTTTAGCAACTCGTAGAGTAGGTACAAGAAATTCAATGGGAATAATTGCATCTAGCCCAAAAGCAAGCTCAAATGGGATTGTGCCCACAGATGTTTTATAGGCTGTTCTATATGCCCAAAGAACTGAGTGCAACTTTTGCTCCCAATCAGTCCTATGTCCCTCAATAATCTTTGTGAGTGCTGTGCAGAGAATCTTGTTAGTACTCTCAGCTTGACCATTGGTCTGTGGATGATAGGGTGCAGAACGCTTGTGAAGTACCATAAATTCTTGAAGTAAAAACTCTATGACTTCATTCACAAAGTGCACACCTTGATCACTAACGATTTCAATAGGTAAGCCATAGCATGTAAACACGTACTCATACAAGAACTTGGTTGTGGTTCTGGCATCATTTTTGACTGTAGCCTTTGCTTCTACCCATTTGGTCAAATAGTCAGTTGATGCGACTATAATATATTCGGCATGCGTGTGATGAGCTGGAGGTTTAATGGGACCGACAAAATCAATACCCCATTTGGCAAACGTAGGTGTGCTTAACATAGGACGCAATGGCATATTGTCCTTTGTGATTGGTCCTTTGACAATCGTCACAACGTTTCACATATTCTTTGGCATTCATTTGTAAGGTTGGCCACCAAAGCCCAGACCACCTAATCAACTTAGCTGTGGTATTGCCCGAAAAGTGTCCACCCCCAACACCTGCATGTGCATGAGTCAAGATTTTCAAGTAGTCAGCTTCACATACACACATGGGCAAGTTGCCATCCTTGGCCCTCTTGTAGAGTTAGCCCTCTATCAGCATATAGTTGGCCGCTTCAACTTCAATAGCACGCTTTCGATGTTTAGGAATTGTTCGATCAGTATGACCATGCTTAAGATAGTCCACAATATACTTACTCCAACTTGGTGTAGTTGAAATTTGGAATAATGTGACATTATGAATTGGTTGTTGAATTTGACATGAAGCACAGTTAGGAACAAATTTTTCAGCATCCGCATGCATGGTAGGCCACCATTGCCCATCCTGAGATATACGTCGCACACAAGTAGTAGCTGATGCATGGATTCCACCAATGCCCTCATGTGCCCATTCCAAGATCTCCTCATATTGGTCAAGGTTAGGTATAAGCCACAACACTCCATCATTACCCTGACGATATAATCTCCCTGAGATTAACTTGAATGGTTGCCATAGGTCCACATTAGGACCCGCTAGTTGTATCTGCCCACTTGTCAAAATTTCTAAGATGGGTTCAAACCATTTAGGAGCTGTCTCTACAAAAGTGTTGAATCTAACATATCATCATCCACACCCACAGGAGCTTCTCCAGAGGTGATTCGAGACAAATGATCTGCCCTAAGATGAGCCGTTCCTTTTCGGACTGCCACTTCAAAATCAAACTCAAGAAGGATGACAAACCACCTCACAATCCTTCCTGTTGCACAAGGCTTATTCACCAAATATAGCAGTGCTTGATGGTCCACAAAAAATATAAATTTGTTTGCCAAAAGGTAATGGCAAAACTTTTTCACTGCATATATCATGGACAAACCTTCTCTTTCTGTTGTGGTATAACTCTTCTTAGCATTGTTCAACTGTTGACTAGCATATGAGATTGGTAAAACCTTATTATGTTCTCCCGATTGAGCCAAAATACATCCAATTACAAAGTTTGAAGCATCAATATGGACATGAAAGATTTGGTTCCAATCTGGTTCCCGTAAGATGGGTGCAGACACTAATGCTTGCTTCAACTTTTCAAAGGACTCCTCACACTCGTCAGTCCAATTAAACTTTACAAGAAGAGCATATAATGGTCTGGCTAGGACAGCGTACATGTAGATGAATCGACGATAATAGCCACAATGTCCCATGAATATTTGTACCCCTTTAGGGTTGATAGGCCGCGGTAATGAGACAATGACATCAATTTTATCCATATCTGTTGAAATTCCATTGCGAGAAACAATATGGCCCAAAATTTTCCCTTGTCTTACCATGAATTTACACTTGTCAAGATTCAAGCATATACGATAAACTTGACATTTTTTGAAACACAAGTCTGAGGTGTTCCATATGATCATCACGCTCTTGTGAGTGAACACATAAATCATCCATGAAGATCTCAAGAAATAGTCTAAGGTACTCCTTGAATACATGACTCATTAACCGCCGGCTGAAAGGTTGCTGGTGCATTTGTTAGACCAAATGGCATAACATGATAGGCAAAGATGCCATCTTCAGTAGCAAAGGCTGTCTTGTGTTGATCCTTTGGATCAATTGACACTTGATTTAACCGGAGAATCCATCCAAGAAACTATATGCCTTTTTTCCTCGTCCCAAAACATGATCCATGATTGGAAGTGGGGGTAATGATCACGTATAGTAGCTGCATTTACCTTCTTGAGGTTTACACATACTCGAAGTTTTCCATTTTTCTTGGGCACCACTACAATAGGGGAGACCCATTTAGTGTGTTCAATCTCATAGTAGATAAATTTTGCCTCTAAGAGCTTGTCTATTTCTTCTTTTATCTTTCGTGCAAATTCTCATTGTAAGTATAAGGACATTGCTTGGAAGGCTTTGCATCCTCTCGCAATGGAATTGTATGCTGACATATGCTTGGATCAACTCCTTTGAGGTCTTTATAACTCCAAGAAAAAACATCGCGATACTCCTTTATTGTTTGAATTAATAACTTCTCCTCATCTAAGGATAAGTCTGTGGCAATCCATACATAGCGAGGCTCTTCTCTTGGCTTAGTGATATCATTTTTTTTTTGCATCTTCTGGACCATCATATGAAACCCTTGGCATGCTTGGCTTTTGTCGCATGGGCTGTTGAAGAACAATCTTCCGATCTTGAAGAGTCATTGATGGTGACCCTTTTGTAGCAATACGTGCTCTCACAAACATGTGGCAATATCATTCCACAACTCAGTTCGAAGCTTTATCAAATCAAGCAAAGGTAAGGTACAAGCCACTGGTGCTGACAAAATAGCTTGCATGATACCCATATCCATCTCCTTTGTCAACCTTCTATGCATGGAGGGTATCCTCAAGGTTTGAGAACAGTTCTCATATTCTCCCAAATAAGATGGTAAGGTTTTCATTGTATGCTTACTTCTAGGAGAAATAATTGTTTGAACTTCCTCTTGGATGCTTGGGCTTCTAAAGTTGTTTTCTGTGCCCCTGGTAAAATCCACTTCAGAGAATGGAGGTGAAATAATAGAGGATATATTCTCATTAACTTTCTCATGAACTGTTGCCCACATCTCATTTGCCATGTCCTCGTTAGCATCAATAACTTCATCATTGCATGGAAAGGCAAGACTAGGTGGTGACAGAATGCCTTCTTTCAATGGGGTGTCAATTGGAGCAGACTTCTCGCTATGAGCTTGTGAGATCAGCTCACTTTTCATTTCCCAACTTAATGACACTTCTGGTATGGTTTCTAATATTGGCTTAAGAGAGGTTGGGCCCCGAGGGATAGGTGGAGGTGGCCCCTCAAGTATTGATTGAGCTTCCCTAATGAGTTGCTGATGTACAGCTAGATTTATCTTCTCCTCACGAGGGTTTGAAGCTTCTTGGGTAGCTCAGATAAAGCTGCAATGCGACTTCTATGAGCATCAATGATGGCATCTAGAGTCTCGTTCACCTTATCCACAAAAATAAAACCCCCAGAACTATCCTCGGTTGTACTAGCCTCATCTTGTTTAGCACTAGGCCCAAGTTGAGGTTGATGCTCCTCATGCACTTCTTGGGATGTAAAAGCTTGATCCTTCATGTTTTGTTTAGAGACTTCTTGAGAACTACTGGATGCACTCTTAGTTTGCTTGTTGCGGTTCTTTTTCCTCCTAGTGGTCCTTTTTCTATTGGAATGTAGGGTCTTGTCCACTAGATTTGCCTTTGCATCCCTAGTTCGAGGTGTCTCATCAGTCTGCATTTCGGCATTTTGTGTCTGTGATCTAGTCATGACTCTAAATAGCACGACATCCTCATTCTCTGATGAAGGTGGTGATGGAACTGCCTCTACAAAGTTGAGTGAGACCTTTGGTTGAGAGGTACCTTCCTCATGTGGTTTCAGCAAACAATCCTTTGGAAAGTGTTCTACACAACACCCTAGACAATATCTTTCAATTGGTGGAAATTGTGGTACTGTTGTATTGGATCGAGCTGCTTGCCTTGGGCGATGTGGACAATCAGGAGCCCAATGGGGTTCTTCGCACTCATAACAGGGGCCCATTAGTTTGGCTTCTACTTTCCTTTGCTACCATTGACCTGAGGGGCCTGGAGTCCTAGGCTGGTAGCCACCTAGCAACATCAAAGAATTTTGTTCCCCTAGTTGAGGCTCCAGTGCTTGGCTTGGATACGCAGGACTTTCAAAGAGATTTTCCTTGGATGAATATGATGCATATTCCTCCTCCACATAGCTTGGGTTTACCAAGTCTCTACACATATTTGAATTGTCGTAGTCAACAAACCTCACAGGAGCAGTCCCAGGAGCAGGAGGTTGAGCTCCAAGTACAGGTCGTGCTTGCTCTTGTGCCATTGGTGGCTTACGTTCAAAATTAGTATACTGTTGATGCATTTGTGGAGCCATTGCACCCCTTTGCTGCTCACGCTCCAGTCTTATTCTTGCAATGCGAGTACATTCTTGTGTGGTGTGGGTATAATTCCAAGCACAGGCGTGGCACCACTTCTTTGTGGGTTGGTTTGTGACTAGAGGAGAAAAGGTATTACATTCTTTGGTTTTATGGTTACCGCCACATGCTCCACAAAGATGAGGACCTGTAGGTAGTACACTCCTCATTCGCTGCTGCTGTTGTTGTGGCTGCATGGGTGGGCGATAGGTTTGTCCCAACCTCCTTAGTACTAGGTTAGCTATGTGGTCTGGATTTACTAGTGCGCTAGACCCTGAACTTTGGTCATCACCCCACTGATCTCTAGGTTGCAACTCAGGGCCAGTACCATCTTGGAATTTGAAGTTATCTGTGAAATCCATAGCATCATGGCAACACTCATTGAAATTTGTATGCTTCTTTGCATAGAGATGTGTGTGCAGTGTTGAATTTTTTAGTCCTTTTAAGAAGAGAGAAATTAATCGACTCTGGGTGGGCTTCTCATCTTCTGGGCAACGATTAATGTACTGCTTCATCCTATTTACACAGTCTCTAACACTCTCAGTCTCGGCTTGCTTGAAAGAGTAGATGTTTGCTACTGTGTCATGCTGAATCCCCATCAAAGAAAAAGCAGCAATGAATCTCTCTTCCAAAACTCGTAAAGAAGATTTGTCTGAAACCTCTAGTGCCTGAAACCAAGCAAGGGCCTTTCCCTCAAGAGTGAGCCCAAACCCTTCAATTTGCGTATGCTTGCTCAGCTCGAACTGCTGCTTGCCTAAATGCTGCTACATGGTCATATGGATCTCTCGACCCTTCGTACTTCTTTACCAGTTTCTGAAGGGTTGATGGCCTTACTCATCTTGAATACTCATCATCGGGCCTACGGCCTCTCACTCTCAGTGGGAACTGTTCCTCTCTTTGGTAAGATGGTCCACATGCATCCCAAATTGGTGTGGGTCCCCTATTACCTGCCTCACCAACCCCCTCCAAAGATCTTGTTACCCGCATTTCAGGAGGTGCATTTATGGGAGGCCAAGTTGGCTCCCCTACCCTCTGATTGTCATAGTGAGAGAAACGTTGTTGTGGTGTGATCTGTGGTCGCACTTTTGGTGTAGGACAATATCTTGGTGCTAGAGTTGGGCTACTTGTAGTGGTCCACTTTGATGTCGAGGGTCCCTCTCTAGTGAACTCTCATAGGGGGGAGCAACAGTTTCTCCAAGAAAGGCTGTCTCTCCTGGTTTAGCTGTGAGAACACTTCCATGAATAATGGTTGTCCTTTCCACATGAGCTCACGAATCTCCTTCCAATCTAAGGTTCGGTATTCATTGGCCCATTTATCAACGATTCGGTTCTTGTATTCTGCAAGCTTCTCGACTACCACCACAAGTGCTAGAGCTTCGAAGATCTAGCTCTGGCAATCTAGTTGTGGCATAATATCCTTCTAAAGAGTCCTTATAGACCTCTTGAAGTGGGTCATCCTGAAAGACCTTTGTCACTGGAATTTGTCGTACAAACTCCCATTGGTTCTCAGCCCCCTGATCCATTTTGCTCTTGCCTTTCCCCTGTCCCTTTCCAAATTTATATTTACAAAAAGTGAATCATCTATGGATGGCTTTAAGGACTGGGCATTGGATGGTCCAGGCATGTCCGGCTCAATGAGCCAATCATCTCTAGACTCCCTTGCTCTGGAAGGCTTTGACAAGTCTAAGAACTCACTTTTAGAGGGCTCCCCTAATTTGTCTACATTCTCTAGATGATAGGTGACTTCGTAGAGCGAACACCATCTCCACCCATGTACATGTTACCCTGGTCATTGACTAGAGGTGCTCTATCAAGCTCTGAGAAAAAGTATGCGATCTTAACGAGATACTATTATTGTGGATCCCTAAAGATCTCAGCTCCTTAAGCATTCGTGTATATTGAAGTCTCACATTGAGTGGTAACCCCATGATGTCGACTTCAAATGGATTAAAAGATCTTGTGGGTGTCCTATTTGGGGCTAAGGGATGACTATTTGACGGCCCTAGATTGTCCATAGAAATGAGCTAGTTGTCCTGGAAAAGGTATCAGATTAGGATTCGAAAAAGGTTTCAGCAATATCTGCCAAATTTCCTACCGATTGGGTCCCACTTTCCTATATAGGCACTCTAGAAGGTGCCCTAGACCCTATGGCAGTGTCTATATGACGTCCCGACCGCAAGCGCATAAGGTCAAATTTTAAGTTTTTTTTAAAAAAAATTTTCAAAAAAATCCAAAAATTTTCAAGTTTGCTCAAACTTTGCCATAACCCATTTTGAACCCCCTCAAACACATTAGGCCAAAAAAATAGCATTTTTTCTGGATCGAAAATCGTCTAAAATTTACTAGTTTCCCATACTGATTCACTATGGGAAAATGGTTCCGGGACCGAAATTTTGACGATGGGTGTTTTCTAGCTCCTCTCGAAAAGTTAGATAACCTCCTAATTTTTTACGAAATGAAAAATTTTCCAGACTCTTTTTTTTTGGCACCCCCTTATCCGGTTGGTGGCGGTCTTTATGGTGCGGTGTGTGGGTCTCTCCACGCGGTGCACTGTTCACGCACAGTCGCCTTCTTTTATTATTATTTTTTTCTTTTCTTTTTTTAATTGCATGTGTAGTGAACTAAATGCGTGTGCAGCGAATTCAATGCGTGTGCAGCTGTGAGATTGTCACTAACCCTAATCCTAGGCCTCTTTCACACATGGGCGGACAACCCCATAAGTGAGCCTTGCTTAATACACTTAGAACTCTCATTTAGAACCCACATTGGCCTAAAACGATTTACACTGCACTTCGGCACAAAAATATGAAAAAATTATGTGTGTCTTTATGTTCTCATGGCTACAATCCCACTCTCTCGCATTAATTGCTTCCGGCCTCCTTTCATAATCCGTGTTCTCGTGAGTGTTCCCATGGAACAATTGGTCACAAAGTTTTTGCTTGATTCAGATCGAGAGATGGACAAGTAGTTTACTGACCGTCCCTCTCATAGTCGTGGTTTAACCAAAATCATTCGGTTTAGTTCTAACAAGGATTTTTCTCAGATAAACATCTACTGACTTTTAACCGTAAGAAAATTCCAACTTTATGAATTTCATTCCTTCTTAACCATAATACATTAAGAAATAGTTTTATATGAGAATATCAAATTTTTATGAGAATACTCTTCTTCCATTTAATCTAATTTTGGGAAAATATCAATTTGGTGAATTATTCACATAAATATCTAAAGATATTCTTTCTACCACTTTAATTTATCAACTTTAATTCTTTAGGGGGAATTTTGGTGAAAATTCCTCTTTTGTTAACAAAAATTAATTCAAATCTTTCTCTACTTAAATACCATAAAAACTCTTCTTTTAACTAAATACCAATATCCATTTTTTTGAATAAACTTAAAATTCTCTTTTTTCTCATTTAATGATTGGATTCCAATTGTCATGGGAATTCCTCTTTTATCATAAAATAAATTTATCTAAAATTTCTTTTTAAATTAAATAAAAATATCCATTAATTCAAATATGCAAAGAATTCCACTTTTACCATTTAAATGATTGAATTCCAAATGTCATGGGAATTTCTCTTTTATTATTTAAATTTTCTCATGCATAAAAATAAATTCATCTAATATTCTTCTTTAAATTTAAATAAAAATATCCATTAATTCAATTATGCCAAGAATTCCACTTTTATCATTTAAATGATTGAATTCCAAATGTCATGGGAATTCATCTTTTATTATTTAAATTTTCTCATGCATAAAAATAAATTTATCTAAAATTTTTCTTTAAATTTAAATAAAAATATCCATTAATTCAATTATGCCAAGAATTCTACTTTTACCATTTAAATGATTGAATTCCAAATGTCATGGAAATTCCTCTTTTATCATTTAAATTTTCTCATGCATAAAAATAAATTTATTTAAAATTTCTCTTAAAATTTAAATAAAAATATTTATTATTTTAATATATCAAATTTTCTCTTTTTTCATTTAATTACATGGATCTCCATTATCATGGGAATTCCTCTTTTTGCATAAAAATAGAAATACCAAAAATTCCTCTTTTCATTAATTAATTATTTATGCATAAATACTAAAAATTAGTTTTCCATGAATGTGATAAAAATCATTCTTTTAGCATAGGATGACCAAGCCTAGAATATGGTAGGAAGTCCTCTTTTCACATTATGCATAAAAATGAGTTATGTATTAATTTCTAAATTTTTTTACCATAGCTTCGCTATTACTGATAATTTTTAATATTTCTAGAAAGAATAGGACTTTATAATACAATTATGATAGAATAACTATCCTTAGACTTAAATCCAATTTATGAAATTAAATAATAAATTTATCATAATTTTATTAGCATAAAAATGTAAAAAAGTCATTTTCTTAACTTCTAGCTTAACTAGAGGTTAAGAAAATGAGTTTGATTTTTGAATTGAGAATTTATCAATGAGAAGCATCCATTTGAATAAAGAATTATTCATAGGAATGACTATTCTTTTGGGAGAGAGAGATATACATAAAAGCCATTCTAATAATTAAGCATAAAGACTAACTTTTTTATGATTAATCATTAGAATTCTTATAGAAAGCTTGATTTACATTCAAAACAATTAATTTGAAACTTCTCAAGCTTGAGAGGGGTTGAGAAGTGAAATCTTTTGAGAATATTAATGAAAATCATGAAATTACTTCTTACCTCTAGATTTTGCTTGCTTCTTTATCTTAGAAGGAAGTCCCCAACCAATCAATTCGTTTAGTATGTTGAGAAGAAAGCTCCAAGGATTGTTGAAGCGAGAGAGAGAGAGAGAGAAGCTCCAATCTTGCCAAAAGTAGAGGATTTTTAAGGGATAATAGAAAATATGAGTATTTTAATGTAATACTGGCATGGTATAGTTCATAGATGAGAATACAAAAGAATGAGGGTCTATTTATAGGTGAGGGAGGCCACTAACTGAGTCCAACTAAGTTTTAGAATTTTCCAGCTTCAGTTTGGCTGAATTTGGACAAGATTTAGACTAGTTTAACTCCCATTTTGATCCATTTTGATCCAGTTTGATCCAGGAGAGATAAAAATATCTTAATATTTTTGAATTAAAAACCCTCCCACACATGTGAAGGAGGCACCTACCTCAAAGGTCCCCCTCCCCTTACCACCAAGGTGACAAAAATTCATCATTTTTCTAAAATATCTCATTTTTTAAAGTAATATCTCTTAATTTTTAACTAATAAACCTTGTACTCAGTCAACTCTTCATCTTATGTGAGCATTTACTCATTTTTGGGTATTTTCTTTTATTCATTGGATTTATCTCATCCCAACACTTGGATTAATCCTATTGGCCCATTGGAACCTTAATTGGACCATAATCCATAAATTTTTAAAAATCTTGACCCTTAGGTTAAGGTCACTTATATCATTTTTAATTGATTCCTAATGCACCTTGGAGAATTTATTTTGAATTTCTATTTTAGGAAAATATGTTTTTGATATTTGTAGAATTTTTATATTCAAAAATATCTCAATATTGAATTACCTCTCCTCTAGAATTTTTCTTCTCTCTAGACAAGAACAAGGAAAAATAATATTTTCTTGTATTGAGAAATAGGGAATGATTACAGGGGATTGAGGTAAAAGCTTATTCATATTCAGGCTAAGGAGGAATCTTACACTACTAAGTACACTAGGTACATTTGATCTCCCTCCATAACGTAGTGACTTAGAATTTGTGAGGACGGGCTTGTTGGCTCTAGGGTGTCATAGGTAGGACCTTCCAGAATTTCCCCCTCATCCCCTTCTTTGAAGATTTCTATCATGGTTAGCTAATGAACTCGTGAAACTCTTGGAAGTGGGGGTTGAGGTGGGAGAATCAGCGGTGGGAAGGTCATTTCAGGTACCTTGAGGATTCCTCTTTGGGCCACTTCTTGGCCTAGTTAAGGTGCATTATGGAGCGCCAATGCTTGCAAAGCCAGCAGTTGTCTTGGGTTAGCTAGCAAGGCCAGAGGTAGAGCACGGGCTAGATTAGCTCTCCGATGATAGCAATTTGTAACGTCATGATTGCTACATTTTTGGCAATATGTGCAACAGAGGTTAGGAGGGGTTCTCAGATGTGGACACTCCATGCTAGTATAGTTAGCTCGACAAATCGGGCACCATACAAGCTCCCTCTTTGGATAGACGTTTCTTGCTGTTTTCCCTACTAACAACGGAGTGGCAAGACAACAGTCTGGTGTCAGGCAATGCCGTGGGAGACGCGTAGACTCCTATCAGAAATTCTAGATTCCAAACACCAACCCTTACATGGTCATGAGGAACATTACAGACTCCGCTCATTGAACAAGCTCATGCACAATGTTTCCCAACTCTTATTTTGCATCACCCCTCTGCATGTCGCACTCACACTCTCTTTCTTACACAATATGTACCATTAAGCGAAAACACAACACACTCAGACATCCCAGAATAACATGTGACATAGAAGAGAGAAGAAACGACAAGAGTGTTCTTGATTTCATTTCAGAGACGGATTACAGAGTGACACAGAACTGATACCTAGTACATACGAACACTTTCCAGATTCTACATGATGCTAGAAGCTTCATGAAATAAGAGTCAACTACTAATGAGAGTTTACAAAGCTAAACTTCATTACACATCACATCGATAGTAAGTTAGCATACACTACTCTCAACATACACTACTCTCGGCATTCCTCTACTCTCAGCATCATCATCTCTACAGTAGTTGGTCACCCTTTTTAAATAGCACCTTCTTGATCTTGGCAATGGCTCTACGGCGGTTACAGTCCACCACCTTCACACATGTGCTACCGAGGTGGTGCTCACATCGTGCATCATGGGTTTTGCTCTACTCGTTGCCACCACTGATCCTTCCGTTGCTACTGCAACTGTCGAGCGCAACACCTAGCACGCCCGGTGTTTAAGCTTCTGCTCCTGAACCGGTTCCCTTCAAAAATATTTGCTTGAATTTTATGAACATCTCTAGGGGGATATGATGCGGGATGTACACCTCATCCATGTAGGTGGCTCTTTTTTGGATCCTATTCAGTTTTTCTGCATGCTCTTCTGAACAGCCCAGACCCCTATTGCTTGCTTGTGGTGTTTTTTGATCAAAGAGTCTCACCACCGATTTGAGTGGAGTTTGCTCCATAATCTTTTTCTCTACCATAGGTATGGGTCTCCATTCAACCTGGACCAATTCTTCATACTCTTCCGGATTATCTGATGATGGACTTTTTGCCCTTTCCACCACTGGTTTTGCGGTACCCCATTTCCATATGTTGGTACTTGCGGGTGGTTGCATTCTGGGTGGCAGCATCCTCTTTCCCTCTGGTGTGTGAAAAGAAAAATTGAGAGCATGGGTGGTCCAGCAAAAGAGGTTTCTGGACTAGTATGGAATTTATTCTTTTTGCATTTTTAAAATATTGCGAGGCAATTCCATGTTTGCCTTCAGGTAACTCAGAAAACATGACATGTGAGGCTTCAAAAATGGGTTTTGCATGTTGGCCCATGGAGTAGAAGAACTGATGTGACCAGTTGGTCCTTTAAGCATTCATTTTCCTTGGGCAAAGCTTGGTTGGCGTTTTGTAGCTTCCAGACCTCAATCAACAGGAGTCCTGATTTTTCCCTCACTTAACTCTTTTTGGTCTACTAGGGCCCTTTGAGGTATGGCCACCTTCTTTTGCAACTCCTTGTGTTGCTGCACCATGGGACTGTGATTTGCACTCCAACTCCTTGGTTTTTGTTGTGGCACTCATCAACATTCCATACTGTTTATGATTTAGTGCGCTCAATTGATTAATTGCACTCATCAACATTCCATACTGTTTATGATTTAGTGCACTCAATTGATTAATTGCACTCCAGGCCTTTGTTTCATACTCCTCCATTGAAGAGAGAGTGTGAGAGAGAATTTTCTGGCCCATAGTCATTAGTGCTTGTCCATGTGCAACTGTTGGGTGGGAAGCTCAGCCTCTAGTTTTTAGGTAATTTGTCTTTGTGACTTGGACCTTCTTGTGCCTTTTGCGCAAGTTTTGCCACCCAAGGCTATAATTCCACTGATATGATCAGCTCTGTTCTTATGGGCATCTTCCCTTTTAGGCTACTTCTTCTTTATTTTTCTGTTGTTCCCCTTCTTTCCTCTTCTTCTCTTCTTCCTCCTTCCTTTTCTTTTCTTCTTCCTCCTTTTTCTTTTCCGCTTCTTCCTCCGTTTTCTTTTTCGCTTCCCTTTTCCTTTCTTCTTCTGTCCTCTTCTTCTTGGCCTCTTCTGGGTCACGCAACGTTTCTTCATCCACCCTGTTCTTCCTCTTTTTGTTGGCTTTTTGGGTGATTTTTTTCCATTCTTCCTTATCCGCATCATCCTCAAATGAACTAAAGGTTACTTTGGCAGCTCTCGAGGATCTTGCAGCTTCTTTGTTTTGCTGCTTGTTGTCGGAGATGTCTCCTGTCCTTCGATCCACTGATCTTGCAGCTTGGTCAATTGCCCTCAGGTGTGCATGTACCATAGTGGGCTATTTCTCTTTAGCCCAGGTGGCTGCTCTCTTGGCTAGATTTTCCTTGTAAATTGCAGCCCAATTTATCTTCTCTCCTACCTCCGCTGCTCTGAGCAGTCGGTAATTTTTGTTAGACATGTCCTCTAGCTTCCCCCATGAACATGATGTTCTGTAAGAAGAAGATAAATTGTTCATGCCGGGTTTCATCTGCCACATCTTTTACACTTGGTGCATGTTGCCCGTTTTAGGGATTTCTTCATTGACTCTTAGCTTTAAGTTGGTGTTGAGATCGGAGGGTAATCCCAACGCATGGTGCACTATGTTTTCTGAGATCTTTATCGGCTCCTTCCCCTCCACATGTAGAGTGTTGGTTTCTAAAAATTGATTAATCAATCTTCCCCCATCCTCTGGGTCCTACAGCTCTTCCCACTATTGGTCGGTGAAATTTTTCAAACTCGCACCTCCTTGCTCACTCATGATGCTCCTTCTTCCTCATGTCCGCGATGAACATGGACATGCAAAGACTTTTCTCTGGTTTTTAATTGAGCCTGAGCATCCTATTAATCTTCAACATGGTGATATTTTCTGAAAAAGGACTATAGATGGGTGAGAGTGTGTCGAGCAAGAGAGAAAAATGTGAATGTGAGCATTTGTGTTCTCTTTTATGATGTTTTATCCTTTTAGCTTCCTTTTTTGAGGTGTTTTTGGCTTCATTTTTAATTTGATGTGACCTTCGATTTACATCATGTCCGTCACCTTGGTTTAATGCTATTAAAGCATTTTTGTCGTTTTCCCTTCTTGCTGTTTTGTGAGTGGATTTTTAATGATGTCATGACACATGCCCTTCATGTAGTTGCTTATGTGGCCTTTTGTACTGTTGATGTGGCTCGGGCTGGCGCATACTTGGTCACTTGCTTTTTTCTTATCCATGCTTTGATTGGTTGTAGCAAACAATCAGGGTTTTTGTGGTCTAGACATCCTTGTGGTCTGGACAACCTTCCGTAGCTTTGTGATTTTTTGAATCTTCTACATCCACCTCTACTGGTGAGATCATGCCACAACATATGCTCCAGACCGGCTCCTGGTCTTCCACTTCTTCTTTCTTTAGTGGGATTTCCACTAGTTGGCCTTGTATTTCCTCATCTTGAAGCCATTGACTGCTTTTAGAAAGGGTGCACATCCAAGTTTTCTAAGGTGAAAGCATTTTGGCTGACCGAGTCTTTCACTATGAATGGTCCTATCCCCACCGAATCTTAAATTTTCCAGGATGAGGTCCCAACTTGGCATTGTAGACTAATATGAGGTCCCCTTTTACAAAAAAATTATGCTTGAGATGCATATTAGTCTAAGACTTTCTTCTTTGTTGCACTATCTTTGCTTTTAAAGAGCTAATTTGCCTCTCTTTCTCTAAGGCTAGGAGTTCTTGTATTCTATGCTCCTAGGATTCTTCCATTGGGAGCTTCTCCTAAATGGTCACTCTTAGACTAGGTACCACATACTCCATTGGCATGGCTGCCTCCAAACCATAGACCAGTTTGAATGGTGTTTGCCTAGTCATGACCTTGAATGATGTCCCGGAATGCCCATAGGGCAGCATCTAACTTCTAGTCCTAGTCATTTTTGTTGGCATTTATGATTTTCTTTAGAATCTTGGTTAGCACTTTGTTGGTGGATTACACGTGGCCATTGCACTATGGGTAGTAAGGTGAGGACTTCTTGTGATTGATCAGGTATCTTGCCGTTATTCATGAAATGTGTCCCATGACACTGATTATTTCCACCGACAACCCATGCCTAGCAATGATGTCTTTGAAGAGGAACTTCACCACCTCTTTTGCGGAGTTGCTTTTCACAGCCTTAGCTTCCGTCCACTTGCTGAAGTAATCTATTGCTACAATGATGTATTCACATCTGCTACCTTTTATGGTTGGCTTGATTGGTCCCACAAAATCCAATCCCCACTTCATAAATGGTGACAACGGTAGTATGGGTGTATTGGGCAACCTATTGGAATCTTTGGGTTGACCCATTCATTGACAAACATCACAGTTATTTGCTTCTATGTTGGCATCTCTCATAACATTCAGCCACCGCCACCGCAGGCCTGCTTGTAAATTTTTTCAGGCTGTTATTTCACCGCCCATGTGTCCTCTGGTGATGTCATGGTGTGCTTCTCTTAGCACTGCTTGCTGCTCATGGTCTAGAACACATCTCCGTAGAATATGGTCTATGCTTCTTTTGTAGATTTGCCCAGCAATCATAGTGAAATTTTTACTCCTTAAGGTAATTCTCTTCTTCCTGTCAACAGTATATCCTTCTAGAAAAGACCCATCTTCCAAAAACTGTATGGGGTCACAATACCAGTTTTCTTGTACTTCGGTTGATGCTACTGCTGTGAACAAGTTGGCATCTCGGAGTTGGTCTTCCACACCCTCCAAAGCAGGTTCTTCGGAATCTAGTCTAGATAGAAAGTCTGCCATTGCATTTTCTTTTCTGGGTGTGTGCTAAATGGTGAACTCTGTTGAGATTCAAGCTCGATGTCAGTGTGAGCCAGCTATGCTATGTGCTGGCAGATTAGGTAGGAACATGTGTGAGTCTTGGTGAATTGAGATACTTCCTTGGCATTGAAGTGGTGAAAGATCATGCAGGTACTTGGTTAGTACAGCGCCAATATGCCTTGGATATGTTGGCAAAGTATGGCATGACAGGGTGTAAGCCTATGAGTACACCATTGGAGCAAAATGTAAAGTTGCGGGCTGATTATGGCGAGGAATTGGATGATCCTTCTATGTACAGGAAGATGGTTGGTAGTCTCATATACATGACTATCACACGCCCGGATTTGAGTTATGCAGTGGGGCTAGTCAGCCAGTTTATGCAGAGCCCCAGGAAACCACATTTGGATGCAGTGAGACGCATCATGAGATATGTGAAAACCACAGCACATTATGGTTTATTCTATGAGAGTGGTAAAAGCTTGGACATACATGGCTACACAGATGCTGATTGGGCAGGTAGCGCATATGACAGGAGATCTACTAGTGGATATGCTTTTACACTTGGAAGTGCTGTGGTGAGTTGGAGTAGCAAAAAGCAACCTACAGTTGCTTTATCCAGTACAGAGGCTGAGTACAGAGGTGCAGCCATTGCTACTTGTGAGGCTATATGGTTAAAGAGTCTCTTGGCAGATTTATGTGAGCCTCTTGATGGCAAAGTTGTCATACATTGTGACAACATGAGCAGTATACAGTTGGCAAAGAATCCAGTGTTTCATGCGAGGACCAAACACATAGAGGTCCATTATCACTTTGTCAGAGAAAAGGTGCTGGATGGTACAGTTGATCTTCACTACGTGAAGACTGATGAGCAGGTGGCAGATATCTTTACGAAGCCACTTAGCAGGGAGAAGTTTGAGTACTTCCGGACTATGTTGGGAGTACATGGGATGAGCTTGAGGGGGAGTGTTGAGAGTCTTGATATCCCAAGCTCATCTACATCTTCATCGGCAGTACATCATGAGCTTGAGAGGGGCTGTTGAGATTCAAGCTCGATGTCAGTGTGAGCCAGCTATGCTATGTGCTGGCAGATTAGGTAGGAACATGTGTGAGACATAAATGACCGTGTGTCCAGCTGGTCATAGTGTGTGGACATTAGCTAGGGTTAGTAGAGTGTGGACACAACTCATTGTGTGTTGTGTGGATTATGGATTAGTGCATTATGCTTTGTGTGAGTGTGGACATGGCTTCCCTCTATGGTTAGGGTTTGCAATATACATTAGGGTTTGCTCCTGTGTGTGTGTCTCCTCCCCCTCTACCGTTCTTTCAACAAACTCAAATTCTTGAAGTAGAAGCATCCATCTTGCCATTTTCCCCACCAAGAAGGCTTTGTTCACCAGGTAGATGAGAGCTTGATGATCCACATGGAATATAATTTTTTCCCCAAAAGGTAGTGCTGGAACTTGTTCATATAGAAAAGATTATGGAGAGATCCTCCCACTCTGTTGTACTGTAGTTTTTTCCCCCTCTTGTGAGAGCTTTGCTGGCATAATATATAGGCTGCATACCCTTTCTGTTTCTCTTGCATGAGTGCGCTGCCCACTGCCTTATTTGAAGCATCTACATAAACATGGAATATCAAATTCCATTCAGGATTGATCATATAGGCTGCATACCCTTTCTGTTTCTCTTGCATGAGTGCGCTGCCCACTGCCTTATCTGAAGCATCTACATAAACATGGAATATCAAATTCCATTTAGGATTGATCATTACTGGTGCAGATGATACCATGTTCTCTTGCATGAGTGCCTTGCATGAGTGCGCTGCCCACTGCTTATCTGAAGCATCTACATAAACATGGAATATCAGATTCCATTCAGGATTGATCATTACTGGTGCAGATGATACCATGTTCTTTAGCCAATGGAATGCCTTCTGACATTCTAGGCTCCATTCATATTTGGCATCCTTTTTTGTTAGTGCATATAATGGATAAGCCACATGTGCTAAGTATTTTAAAAACCTTGAATGTCAGTTTACCTTGCCAACAAGGAATCTGTTAAGCTACTTTATGTTCTGGGGAGCGGACATTTTGGATATGGACTCGGCCTTAGCTGGATCTATGGCCAATCCTTGGCCTTACATGATGTGTCCTAATAGTGTTCCAAACTTTACTGCAAATGCACATTTGGCTAGATTCAACTTCAGCCTTGTATCTCTGCATCTTTGCAAACATAACCTGAGATGATAGATGTGTTTCGCTTTATCTCCAGACACAATGAAATCATCCACAAAATCTTTCATGAAATCTGTTAGGTAGTCATAGAAGATTTCCTGCACCATTCTTTGGGAGGTGGTAGGTGCATTTTTTTAAAGCCAAACATCATAACAGTTGCCACAAAGACACCCCACTCTGTGATGAAGGCTATTTTTCCCCTATCTTTTGGGGCCATCTTGACTTAGCTGTACCTACTGAAACCATCTAGAAACGAGTACATCTCCTTTCTAGCTACTTCATCTAGCAAGGAGTCCATAAATGGAAGCAAAAAAGGATCCGAGTTTGTTGCTGCATTTAGCTTGCGGGTAATCTTGTAAGATCCCTGACCCCATTGCGCAACGAATTTGGGGGAGCTAGTAGCGGAAGCAGCACTTCTTCTGCGAGGCAAGGTCCCACACTCGGGGCCTCGCCCAACGGATATCCAGCCAAGAGACTAATCCATCGGTTCTTCCAAAACTGAACTCGGAAAAACTTCCCTTGCTCGAAAAGCACGGGCAATTTCTCCAGGATAACTTTTCTCTAACATAGTCAAAAGCCTGAACTAACAGAACTGATCTTACCGAACCCGTAAGTCCCATAGTCAGATCAGTGAAAAGATTGTACTTGGATCATAGAGACCAACGTTTTTTTCCTCATTGAGAGGCACAGCCGTTGATTCTTTTCCATAGAACAATTTTTATCCAGGATTTACATCATCTATCGTACTAAACAGAAATTGAGTCTCGATTTACGGTGGATCCGTCAGTCTAGCCTAACCCCAGTCCCATGGGTTAGCCAACCACCCAACCACTATAGTGATGGGATCCAATTAGGAATTTGGTTAGGTTTTGTCCTGGGTACTATACCAGGGAAAAGAGCTCCCATGCCCCCTAGTTGGATATTCATGCAAACATAAAACTAGTCACACCACTTACACACCTAATATGAACTTGCCTTTTTCACAGATTCAACAATCTTTAAAACAATCATTTAATGAAACCATAGTGTTACTAATCATAATCCTCTAATTATCCAGTTGAATCCTAATTTCCAATTCATTCCTTCATCGGTGTACCTATGGCATCATTTGGCAACCAGAACGCTCACCACACCTGTTCACTCAAGGGTCTTTTCAATAGTTCCTAGCTCATAGTACCAGTCTCCTGGAAATGTAGTTGGTACACCACATAAAGGCAAAGAGAGAGTGGTTGACCCTCTTGGTATGCCTGATATTTCTACAAGGCATTCTCTTGTTTATGGAGAGTCTAGTGGCTCGGAGATGAGCCTTGATGAGGAGCTTGGGATTCCAACAATGAGAACACCTGGTGTAAAGAAGGCTATGGAAGCCATGAATGCAAAGTTACAAAGATCTGGAAGAGTCAAAACCCCTTGTGGTGCAGAGGTTGACTTATGATGGTTATGTGGCACATCATTATGCTTATATGGCAAAAATTGTGCAGGTTGTAGAACCCACATGTTTTGATGAGGCTATTGGAAATGTGTGTTGGGAGAAAGCTATGGATGAGGAGATGGATGCATTGTATGGAAATGAGACTTGGGATTTGGTGCTATTGCCTTAAGGTAAGAAAGCTATTGGTTGTAAGTGGGTTATAAGGTGAAACATAACAGTGATGGTAGGATAAGTAGGTACAAGGCTAGATTGGTTACCAAGGGATATGTACAGACACATGGGATTGATTATGAGGAGACATTTGCCCTGGTTGCAAAGATGAGATCTGTGATTGTGGTGGCTGTATAGTGAAAGGCTGGTTTTTACATCAGATGGATGTAAAAAATGTGTTCTTGCATGGCGACTTGCAAGAAGAAGTGTATATGGATCAACCACCTGGTTTTGAGAATACAGGTCACCCAGACTATGTATGTAAGCTTCGTAAGGCTTTGTATGGGCAGAAGCAAGCTCCACAATCATGGCATGACAAGATTGCTGAGTATCTTGTCACTATTGGTTTGCATATGGAAAATGTGGATCGCTCTTTGTATGTGCGCAAGAGTGATAAAGGTATTGTGATCATCACCATCTATGTAGATGATCTTATTATTTGGGGGTGACAACTTGGATGAGATTGAGCATGTGAAAAGTCATCTCAAAAGGAAGTTTGAGATGAAGGATTTGAGAGATCTTCACTACTTTTTGGGAATTGAGGTCATTCGCACACCTAATGTGGTATTTGGCTGTCCAAAGACAGTATGTATTGGACATGTTGTCCAAGTATGTCCAAGTATGGGATGGCTAATTGTAAGTCAATCTCGGTGCCATTAGATGAAAATGGCAAGCTTAGTGTGAATACAGGCTATATGTTGGAGGATCCCACTATGTCCAGGAAGATTGTGGGAAGTTTGATCTATGTCAATCAGTGTGCCAGATTTGAGTTACACTGTTCGCTTAGAGAACTAGTTTATGTAGGTTCCGCGTAAACCACATCTTGACACTGTGTGATACACACATCGATATTTGAGAGACACTGTTGATTATGCATTGTTTTATGTAGCAGCAGCAGCAGGTGTACCATTGGAGTTATATGGGTACACATATGCAAATTGGGCACGTAGCATCTCAGACAGGAGATCTACCAGTGGATTTATGTTTTCACATTGGGAAGTGCTGCTATGACATGGAGCAACAAGAAGCAGCCCACGGTTGCCTTGTCGAGTACAGAGGAGCTATAGTGGTAGCGTGTGAGGTAGCTTGGTTACGCATGCTGATTTGGGGTTACATGTGGAGAGAAAGGTTGTCATATATTGTGACAATCTTAGTAGTATACAGTTGGCTCTAGGAACCCAATTTTCCATGCGCGGACGAAACACATTAAGGTACATTACCACTTTATCAGGGGGGAGAGAGTCTCGTGAGACGAAAGACATCAACTTGGCCTACGTCAGCACCACACAGGATCAGGTCGTTTGACATCTTCACACGAAGGCCTTAGGAGCTAAGACGCTCCACAGATTTTGAGATATACTTAGAGTTCATGAGCTGGAGTTGAGCTTGAGGGGGGGGTAGTGTTGAGATGTCAAGCTTAACATGAGCTGACACTCACGAGGCACCTGCATGACCGTTCGACATTTACATCACTGGCGGGTTTGGGAGCTTAGCACCAACATATCTTCGCCAGAGATTCTACAGGTAGACTACACCGACTAGTCCACACCTACCCACTCCACTTAGCGTGTTCACATTATGGGATGCTTGTATTTACTCTATTATAAGTGTTAGTCACCATATCTTCTTTGTAGACTCTTTTGTTGTGTGAAGAAGAAGAAGAAGAATTTTCAACCTCTCACCTTGTGTGTTCTCTTCTAGGGTTTGTGTGAGTGTGTTGTGCTTGCAAGAACTCAAGCTCTCTTCTCCCCTGCATCTTTTCACTCCCATCAGGAGGAGAAAGCGCCCGACAGGGGGGGCAGATTTAAGGAGTATGCTAGCCACCCCACACAACTGTCACATCTGGGGGAAGCCTTGATGAAACAGGTGAATTGCCACACTATCCACTCTTTGATGAAGGACAACCACAAGGTGGAACACAAGCTACTCTATTTCACCGGGCCATGCAACAGGGTAGTCACAGCCAACCCCACGGTCGTATCTAAGCTAGAGAAGATGGGCCTGGGAGGTTTGCCCACTCTATATCCATGGGGACCATACTTATACAACAGTATGTACTTACTTGAGACTTATGCAACCAATATGCACACCGGGGAAGTCTTGGACAATAAAGGCCATCCGCACAAGGTACAGTTCAGCATGGAGCTCATTAGAGATGCATTATAGCTCCCCCACCTAGACCAGCCCTATGTTACGCTCACCAATGCCCCCAAGCTGACTAGGGGCATATATAGATGCAACCCAAACAAAGATGGGGTGGAGTGGGCGAACATTACCTAAGAAGATTTGATTATGCCAGCCCAAGCCCTACAATTTCTGCTCGCTACACTCTGGACAAACATATTCAATAAAAAGTACAGCATGACTACCCTAGCCTGGGTGCACTAGGGACATATGGTCAACTAGGCAAAGTATTTATATAAAGAGCTTCATGCAATCTGCTCTAACCCGTGCAGGGGAAGCTAGCAGAGCAGCCACCTCACTAACCAAAGTACTTTATCATGTAGCTAGGTGGGAGGAGTTACCCCGAGCCATCCAGCTGAGTGGCTGGACGCAGTACTAACATCTCTTTCCCCCCCAGAGGCACCACTCGGACCCTAAGGGTAAAGAGCAGGTACCCCCACCACCTAGTCCAAGCCCTACACAGGAGGAGCTAGTAGTTGAGGAAGCACAAAGGAAGGCCAAGAAGGAGGAGAAGAAAAAGCAAAATTTCTTCCAGCATAACCTCTTTGAGACACCACCCCCATAGCACTTTACAGATTTCTTCCCTTTCACAGAGGCTAGACCCTCCTCCCTTCATGCATCTCAACAAAATACATTAGACACCCTTTGCTAGGTACGGTCAGGCAGTTTTCAATCCAGCCAGGCATATGCATAGAGGGTCCATGTAGCCCATGGCATAGGAGAGACAAATATATGAAGATCTCTACTAGGTTAACTTACATAACCTCCAGTTGCAAAACAAAATCGATGAAAAGGAGCAGCAGCTCGGGCAGGCCATTACCAAGATCACAGAACTCTAGTAGCATCTCTAACAGGCCCATGAAGCTTCTCAGAGGGCACATCATGAACTCTCTATCATACAAACCCTTGCCCAAGAATCCCAAGATAGAGCAAAAGCTGCGGAGAAGGCCCTTGCACAAACTAAGCTGGATTTCTAGAGATACCGAGAGATCTTGAAAGATACCATCCATGAGATGGAAGAGCACCTGGGAGGAGTCGAAACCAAAGCAGCACAGCCACCCTCAACTCCCTCTGCTCCCTCCTTTAATGCCAAGGATCGGAAGGTAGATGGATACAGCCACGGAGCTGCAAGTCCTTGCCCTCCCCCCAAAAAGCCCATTCCAACTCATTGACCTTCATTAGCAGAGCATCCGGCTAAACCTCCTCCAACATAATGTCTTTTTGGATGAGCCCCTCTCCCCTGCCAAACCACCACCTATCTCCTCACTAAGCTCATATCGCTAACATCACCCTAATCCCCCACTTCTACTTTTAGGGCCTCATATCCTTCAACCACCCCCATGACTTCTACAAGCTCCCTCCCCACCCTCTCCAAGCCATCTTGATTAGCTAGAGTCACCTCCTCTGCTTTGGTTTCCCATCTGACTAAGTTGATGTTATATACCTATCTGTTCCATAAGGTCTATGCCCATACCCCTACCCCTCCAAGAGGACAATGGATGCCTTGCACTATCTACATGGTAGGGGATGGCACATGGTTAACGAAGCCTACCTGTCCCTCCGCACACTGACACCCTTCCCCCTTATTGTGCGGGCGGGCCTCCTTATCTTATACCATAAGTGTCATGAGAAAATGGAGGTCATGGCGGCCACCAGAATCTACCAGTTCAACGACTCTCACGTTGCCTTCCCACTAGAATTCATCTCCAAGAAAACGGCAACAACTGAGGCCTTTTTCAAATCCCAAGGACCACCTGATGCAACTGAGGGTGATCATGCCCCCGCCGATGGCCTTGACGTAGGCGATGGACGACCATGGTAGCCTCCCATCTCCACCCTCATGATCCTCATCTCCCCCATCTCCCCTTCCACCACGACCCAGTTCATCTCACCTGAGTACCAGCACCCAACCACCCCCACCCACCCCACCCCCATATCTGGCACATCCACGCTACCACTCTTCCCTCCCCAAACCTCTTCTCCTCCCATTCATTTTCCTACACCACCCCCCTCACCACCCTCACCACCCTCTTTGTCATTACAAACTTGAGAATGCACACTGACGCAAACCTCACCACACGAGAGTCTCCACATCGATCACACCTCCACCCCGTCTCACCGACACACCAGCCCTCCCACCCAAACCTCAAAGAGGGAGAGATTCTGTTTGCTGCCACCACAAGAGCGCAAGGAGGTCGACCCTCCGCTAAACCCTCTCAACTAGCAGGACCCCCTCGATCGCAGGGAGTTCAAGCAGGCAATTGCCATCCTACTCGGTCAACAGCTCCAAGCAATGCCCATCACTCGCGTAATGGACCGCATGGATATTAATGTCAAGCGCCCATACCTTGAAGCCAAGCATCGATAGTGGCGGTGAGAAAGAACAGCCACCCGCCGGGGAGCACAGAGGATACCACGAGAATACCTACCCAAGGAGCGCGAAGGATACCACCGGCCACCCACCGCTACTCACCCCATCACGTTTGAACTCATGGGCAAGCAGCCAGCCCGGAGGCACCGTTTCCTACTCAAACCATTCATCTAGGAAACCTATTGCAACGTGCCCCATGCACTTTGCATCAGGCCGAACTACCTACCCACCATAAGAAGACAGTGGGCATGGAATGTATTCCACGAAGAGAAGAAAACGAACCCGAAGCTACAATTCAATTTTCCTTGGTTCGCGCCTCCGATGGTGCAGCAACCATGTACCAAAGATACAATGATCAAGCGCTTCTCAATGAGTTCATCCATCGCTATATGATCAAGTCCCAAACCTAGTCGCGTGATCGATAATCAGATTTTTCAACTTGATCATCACGTTGCTGGAGTCCTTTCCAGATTGGGACCACTACAATGAAGGCACATAGAGCTTAGCCTTTGACATCAACAAAGGCCCAACGCTCAAGCAGATTTCGGCATTTATGAGCGGATCACATGGATGCCCACCTAGCGCCTACAAGCATTTGAAGACATGATGGAGACTACCTTTTGGAGGACCAGCTAAAACAGAGTCTTCCATCAATCCCCCCTACTCCCACCTCACATCGCGACTTCATCCAAACATACTCGATCCACTAATAACAGATAGATCTGGCCAGCTCCAAGAACGGACCTGAATTAGGGAGGAGGGTATGTTAACCACTCTAGTTAACATTACCTTTAGTGTGTCTACACTTATTGTAATCCATCTTTGTAACCGCGCAAAGCGCTTAATGTAAAAGAGACATGGGATGACCGAGCTTACGGCTTGTGTAATGCCAGTCATGAGTGAGGAATAGTACATAGAGCTAGGAACACTAGTTTTGGGCCCCCACTTGTACATGGATGGCTGGCCATTGTAATTATGAGCTCTTGTATATAAGACATTTATGAAATATGAAAAGGGACAGTCCCATTTGTCTCATTTGAGCTTTGCCTTTTCTCTCTCTCTCTCTCTCTCTCTCTCTCTCTCTCTCTCTCTCTCTCTCTCTCTCATTTGAGCTTGTGGATGTATTCTTGCTTGTTTGCTTGCTTGCATGTTTGATTGTCAGTGTGTGCTTGTAGGGATGGTGATGTTCTTACCTCTCTCCTTCTCTCCCCTCTCTTTGCTCTCTATTAAGTCCCTCATTCATACATATGGCATGAAGTGAAGGTTGAGATTTCCATAGCTCCCTCCTTCTTTCTCCCTACCTAGCCATTGAATCTCTACTTGGGTGACACAAGTAGAGGTGGAGTGAGCCCCTAGTGGCTTCAGAGATCAAGGAGTTAACCCCCATAAGGGTTGGCTAAGTGAAACTCTCTGGACTCGACCCTTGCATGTGTCTCTCTTCTCTTCTCTCTCTCTCTTTATGTGCAAGGTAGTAAAGATGTTAAATCTAACAATGTTTCGTATTTCCTTTGAACTAGGCAGAGGCATAACTAGCTTTATCATCGACATTGTCTCTCTACATTTTGCATTTGACCTAGGTGGATGGAGAGCCGTTATCTTTAATTTCACATGGCTTGGACTTCCATTTGATCTAGGCGGTTGCATCATTAGCTTCACCAACAGGAGCCCCTTATCCTTTCCATTTGATCTAGGCGGTTGCATCATTAGCTTCACCAACAGGAGCCCCTTATCCTTTCCATTTGACCCCGGGGGTGATACGATTCATGTGTTGGTCTTCGACAACATTTACATTCAATTTTGGATGTGATTTTTGGCTTTTGTATATGGCCTTTGTATGTGTTTTGTGTATGACCACCCTTCGATTTTGAGGATGAAATCATTGTAGGAGGGGATGGTTTGTAATGAAGTAATTATATATGCACATGCACATGTATGGATATGGGCCTAGGCACATGGACCTTGGGTCCCTTGAGCGTAGATTTGGGGCATGGGCATATTGATTAGCTAGTGTGAAATGGTCAGGCACTATATAAGTGACCTTGGTCTAGGCTATTCTACCTTTTATCACCTTATCATTTGATATAGACATCTTGTCTTCTTGGAGCTTATGTCCAAGCTTTCATGGCCTTCTTGGCTATTGCCTTAGGATGGTGATCTACACCCATGCCTACCCCATGCCTTGAGTAGATCCATCCCAACATCTCATCTTGGCCGCCATGCTTCCTTTCTTGCACAAAACATGAGCCGTGTAAAAGTCGCATGACCCTCGGAATCAAATGGAAAGAAAGATGGGATACCATCGTCGAAGACATGGTAAGGATACAACCATGTGGATCAAAAGGAAATCCAAGCCATGCAAAATCCAAGGTAATGTCTCTCCCACAACTAGGTTGACTACAATTAGATCTAATGGTTCATTAGAGAAGTATAAGTTACAGCCTGTAAGTAAAGGGATTTTTATAGGTCGAGGGACTCGACTTTCAAGCACTCCCATAGCTTGTAGTAAAGGTTACACAGGTCGAGGGATTCCACGTTCAGGAGTGTTAAGCAAACCCTACCCTAACATGTCACAGTTGCCTATCCGCCAAGATTGAGCATGGCTCAAGAGCTCCACCATAGTCGCTCATCACCACCATCCTCCCGCACTCGTCACACCAAGGCGGTTGCTCTAATCCCCAATGGGTGATGCAAGCTCTCGTGAAGATCATGTGGGATATCCGGCGGAAGAGGATTGTGTTGATTAGCCTAATCACGAGAGAGAGAGAGAGAGAGAGAGAGAGAGAGAGAGAGAGAGAGAGAGAGAGAGAGAGAGAGAGGAAACAAATGATTAGCACTAATCACTCCCAAACCCTAACCTTAAGCACACCACACATGCTAGATTAGAGTTTCAAGAGAGAGGAAGAGAGAGAACACTCCACTTCTATTTCACAAATGGGAGAATGAGTTACAAACAAGAGAAATTGGCTTTTATAGTTTCAAGCCTTTTCCCACTAGGCCGCTGCCCGCCGCCGAGAGTAAGTGACCCAAGGCACCCAAAACATAGTTACAAGGCTTTTCTCTATGGTTTGGCCAACTGACAAAGATCCTCTTGTATGTCCTTTGAAGATCAATACTTGGGAGCGTCTTTAGGACATTTTTCTCATCAAATGACAGGATTTACAATATATAGTGCTAGTTCTCATTACATAAGTGTGCGAACATAGTTGTCATAGGAATGTGTTAACCAATATGTTGTTAACATACTCCCCTTCCTAAATTTGATTGTGTCCTCGTGATTGGCGAGGGATTGTCGAGGCATGCAGGAAAGTGTCGCACTCTTGTATCTCCAGAAATGAGAGGGGGTGGGGGAGTTAGTATAATGGAAAGAAGTTAGTGGAGTACTAGTGGCGATTAAGTATCCAGCTAGGCTGATGGGCTCTTATCATTTTGCTTTGTTGGATGTGCCCACAGTAGTACTCTTTATTTTATTTTTTGTGTTTTTTTTAAATCACCTTTGTGGTGGGATCTCATTAGAGGAGTCAGAGTACTTGAATGAGTAGACTAGCATGGAATACGTAATGACCAATATCTCAGTGGTAGGTGGTATGATTAAAGAGGAGTTAGTAAAACAATATGGTTAGTAAGCAAGTGGTGAGGGGGAATTCCAGAGGGACGAGGAGGCAACACACATGGAAACTACTTGCGCTCCAAGATGTTATATGGCAATGACAATGTTCATGAAGCTCTAGCATCTTTGTCAAGACACCGTGATGGGTATCTTGGATCCCATGGATGTTGAGTCATCAGGTTTCAGTGTTCTCTCTTTTTCTTTTGGTACATTGTCTTCTTTTGGTGCATTGTCTTCTTTTGTCATTGAAGCATGAAAAGATGCAGGGGGGAAGAGAGCTTGAGCTCTTGCAAGCACACACACACACTCACAAAACCCTAATAGAGAACACACAAGGTGAGAGGCTGAAAAATCTTCTTCTTCTCTACTCAACACTCAACACACCATATACAAGATAAGAGTACACACAATATGAAAGGTACTCAACCAAATACATACACGGGTTCTCTATAATATGAACCCGACTGAATGAGCTGGCGCTATAACTATGCCAGTCTCTAGAATGGCTGTCACACAGCCTGTCATCCCACTGGCCGCATATCACCCAAGATCTCACCAACCATGCCAGTGGTGTAAGAGTGGGGCCTATCCCCCAGGCGGGTCATCAGTGGCCACCGCCTCACTAGACGAGCTCGATATCTCAACACTCCCCCTCGAGCTCAACTCCATCTCATGTACACCAAGCGAAGCCCTGAATCTGCGGAGCTTCTCTGTACCCAATGCTTTGGTGAAGATGTCAGCTACCTGATCCTCTGTGCTGACATAAACAAGGTCAAGATCTCCTGCCAAGACCTTCTCTCTGACGAAGTGGTAGTGGACCTCTATGTGCTTCGTACGAGCATGAAAGACTGGGTTCCTGGCCAACTGTATACTGCTAATGTTGTCATAGAAAATGACAACTTGTCTATCCACTGATAGACCCAAATCTGCAAGTAGCTTTCTCAACCAAGCTACCTCACATGTTGCCATAGCAGCTCCCCTGTACTCGGCCTCTGTACTCGATAGAGCAACCGTAGGCTGCTTCTTGCTGCTCCAAGTCACAGCAGCACTCCCCAAAGAAAACATGAATCCAGTAGTAGATCTCCAATCAGCATCTGTGTACCCATGTACACATATCTCTGTCCCAGTCTCATAGAATAGTCCACAATGCAAAGTAGACTTCACATACCTCAGTATGCGTCTCACTGCATCCAAATGCGGTTTCCGTGGAACCTGCATAAACTGACTCGCCAACCCAACAGCATAGCTCAAATCTGGTCTAGTGATCGTCATGTAGATCAAACTTCCTACTATGCTCCTGTACATAGTAGGATCCTCCAAGATCTCTCCTGAATCTGCACTCAACTTGCCATTCTGATCCAATGGCACAGAAATAGGCTTACAGCCTATCATACCATACTTGGACAACATGTCCAAGCCATACTGTCTCTGCAGTAATCCAATACCATGTGGTGACCTAATCACCTCAATGCCCAAGAAATATCTGAGCTCCCCCATATCCTTCATCTCGAACTTCTGTCTAAGCAAGATCTTTACATCAAAGATCTCTGCATCATGGTCCCCCGTAATGATCAAGTCATCTACATAGATGACAACAAGCACAACCCCTCTATCACCATGTCTCACATACAATGAGAAATCTGCATTGGCTACATGAAAGCCAATAGTGACAAGATATTCAGAAATCTTGTCAGACCATGCTCTTGGTGCTTGCTTTAAGCCATACAAGGCTTTCTTCAACCTACAAACATGCTCGGGGTGACCCACATCCTCATAACCAGGTGGCTACAACATATACACCTCTTCTTGCAAATCCCCATGCAAGAATGCATTCTTTACATCCATCTGATGTAAAGACCATTGCTTTGACGCAGCCACTGCTATCACAACTCTCACCGTTGCCATCTTGGCAACTGGGCTGAAAGTTTCCTCATAATCAATCCCATATGTCTGCGCATATCCTTTGGCTACCAATCTAGCCTTGTACCTGTTTATACTTCCATCACTGTTATGTTTAACTTTGTACACCCACTTACATCCAATGGCTTTCTTGCCTTCAGGCAATTGCACTAAATCCCAAGTCTCATTTCCATATAGTGCATCCATCTCCTCATCCATAGCTTTCTCCCAACACACATTTCCAACAGCCTCATCAATGCATGTGGGCTCAACAACCTGCACAACCTTTGCCATATATGCATAGTGATGTGCCACATAACCATCATAAGTAAACCTCTGCACAGGGTTCTTCACTCTCCCAGATCTTCGCAGCTTTTCATTCATGGCTTCCATAGCCTTCTTTACACCAGGTGTTCTCATAGCTGGGATCCCAAGCTCCTCATCAAGGCTCATATCTGAGCCACTAGATTCTCCATCAACATGAGAATGCCCTGCAGAAATGTCAGGCATACCAAGGGGCTCAACCACTTTCTCTTTTCCTTTACGTGATGTAGTAATCACATTTGCAGGACTGGTATTATGACGCAGCCTGCCACTCCATGGTCTATCAACAAACACACTAGATGAGGACTCTCCTGGTCCACTCAAAGACTGTGATTGCTGACCTGCATTCTGTGCAACCACACTTCCACTCACATCAGCCCCAATAGCTTCTTTTTCAACTAACATACCAGCTGCTCATCTCATCAAAGACAACATCCCTGCTTACCCTCAACTCACGTGTAATAGGGTTATAACACCTGTATCCCTTTTGCTCAAGGGAGTATCCAATAAACACACATTTTTCAGCTTTTGGATCCAGCTTAGTTCTCAACTCATCTGGCACATGCACATATGCAATGCATCCAAAGACTTTGAGATGAGAAAAATCAGGTTTTCTGCCAGTAAACTTTTCCTCTAGAGTTACATCATGTATGGCTGCAGTTGGAGTCCTGTTCATGATGTATACTGCTGTAGAATTCCGCTCAGCAACTCCATTTTGCTGCGGAGTGTATCTGCATGTAAACTGTCTCCGAATACCATTCTTCTTCAAGAATTCAGAGAACTCATTGGAGAAGTACTCTCCCCCTCCATCTGACCTTAGGCACTTTACATATTTTCCTGTTTGCTTTTCAACCAAAACTCTGAAATTCTGAAAGTGAGTGAACACCTCACTCTTCTCCTTCATGAAATATACCCACACTTTTCTTGTGTGGTCATCAATGAAAGTCACATAATACCTGCAGCCTCCCATAGATATGGTCTTTGTAAGACCCCATACATCTGAATGCACAAGATCTAGTGCATTTCTACTCACATATCTGTTACGTGGAAACACATGCTTTGTTTGCTTCCCAAATTGGCATGCTTCACATATTTTCTGCATACCTTCCACTTTAAATTTTGGCAGCCCTGTCACAATTCCTTTTGTCTACATAGACTTCAATCTCTGCACATTTACATGTCCAATTCTTTTATGCCATATGTCTGTGTCTGCAACAACTCCTGAACCATTTGCAAACATCGCAGCACTCATTTCAGGCATGTCTACATTCAACGTAAACATTCTGCCCACTCTGTTGCCTTTTGCAACCAACCTGCACTTGTCTTTGAAGTCTTCGACATAACAACCATCAGGGTTAAACCGAACCTGCAAACCCTGCTCAATCATCTGGCCAACTGAAACCAAATTCTTTGTTATGTTCGGTACATGAAGTACATCCGCAAGGTACTTCACTTTGCCATCCTGCATAGACAATGGCACATCTCCAACGTGGGCAATTGGATGAGCAGTGTCATCCCCTGTTTCCACAAAACCTGGTCTTTCCGGGTTTTTCATCTCCTTGAACCACTCCCCATGACTCGTCATGTGGTTCGAAGCGCCTGAATCCACATACCATACATTATCTTTTTGTGCTGCATCGACATTTTCAGACATGGCATTCACAACATGCTGCATAACAAACAACCTTTCATTATCCTCATTATTTCTGCTTGAGGATGCATAGTTGTTTTGCTGCACTTTCCCATTTTGCATGTCAACCTGCTTCTTATAACATTCTGACTGCACATGTCCAGGCTTACCACAATAATAGCATTCACGTGCATCATTATATTGCCTTTGCTGTGGGCTTGCCATCGTTGTAAACCATTTACGGTCGGGAGTCCAATCCATATTCTTGGTGGGCTGAGTTCTGGTGGTAGTTCAAGGCCAGTGGAAGACTTACCAGTTATTGTGGGGGGTGAGGGATACCCTTTGTGGAAGCAGTTGGTTGGGGAAGAGGGTAGTTGTGTTGTCAGATGGGTTGATTCTACATTTGGGAGCACGAATTGTGTGCCGAGTTTGTGATCTCGGAGGGCGTCAAGTGTAGCAAGGATTTTCAGCCAGTCATTTGGTTGACTTTGTCACTCTTGACAAAAGTGGCCATGCCTAGCACCTGCACGTCACCAAGGGCTTGATGTGATAAACATCACAAACCAAGAGATCATTACTCCTGGCGGTGGTCACAAAGTCTTTAGCAGCAGAGGGAGCTTTGGCCATGGGATGTGAGTGCCAGGTATGTAAATTGACCTTAAGCATTTGAGACCCTTTACAGAGGTAGACATGATGCATGTCCTAGTCATGGATCAGTCGGGTTTGTCTCATGAAGGGTCGACCCAAGATGGCATCATAGGCGGTATTACAAAAGTCCATGATGACAAATGTGAGGTGGCATGTCATGTCCTAGACTTTGACCTTGAGGCCATGTGCTATGCCTAGGGGTTTTGCAAATTTCTCGTTTGCAAGCTTGATCACCAATGTGGTGGGATCGACAAGGCACAGTTGGCCCTAGTTTTCCCAACATGTTTGTGTGAGGATGCTTACACGCTAGCACCACCATCCAGGATGCCTTTGACCACATGTCTGTTATAGGAAATGGGCAAGGCTGCGTTTGTATCATCACCTTCAAAGTATTGTCCTAGCACATTGATGCGAATTGTGGGTGCATCTTTGGTTTGTGGGTTGTGGTGATGGAGTAAGTTTAGATGATGGGGCTAAGATTCATCGTCCGAGGAATCTAAGGTAGCGCCCTCCTCCATAGAAGCCTGTAGTTTGTGTTCCATCCAATCCCAAAGGTCATTCCATAAATTTGGACTACCTTTTAACATGGTTCCAATGGGAATTTGGATTTGGGAGGAAAAGAAGGCAAAGAGGCCAGCCAAGTCGCGTTGTGATGATGAGTAGGAGCTTCTTGAGGGGTGGGGCCTTGATCATAGGGTGGACCAGCAATAATATATGGAAGTTCAATTTGGTCCTTATTTGACAGGGGTGGAGGTCGAGATTTAGGAGGATAAAATACCTCATCAAATTTGGTGTGCGGACCTCGTGAATTACTGTCGACGGACTCTGTGTCACTATTCGCATCGAGTTGTTTGATGTGAACATGGGATTTGGATTGGACAGTTTGTTGAATAGGCATTGGGGGATTTAGGGGCACATATGGGGAAAAATCTTTGTTTATCAACATCATGTTGGCAAACGGATCTTCCGTGGCCTTGGGGGCTCCTGCCTTACCTGGTGCAGAAGTTCGGGTTCAATGGGAGACGATGAGAACTCAGACTTGGGGTTAAAGGTTACAAAAACGAATGGCAGTTCAAGTTGAGCCTGGTATTGCTCTACCAATGCTTGGGCCTTCTGAAGACATTGCTTCTCAAGGATGGCATTGGGATAAGTGACCAGCCATTTTTCCCATTGGGTGAGTTTTTGTTGGGTCACATGGGGGAGTGGAAGTTCAACACGATCATCTCTCCCCAAGGAGGATGATGTGGTCTTTGTTGAGCTAGTGCGGATGCTTATCCAATCTTCTCCATGGCCAGCATGTTTAGAGCGTTGTTTCTTTTGGGATATGGCCTTCTTTAGCTTGGCTTGCAACCATGTGACAACATTCAATGGGACGGTCGAAATCTTCCCATGTTGAATGCTCAACACGTTGAGAGATGGCATGCCTTCGATTGTGGAGTAAGAAAGTGATTGCAAAGGGCAATCCTTGTAGTAATGGTCAATTCCACAACCATGACATTGTGGTGTCACTCTAGCAGGCGTTTCTTTTGAGGGCATTCAGCCACTCTATGGGGTCCTTGGCACAAGAAACACAGAAGAGGTGGTTTCCCTACAGGTGCACCTATAGTATGCGCAAGTGGTTTAGGGTCCATGTAAGGCACCGGCAAAGGGAGATGAGGTGTTAAGGGTGCTTCGAGGATGGCCGAGCACATGGGCTCCACAGGATTAGCAATGGACCTGGTTGGGATATTTCCATGAGCAATAGGGTGTCCCTAGAGAGGCAACAGTTGGAATGGAAAGATTGGTACTGGAGAAGGTCGTGGTGGCACTGGGTGTGAGTAGTTATTTTGGGGTGGTGCCACCAGTAAGGCTTGGGACCCGGGAAGAGAGGAAGGTAATGTTACAAATGAGATTTGGATTGTTATTGGCACGGTGGCCAATTGTGTAGAATAGTTGTCATCGAGAAAGATCGCCCATTTGCAGGCCTAATCAAAGGTGGAGGGGTCCTTGACCAACAGGTAGTCGTGAAGCCTTGGATTGTCCAAGCCCAAGAGGAAACGGTCCATTAATTGCTTATCACTCAATTTTTCCCTTGCTTCGCAACGCGAGTCAAGGTACTTGATGTGCATGTAATGTTTCCTCGGGCTTCTGTTCTATCATCCAATTGGAACAATTGGATGATGGGGCTCCATTTGGGCCCGTAGGGTGCAAAGCCAAGAATGAAGGCCTCTCTCACTACGTTGAAAATGCCTTTGTGCCGAGGGCCCAAGGATTGGAACCATTGCACAACCTTGCCTTCAAGGCTGATTCCAAGGAGATGGGCTTTGGTTGTATCATCGAAAATTTCAAATTCCTAACAGATTTGGTTAAAGACCTCGATGTGGAGTACGGGGTCTCTAACTCCGTGGAATTTTGGCAGAAGTTTGAAAATTTTTGCCTACATAGGTTTTGTATGTGATGTTTGTGGGTGCAAGTGGTGTGACACTCCCCTTCCTAGAGCTTGTGGCGTAAGGGGAGGTGGTGCAAGGGTGGGGGGTGGGAATAGATCCGTGGTGGATAGAGAAGGAGGTACATGAGTATGCGCGAGGCGGCTATCCACACCGAGGTGCAGGTATGGACGGACCCCACTAGATGAGGGCTCTTCAAAAATCGTTTCGCCCGTACAGCCAACAAACATGTGTGGCGTGGCGACCACATGTAAATGTGCAATTGAGACCAGGGTGCCGCCGAATGGAATGGAGGCATTGGGGGCATGCAACCATGACCGAAAGGTGTCTGGTGTGCGGGGAAGCTTAGAGAAGCTTCAATGGTGCGCACGCGGGCCCGAAATAGGAGCTTTAGCTCATTGTTGCCTTGTGTGTGAACGTATCCTTAAGGTTAAAAGCGGTCTTTTGAGGTGTTTTATGCGTGTAAAAATGACCCTAGTAAGTCGGGGAGGTAGACCAAAAGCACCTCTATAGATTTGAAAATTTTTAAAAAAAAATCGGAATGGTATGTCCGTACACTTAGATTGGTACAGTACGGCGGGGGCTTAGGTATGGTGCAGCAGTGGCACTTTGGAATGGAACGGTCGTGGCACTTGGAATGGTTAACGGCCACGACACTTGGAATGGAACATCCACGGCACTTTGGAATGGAAGTGAGTGGGAGACAACTAATATCTCCTCATTAATGCAAGTAGGTGGGAAAGGGCTAAAGTTAGAGGCTACCTCCAAATTAGTGGATTTCTACTAATTTAGAGGTACTCTAACTTAACTAAAGATTAATCTCCTTAATCTCATTATTAATCACTCCTTAACTCTCTTTTTGCCCTCTAATTACTCTTAATTAGTGAGGAGTTTAAGTATGAGGATTTGATAGGTGGATTAGCAATGTTTAGGCTAATCCAAAGATGTGATTATCTCAAATTAATCTCCTTGATTAGTTCTCTAATTAACCCACTCAAAAGATAGAAAATTAAATAAAAGAGACCAAATTAGTGCTAATTCTTACTAATTACGACCTAATGGGAGTGGACTAAACATAGATTTGGGTTAAGACAAGTGTTAAGAACACTAATGTCACTCCAATTAGTCTAATTACAAGCAATTATAGGCTCAATTTTTTATTTTTGCTCTCTTTAAGTCCACCAATCACACTAACCAATAGATTAGTGATAATTAATAAAAATTAAGAGATAGTTTATGATTTTTTTAGGTTTTTTATTTGATTAGTGTTCTATCTAGCAATGCTAACCTACCAATGTAAAGGGATTAAGCCAAAAAAAATATTAAGCTAAAATTTAAGAAAAACGATCTAGATTTAAGCAAAACCCTCTTGATTAGGCTCTCTAATAATCCCAATCTCAAGTTTTTTCACTCAAACAAATAGTAATCTTACTCTAAATGCAAAGCTATACATGAATCTCAATAAAAACATCAAAAACAACCGAGCAAAATATCAAAATACATCAAAAATTTAAAAAAACACTTGCCAAAGAGCTTACCTGGCACCGAGAGCTATGGAGGCTCCATCAGATTCGAATCAAAGATGGCATAGATAAGTAGCGGATGGTGCTCCCCGGCAACAGTGCCAAAGATGTTAAGGAAACCCTACACTAACATGTCGTGGGAAGTTGCCTATCCGCCGAGCTCGAGCATGGCTCAAGAGCTCCACCGTAGCCGCTTGTCACCGCCGTCCTCCCGCACTCGTTGTCACATCGAGGCTGTTGCTCTAATCCAACAAGTGATGCAAGCTCTCTCGTCCGAAGATCATGCAGGATCTCCATGGAAGAGGATCACGTTGGTTAGCCTAATCACTCAAAAGAGAGAGAGAGAGAGAGAGAGAGAGAGAGAGAGAGAGAGAGGGAAGCAAGAGAGAATAAGTGATTAGCACTCGCAAGCCCTAACCCTAAGCACACCACACATGCTAGATTAGAGTTGCAAGAGAGAGAGAGAGAACACTCCACTTCTATTACACAAATGGGAGAATGAGTTACAAACAAGAGAAATTGGCTTTTATAGTTGGAAGCCTTTTCCCACTAGGCCACCCAGGAGTAAGTGACCTAGGGCGCTCAAAACATAGTTACAAGGCTTTTCTCTATAGCTTGGCCAACTGACCAAGATCCTCTTGTATGTCCTTTGAAGCTCAATACTTGGGAGCATCTTTAGGGCGTTTTCCTCATCAAATGACGAGATTTACAATATATAGTGTTAGTGCCCATTACATAAGTGTGCGAACATAGTTGTCATAAGATGTGTTAACCGATATGTGGTTAACAAGGAGACATTCACTCCCACAACTAGATTGATCACAGCACTAGCTTTGATTGCTCATGAGAAGTGGCTAGTGATGGAGATGGACGTGAAGTCAACCTTTTTTTAATGACACCTCAAGAAGGAGGCATCATCCACCAAGTTTTGTAATGCTCGCTTTTCAATGTATACAGACTTCAAAAGGCATTGTCAGGCCCGATATAAGCCACTCGAGCTTGCCACTAGTAAATTGACTCAATTTTGTGAGTATTAGTATTTCTAAAATATTTTTAGATACAATCTATATGTTTTCTCTAAGCAGAGCAAGAACATGATCATAGTCCTTTATGTGGACAACCTTTTTTTGACAGAATTATGAGGAGCAGTTGTTGAGTTCAGAGTTTGAAATAACAAACCATAGACCTATGCATTGTTGTTTGGGGCTTCAAGTCTAGAAGGAAGTTGTTTCATGGAATTTTAAGTTGAAAGTTGCTTTTTCGTTTCTTCAAAATTCATAAATAGACCTTAAGTAGCTTTTGTGGCTCAAATACAAGACTAGTGTTAAAGCAATTTATTCACGTCCCCATCAAAAAACATTATGCTCAACACTAACCTTAAAAAACACAACTGGATATACAAATTAGATTATTAACAAGATCCAAAATGCTAACATTATCTCAAACTGTCAGGAATTCCCCCCCCCCCCCCCCCCCCCCCCCTCCTCTTGAGGATTCTGAGCATGTACTTCAGCCTGTTGGCTGGTTTTTCATATAACTAATAGAAGGATTTATTTCCCTGGTTTTTCATATAGCTAATAGAAGGATCTTGATATAATATCATATTGGTTTATGAAGGGAGGAGTTTGTGGTGGTGGCTCAAAACACCGTATGAAGTGATCGTCATTACCCAATAATAATAAAAAGTTTGTCAACTATATGTAATCCAAAATAAGCACAAATGCAAATTTATAATCGAGCAATACTAGCTATTAAAGAAAAGAAATTTCAATTTATTAGAACCAAACTATGTAGATATGTAGAATAATTCAGCAGCTATTAACATGCCTTTTTGTGATGGCTCACCATCATTATTTACAACCCCACTGCATCATTATATATTATTTAGAGGCATTCAAGTTCTCATACCACTTTACCTTGATATTTTAAGTCATTTAGCATGCAAAGATGAATGATTTGGTCTCATGTCAATTTGTTTAATCAAAATTAGGGGTATCTAGAGATAGTAGTTTAGCACAAATATGCAGTGTCCATTGGAGGATGGTCTAGGTTAGTCATCAGTTGATGATCACATACAGGAACAGCAGGGGACATGGTATGGTGTCAATCTACAGTGAAGTCTAACCTTACCATGGTATGGTGTCATATGCTGGGTCGGCTGGCCAGTTTTGAGCCTACAGGGGCAAGATATAGCATATGTGCATACCGCCAAGGGATATAAGAGGCAAGAGATGCTGCCTTATAGAGTGAGCAGTCTATCTGAGTAGAGTGTTGTTGAACATGTTTGACTGCGGTAACCCATGGTTGAATTCACAGGAATATTCATGTTCTCATCGATATCTACAAAATGATTTCTTCAAGAAACATGGTTGGAGTAATTCCTTTTTGCTTTTTTTTTTAGAGTTGATGCATTTATAGTGGATTAATAATGCCACAACCATTGTGTGTGTGTGTGAGTGTGCATGCATGTTTTTTTAATCGATATGGTCAACTCAAAGAATGGAGAACACACGTTATCAAGCACACTCCATGTATTTTAAGCATACATGACCAAAAATATAAGCCACCTCGCTATGCCTTTACAATCATGTCATTTAAAGGATCCTAGTATTGTATGAAAGCCAATAATGTTAACAATGGTAAATTGTATAGAATTTTCAACCTTTTGACAGGTTTATCTACACTAACCCAACTTGGATATAAAAACAATCTGCAATATTTCCATTGCATGCCACAATCTCTCATTTTGCTCAAACACACCACTAGAATAGAACTTTGAAGATTTCAACGTTCACGTGTGCGTATTCATTACAAAAGACCAATAAAGAACAATGTTCAAAACAAGTATGGATTTCTCTTGGAAATCGATAAGCTGTCACATAATCACATATTTTTCCTGCACCACACTTTGTTTGCACATATTACTAACTTCAAAATCCTAAAACTGAGCTCAAGCTCATGAAGCCATCACACACAAATTGCTTATAATCCATCATGGGCGCAATGTTTCAAAAGTGTAAACATAACAAGATTAATAGTCGAGAAAACAAAGTGGTATTTTTTAGTAAGAACATTAACCTCTGACAAAATTTAAATGAAAAGAACTGCTTTGAGACCACTGGAAGATCTGATCAAGGTCTTCATCGAGTAAAAGGTAGAAATGTTTCAACGCTATGACATAGGCCAAAAATAGAGGATTTTCTATGCTCGTTTGACAGTCACAACCATGAGATATAGTTGAGAAGGAATGAAGTACATAGCCATGGGTGCTTTATCATACCACTTAAAAACCGGGCACACTAGGGCTGCAAGCCAGAAAACAAGTACCTATAAAAGAAACCTCTCTCTCTCTCTCTCTCTCTCTCTCTCTCTCTCACACACACACACACACACACACACACAAATCCTCTCGTTAAAAACCACGCTCTGAACACTCTATACATTTGGCAACCTCTGATTCGACTCTATGTTAAGAGAGTTTTTCAACACTAAAAGTCATCATTATCACCTCCTTTGGCTTCTTACAATAAAGGTTTCACAAGTAAATCACAAACTGTGACAAGTACAAAGGTGCGTGCTAATAAAAATCATCATCACCTCCTTTCGCATCTTAAGAGTAGGAGTTTAAAAAGTAAATCAAACCCCTGATGCGTACAAAAACATGCTTCTGCAGAGAGTCCATGGATGGGCAGATAATGTTCATTTAGCACCTAGCATCATGGATTTCAAAATGTTGAACCATGTCATGAGCACATGGTGCACACTAGCTGTCAACTAGACACCTCCCACTTGCTCTTTGGTTTAGAGGTGGCAAATATATCATGCAAGGTATATGAGTGATAGGTTTAGGCTTTATACATAACAAGCTTATTACTCCTCACAATTATTCATTATCTGCTTTGGCAAGATACTGTACATAGGGGAGTCTTCTTTTCAAGAGACCACAAATGTGTTGGATGTTCCAATGAAGTGCCGAACGGAGCCAAAGAAGTGCCTTGCAGCACCAAAATGCCGTATCCTATATAGGCCAGGATAAGCTGTGTCTGGAATTTCCCATCGTATAGTGGCATGGCTATGCGGACTCTTCGGGGACGGGCGACTCCACATGAAACGGAGACACAAGTCATCGTCATCATAGGCAGGACTCCAGTTTCCGTTGGTATCAAGGAGCTCTACGAGAGCATATGTACCCTCAGTAAATAGATCATTGCGTGGGCAGGCAGACCAGAACTTTACCATAACAATGTCCCCCTTTGTGTAAGAAGTATTCAAAGGTACATCCTCAATTAAATCTCCAAAGCTTGACCCACGCGGTGTACTGTCTGCTACAACTCCTGGGAGTAGTTCCAACTGCTTGTTGAGCAACTGCGGAGGAGAGGGACCTTCCTCCACAGCTTCACCTTTTGCCAAAGCTGTTGCAAGTTTTTTGAACTCTTGGATGTAAGCATTTAGGGTATGTGGCCCATACAGAGTAGAAGCCCCCTGTTGCATACAGGGAACAACAAAGCTGGTGAGCAGTTTGAATTGGAGACCATGTGCAGTTGCCTCAGTTGTGAATCAATGCAACAGCACCTCATATCGCTGAATCTCGTACTCCTCAAAAGTGGTCACATATTGTGCGTACGCATTGGTCAGCCCCGCTATCACCACGGTAGTGTCCTCTCCAAACTCACCACCACTTTGAGAAACCAATGTTGACTTCACAGCCTCTCGCAGACGTCTTCCAGCCATAGTTGTAAACTCTGCAGTCAAGTTATTGCTTGGTTAGCTTTTACATGGCATTAGAGGAACTTAAGCTGAAAGCAGGCACTATAAAATCTCTTAGAGACCTTAAAAACGGCTCCTATACTCTGAGAATTACAGGACTAGAAAGGAGAGTATATTTTCAAGCTCAAACAAAGACAAACAATTGAACAGGATTGTTGGGCAAACATGATCAATTTACCAGCAGGAACAGACAAAATGACCAATTGCCCGATCCGCAAAATTTGAATTGGAAGAATAGATGGCTGCCACAAAAGAAAAAATTAACCTCTCTCTCTCTCTCTCTCTCTCTCTCTCTCTCTCTCTCTCTCTCTCTATATATATATATATATATATATATATATATATATATATATATAATTTATATTTATATTTATATGTACACACCTTTTTTTGCTAAAATGTATATGCATGCACGCATGCACACACACATATATTCGTTCGTTTGTTCATTCATTCATTTGTACTTATTTATGTATAGCCATGGACACATGGAGGGCTCATCATCCCGTCCCTCAAAAGATGTGGTTTTCAGCTGCCTTTGTAGCCCCATTTCTTTAAAATGGCTGATCTTTTGGGAATTGAATTTTGGAGCAAGCGAGTTCAACCCATCTGACCTTCAATCCTTCAAGTCACGTTGATTGCAATTCCGAGAGTAAAAGTGGTGTAAATGGGCCACCAAAGTGCAATATAAGTGCCTCCACCACCCTAGTATATGGTAGGACAAAGAGCTAGAGCCATAAAAATGCGCCTATAGGGGTCTTTCTATGGGTGAAAAATAGCGAGAAGAGCTAGCAAAAACTGCATAAGTTCTCCAAGAAAACTATTCAATATCTAGTTTGGCCTGGATTGTGATGATGCATAAACAAATCATAACATGCGTGCTAACAATTAAAGACTTAAATGATGATTAATGCTAAGCAAATATACAAATTAACACTAATGAAGGCAATTGTGATCAACTTGACTTGAAGGATTGAAGGTCAAATGGGTTGACCTCATACAGAAGTTCGACTTTGAGATCCATTACCATAATGGGCTAACCAATCGCATTGTTGATGCCCTTGGTAGGATCCCCGAGGTCAATGCCAGCTCTTTTGCTAAGATAACGACTCGGTTCTATCTCTCTCTCAAAGGGCGTTGCCAATATGATTCCCATCTTGGCCAAATCTGATAATTGGTCTAGATCGGTTACAGCCCACAAGATCAGAGTGTTCCAGACACTCCTATGAGTGTTGCTGAGAGAAAGATATTGGAAAAGTATTCCATTAGAGGTGGATTACTGTTTAAGGATGGCAATGTTTGTGTGCCTAGTGATCTGGACGTCCAAGCTTTGATATTGCACGAGTGCCATGATGCACCTAGTGTGGGGAACCCGAGCATACATAAAACCTTGGCCTTGGTTAGTCGACACTTTTGGCCGCGCATGAAACCCTTTGTTGAGGATTATGCGCAGAAGTGTAGAAGTGTACCTAGTGCCAACTTAATAAAGCTGAAAGGCTTGGAGCTAGAGGGTTATTGCAACCTTTGCAAATGCTTGAGTGTTGGAAATCAAGGTCTTACCTGTGTGGGAAAGGCTTCTAAGCCTGGATAAAAATGTGGTAATGTGTGTGTGTGTGTGTGTGCGAACATCCTCTAACAACAAAAAAACACACTTATATGTTTGTGTGCCTATTCATGTGTGAACCACCTCCTAGAGGGGCATGCATAATATCTAGATATCATTTGTGTTCGTGATGACATAAGCAATGATGTAAGAAGACAACCTTTGAAACCTATAGAGATACATGTACTTCATTGAAAGAATACAAGCTATCACTTAAGTCGTGTACTCTCTCTCTCTCTCTCTCTCTCTCTCTCTCTCTCTCTCTCAATCAAATGCCATGATGACGTTCCAATTCCAACCACCATAGCTTGGCAACCTGCAACCCTAGCTTAAGACCGAACCCCTCAATTGGTATCAGAGCCTATTGTGTTGTGTAGCATGCGTATGCTCATTCGCTGTCCACCGGCTCCTACTGTCACTTAGCTGTCATCAACATTCGCCATCGCTACCAGAGCCTATTGTTTTGTGTAGCATGCGTATGCTTATCATTCGCTGTCCACCGGCTCCTACTGTCGCTTAGCTGTCATCAACATTCGCCATCGCTACCAGTGGTACTCGACAGTGCACCTGCTCGACAAAACCACCTAACTGTTGCTACCCGACCGCCAGTTAGCTGTCATCAACATTCGCCATCGCTACTAGTGGTACTCGACAGTGCACCTGCTCAGCAAAACCACCTAACTGTTGCTACCCGACCGCCAGTGTGGAGTTGCTCGCCATTTGGCGCATCTCCTTCAGCACCATGCTGCCTCACCTATCTGAAGTTGCCGCCGTCAGCACGTCACTTTCCTGGTTGACAGTCATTATTACCAGGGTCGCCGTCATCATCACCAACAACAGCCCCCTGTGAACACCTCCCGTATACCAATTGCCGCCGACTTCTGAGGTTCGCCACCTCTTTTTCGTTTTTTAGCTGCCTCATAAGGCTTTGTGTAAAACCTTAGTAATAAGGCTTATTAAAGCCTCAGTACCAAAGAGCAACATAACAGCCCAGTACCACCCACATCAATAGCACACATCTCGAGAAAGGGCGAAGTCTGCTCTAACGATTTGCATCAAATCAACACAAAGAAGAAGAATCAAGTGCAAATCCAAGAGGTAAATTACAAAAAATTTTATGATTTTCTAAAAATCCTACTTAATAGAAGCATTAATCTCCCAACATCTTTCAAAATTGAGAGCATATATTAAGCATTGGAGAGTTGCTACAACCTCCTATAGCATCGGATTCAAAAAGCCCTAATTTTTGGAAAACCCTAATTTCTTGAGCATAAGATGAAAAATCTGCTCTATGTAATGATTCAACCTCTAGAGCCAACAAATGAGTAGGGATGATGATAAATGTGGTGCTACAAAGCACAAAAGTGTGTTTCCATGTCTATGTCAAATTTATCTATGTTGTTTGTTCTATTCAGTTATGTGTTGTTTACTATTCAGATATGAGCTGTGTATTGTGAATGTGAGTGACCTGATTCCATGTGTACTCTACCCTTGGGAGCCCATAACTGGCATGAGAAACTAGGCCATGAGCCTAAGATTTATCCTTGACACAATATGAGGAGATCCCTTGGGGGGGAGGATTGTTGGGAATCAAGGTCTTACATGTGTGTGAAAGACTTTTGAGGCCTGGATAAATATGTGGTAATGTGTGTGTGTGTGTAAACATCCTCTAACAAGGAGTAAACACTCACTTACATACATAATATATATATATATATATATATATATATATATATATATATATATATATATATATATATATACCATCATAAGGCCAAATGAATCTGAACTTATGAATAATTTTAAAAGAAAGAAGAGAATCACTAAAAACAAACAAACAAAATCAAAAATAGGAAAGCTTAATAGAGACACCCAAGAAGAAATAATAATAATAATAATAACTTGCAAAAATAGAAAATACATAACTAAATCACACATGCCCACATACACACACAAATTCTTTATTGAACCACAACAAAAGAATTTCTAACGAACAAGCTAAACAAATTTTTAATGACTAATTAGCAAAACAAACTTTAAATGACTAATTCACTAAAACAAAACCAGCAAAGACAATTCTTTGTGTGTGATGATATAAGTAATGATGTCACAAGAGAACCTTTGTAACCTCAAAAGGTACATGCACTTCATTGAAAGAGTACAAGCTAATGTTATAAGCATTCTCTCTCTCTCTCTCTCTCTCTCTCTCTCTCTCTCTCTCTCGTGTATCCCTATTAATCAAATGCCATGATGATGTTCCAGTTCCAGCCCCCATAGCCTAGCTACTTACAAGCTAGCTCTAGACTGAACCCCTCCCTGAGAACAAGTGGCAGTGTCTCAATGGGTGTCCTCTAAGCTCAAGGAGTCAACTCCAGTTTCCATACCACTAGGCATATCTGCTTGGCTCTGCATAGTATCCTCTGTGGCATTTTGCATCATAAAAGATCCACACCTGCATTTGCATCAGACTGAATTCCTTTTGATCGTTCCATTTCTCTCCTGCAGTGCTAAAGAGAGTAAAAAATTTGTGATGGAACCAATTGGATGGTCCAATCCCTTCCCCTTTTACAACCCGAGAAATAGGCCATCACACAAGTAAAGGAACCACCTCTGATATTTTCCTGCAAAATTTGCACTTCCATCTCTCTATGCTAGAACCCCCAGGAAATGACGGACTCCGCATAGGATCTCTAGAGCGAGGCATTGTGAAGAGATGTGGAGTTTTGGGCCGCTTGGCAAAATTGCTCAAATTTCAGAATCTGAAATTTTTTGACTGCAGAGCAAAAATCAGCAAAAAGAAGATACCAACCTTGCAAACAAGAGGTAAACGTTCCGGGCAAGAGAAATAGGACAAAATGCAGGCAAATTTCACCTCATGGAGAGAGCACTTGCAGGTGCAAGCAGCGTTGTTTTGAAAGTGATACGTGAATACATTTTTATTTTTTTCGCAAGTCACTTTCAAGATAAGACATTTTTTATGGTTTTTTTCTTAATTACTCCAAAAAACATTTCATACAAGTAGGAAACGATGGGAACACATTTTTTTTGCAACTATGGGCCAGCCCAACCCAGGCTACCCCAGCCCAAACCAGTCCCCAGTTGTGCCCAATCTGTTCGCCCCTTCGCCTAGCTGCACTCTATACCAATATGGCAACATGCTACCCTAGAGCAGTTGGTCCACCTGACACATCTTCATTTTCACAGTGCTTGTTGCCACACAAATGACTGAAAGAAATCCATCTCGGGCAAACTTGGCATTGCAAACAAATCAGAAAATTATGGCCATGAGCTCATTATCAAGGGGTATTGGGCATTTTTTCCTCCAATGTTCTTTCAAACAAACACTTACTCTAGACAAAGATAACGAGAAGTTCTGTCCCCAGGAACAGGTGAAAATAGACTCCATAAAATCAATGTCCAACACTCATCATCCTATGGCATCCCAACACCTAAAAACGAGAAGGGGTCAAATGCAGATGTTATATTTCCACTTCATATATAAGAAGACAAGTTGTGCAAACGGTAATAAGAGTGTACCCACCCACCCTTGCTGCCTCACAGTTGCCACCACAAAATGAACAGCATATCAGATCAATAGACAATGTGCATACTTCAAGGTTTTATACCAAAGCCCTCTATATTTCAACAAAATATGTTAAAAATCATTATCACACGCTTTGGCTTTGAAATTTTCCATGCCATGACTAGGGTAGGTTTGACCACCCACCCCCCAACACACACAAACACACATAAGTAAGCCCAAAATGCCATTCAAAATCGAAGCAAATGTGAGCATAAGCACCGAGCAATAAGGACTTGAATGAAACCACTTACAGCCCACGGATATGGCTGCGACATTTCTCCAGTGTCAATCAGGACTGGCTTTGGTTTTTGGCATTCATTCTGCTTTTTAGTAGGAGGCTTTAATGCTGCTCCAACAATTCTCCAAAATGTGTTTCCCTGGCATTGTTTCCAAAAAGAAATAAAAAATCTTACCAACACTTCAATGCGAGCATAATACAAGCCAACAGCACTCAAAGGGCCCAAAAAGAAATGAAAGCATGAAGGACTAACTTGATTGTCCCCCTGTTTGAAATTGAAAGCTCCTGGACCATCCGTTGTTCCAGCCGCAAAGCTAAAACCCACTGCCGCAGAACATGTACGCACAACTTCTTCGCTAGAAACATTCACTTCAAGGTTTGACAAGTCCAAATGCGTATGGCGAAAACCTATGTCTCCCATCACCTGCTTCGTTGCACTATCAAAAAGCGAGACCGCCTTCTTAAACTGCCGCTCACCGATAATCGCTGTGCTTGCAAAATCGTCCGGATACCTGCCAAGATGTTTCTTCATTGTCAAATACACAAAAGAGAAGTGCCCGTAAGTGGAGAGTAATTGAGGCCGCCCACTAGCCATGGACTGCCAAGATGGGCAAACTTGCCCATCAAACTCCCCACTAGGTCCTGCCATTGGTGGGGAGACATTTGTACAAGGCCTCAGATCCCACCCTTCAGGCCTCATTAGAACTGCTATCCAATGCAAATGAGAGGATACATACATACCATTGGAAAGTCGGGGTTATTTACCAAACTTGACGAAAACTAAAGTGCAATCTTGACTACTTGAGAGTCCACTCACAAAGCTTCCAATCATCAACTCCATCATGCATAGCATAAACCATGTGCTATGAAATCCTCACTCATTGCATCAATGCCCAAGAGTAAGTACAACTTCATGCATCAAAATGTCACCATACTAGAAAAATCTTCATAGATAAACCATCAAATTGAGTTTCTATCATTTCTCCGAAGGTGAAGGGCAGATTCAGCCATACGCACCCCCCCCCCCGGCCCCAAAACAGCTGTATATAAAAAGGACTAATATAAACCCTGATATAAACCAACTGGCGACATGTTGAGCAAAGAGTTCAGAAGAAAAGTGCTTGTCCACTAACACAGCAGAAACATATACCAATGGAAAGTTCAGGATATTTCCCAAAGATAACAAGACTAAAGTGCGATGTTGACTCCATAAGAATCTACTCACAAAGCTCCAAATCACCAACTCCATCATGCATAGTGTAGACTATTCACTATGAGATCCCCGCTCACATTCAAATGCCAATGAGAGGACACCATGCAACACCAAAGTTAGGAGGAAAAGCTTACGCAGGACCACGACCAACACAAAGCTCGTTTCTGCCATTGCAAGTGCTGTGGTTGAAGTCGCAAGCAATGCCTGTGTCAAGGCAAACAGCACCCTGTACATTCGGGCTTGTATCACCCACATTTGATTGACAAAAGGCTGCCACAAAGCGTGGCCTGGATTTACTTTGAAATAAGCTTCGAACCCGGCGCATAACTTCTGGTCTATTTACACCACTGGTGCTACTGAGTCTGACAAATCGGCTTTTTACCCTCTTATCTGTCAGATTACCAAGGAAAAATCACAAATCAAAGTGGCTTCTTTTGCATTGTCAGCAAGCTCACACGATACAACGTTGAGATTGAGTGTGTGAGAGAGAGAGAGAGAGAGAGAGAGTAGCACATATACGTACACACACATGCAGACATATGTAGGTATGTATGCATGTACATAGATCCTGACAAAATGACTTTTGCCCCTCTTATCTGTCTAAGTAACAGGAAAATTCATAGTTCAAAGCGGTTTCTTTTGCAAAGTGAGTAAGCTCACGTGATACAAAGTTGAGATTTTTTTAAAGAACGAGAGAGCTTTTAGTACCATACACACACAAAAGCACACATACATACATACACACACAAAGACACATGAACATGCACACACATATATACATGTGTGTATATATATATTTATATAACACACACACACACACACGCACGCACGCACGCATACATACATTTATTTATTTATTTATATTCATTTATATTTGTATGTGTATGTACGTTCTTTTATAGGTAAAAGTGCATGTGTTATAAACAGAGATCATCTT